>NC_089671.1:5073176-5389382 GCF_037042795.1 Molothrus aeneus
AGAGAGGATGCCCCAACCTGGGATAGAGCTCCCAGAGGAGAGGGCAGTCATGTTTGAGGCAAGAAGGTAAAGAAAGGTCCCACCACCAGCTGGGAGGTGGGTGAATGGTGCTGTTAAAACTTCCCCCAAGGTGGCCAAAGCCTGGCCCACAGGGCAGAGCTTCAAAGCACAGTCATGCTGTAGGGCTGCCTTTTCCTGTTCTGTTTAGCAGCTGCTAGGGAGGAGATGACCATGTTTTTTCTGTGCCCTCTCTGCTGGGAAGGATTCAGGGTAATCTGGAGTCACAGATGTTACAGAGGCTGGATCATTTCCATTTTTTTTGAGCAGAAGAAGCCAAGGCATACTTACTGGATGAAATGGATGAAGGCAAAAGGCTCAAGCCCAGGCTGTGCTCTCATCATATAAGGGTGAAGCACCTCTCTTTATTTCTAGACACAGCAAAATCTTGCCCTTACCTGGACTGGAGCAGGGCCAGCCTTTTGCTATGAGTTCTTTCCAGGCAGGTGTGCAGCAGCACTCACCTGCCTGCAATGAGCAGGGTACACTTAGATCTCCAGGTATTTCCTATCCTGTGCAGATGGCTGGAAGTGGAAGCTGGGTCTCAGCAGCTCTCTGCCCATCCTCAGAGGCCAGTTCCCCCAGGATGAGCACCAGGACCTGGCTGGATGGCAGGAATGCCTGTCCTGAACAAGGCCAGGTGGGATGTGTGCCACCAGTGTGTAACAGTGCTGTGAGCATGGGCAGCTCCTGTCACTGCATCCTGTCAGTGCAGAGCTCAAGAGCATCCTCTTGGGTCAGAAGCATTTTACCGCTCTTGTTTGATTGAAGTGCCAGCCAGTCAGATTAGCTCTGCTCCTACAGGGCACAGCTTTTCTGTCTTAGCAGATAAACCTCTGCTGGCCAGATCACAGCGTCTCAAACCCCCAGCACAACCTGCCAGAAGGCACCGAGGGCTCAGAGCAGCCCTGAGTTCAAAGGGGCACTTTGGGCTAAGAACTCCCAGTGAGCCTGATCATGACTTCAACCTGGGAGATGGGGACAGCAAGTGCCCCAGATGACCAGAGCAGGGCAAGGCTGCAGAGAGATAATTGGGTTTGTAGGTGCAGCCCTGGCTGCTTGCACAGCACAGGCTGCTCCTGTGTGTGGTGCAGTCAGAAAACACTTTAATGTTTGGATTTCAAGAAATGGAACCATCATAATGCATGTCTCCTAATAAAAGATAATGCAATACTGTAGCAACCCTATTGGCTTCTGTGGTTGCTAGGCTCATATTAATGTATAATGCAATGCACACAGCTCCACATGCTGAGACCTGTCTTTGTGCAGATAATTACAGGTTCTTGCATAAAGAACCTGTAATTGCTGCAGGTGCTTCTATTTTAATCCTGTACTACAGTGTCTTAAATTCAATACTGAAGTCACCCCAGCTCAATTCTCATTCTTCACCTCATCTTGGGTCACCCCTTTTCTCCAGAAGCTCCAGAGACAGGGCAGGTTATCTGACATTGACATGCAGCTGCTGTCCTAAGCATCAGGTTTCCAAAAAGCACATTCTGGAATGCAGCTACAGCACATGACGCGCACTTGGTGTCTCCCCACAAACCAGTGGTCTTTTCATGCTCCAGTTTTTGGATTTGCAGGGGCCAGATTCTGTTGCTCAGGAGTGGGATGTGACCCTGGACAAGTCTGAAGCCCATGTGCTGTGCTCTGTTCTCCCTGTCCCTGCTGCAGGCAGGAGCTTCCTCAAGGCAATTCAACCGGATTTCAGTGGAAATACCTGGGGGTGACACGAGTGCAACTGCAATGCAGGAGTGGGGTCCAAATCTGCACAGGTACAACCATGATTTCTATTTGGCTGTCACACTAGATGTGCTGGCCCAGCTTTCTGCCATTTCACCCTGCTTTCAGATCCAGCTCCTCTCTTACTGTTGGTTTTCACACTCATTTTGTCACACTTTGTACAATGTGACCAGTAATTGGTGCAGCTAATTAACTGTTAAAAGACAGTGTCTTGGTTTTCAGATCCAACCCATGGATCTGAGCAAAGCTTTCCTGAGGGACAAAGGCAGCTACAGGTCTGACCACCCCAAACTCGTTCATTAGAGCTGCACCTGGGAGATTCAGCTCCTCCCTTTGTTTTCCCTTTGAGGGCCTCAAGCAATGTTTTTTGCTTAGCTGGACATCAGGATGCCTTCTAGTGGACAGTTGGCATTTTTCAAGTGAAGATGGGATGAATAAAATAAAATATTTGTTTCAATTTGAACAAAAGTAATTTGTCTAATCAGACTGTCTTCCTCTGGCATCTATCCATGGAAATACAAACCACAAAGCAACAAACAACAGCTCTGGATTTTACACTGGAGTGCCTCCCTAAGAGACTGAGTGTCCTGTTCAGTAGAGTTTACTGGGTTCCCAGGGCTCGCTTTCTTTATTTGAGGTTTGGTGCAACAGCAAAAAACTGCTCCTTCGTTTCTTTTGAAGACTGTGGAACATTCTTTGAGTAACTCTGAATCTTCAGAACTGGGGTTCTATGAATGTGTCCCCACAAAACCTGCTGTGCAGAGTGTAACACCACTGCTGAACCAGCAGCTCTGGCTGCTCTGTGCCCAGCCAGGACCAGCTGCTGGTAGCTAGACCTCTGTTTTTGTCAGCCCAAGACCCCATTTCAGACAGACCAGTGTACAAGCTATAAATCATCAGGTCTTTTCTTTCACTTCCTTTTGTATAATGGCAGTCCTACTTTCCTTTGACAGTGCAGTAATTTAGAATTTGATGGTGGTTTAATGAAAATCCTGCTGTTCTTCTCCCTGGAATTTGAGAGTTGACATTACAAAGAAGTCCTTCCTTGACCTTTCTCTGTTGGCCACTCCTGGAAATTAAAGTGTCTTCATTTTAATGAGCTCAGAGTATTGGGGAGTTGCAAGAAAAGAAAAATCAACTTCAAAAATACCTAACCTCCTCTTGTGAATATGTCAGGACATGTTTTTAGATGCAGAGCTCTTACCTGAACAGGCTTGTTCTCTCCTCATTCTGTGGCTTCTCCAGCTGAGTTGTTTGCTGGCTCCAGCCTGTGCTTGATGATGCAAGGCCATGTTGACTTTGCATGAGATTTGATGCAATGTATAGAGCAGATTTGTAAATCTCCCCAGCCTTTGCTCCCCTCTCTGTCACTTCTGCAGTCCAGTCCAGCTGGCAAACCAGGGCTGACCTGCCTCTGTGTGTGTGTGTCTATAAATTCATATAAGACTGTATATAATACATAAGAATATATCATGATATAATATGCAATACAAAAACATCTTTGCACAGCTTCAGGAGCTGTGTCCAACCTGGCAGGGCTATCCTAGAAGTGAAGTGGAAGAAAATGAACTAAATAGAAATGACTGAGAATGGAATGAGTTCAGGAAATGGTGGGTTTGGGGCTCTCCTCTACTTGACCCTGTGGGTCCCCTTCTTGGCCATGTTGGTCTGAACTGAGCCCAGGGCAGGTTTGAAATTTGGGAGATGTGGGGACAGAGCCCAGCAGCTGCAGCACTCACCCTGGATAGGACAGGACTTCTGCCTTAGAGCCAGAGATGCTGCTCTGGGAGTGGTTTGGGACTATGTACCCACAGGAGTTTGTAAATGAAAATAAAATATTTGTCAGCAGTTGATGAAACTCAGCTGTAATTTTTTTTTTTTTAACCAAAAAGCTTCAAAACTGTCCAGGCATCTTGTTGCCTTTCAGGGTACTGAAAAGTTTCTTTATGTTACCCTTTTTGTTGGGTGAGATGATTTCTTCCAGAATCAGTGTTATGGGGTCAATCAGATTTCAAGCCCAAGCTCATGGCTATGGCATTGCTCTTCTTTTACCTACCTGAGTGCCTGATTAAAAATTCAGTTTGCTTTCACAGCCTAAGGAGAGGGTTGGGTACCTCCAGAGGAAATTCACCTCTCAGGTGTATTTTGTTTCCCCTGAGGTAAGAAGACATTTCATTTGGGTTCACTGAAAAAACCAAAGGTTTGGTCTCTACTGCGCATTTTGGGTTTCTGGTCCTGTAGGTGGTGTAAGCACAGCTGTGGAAGATCCTCTGCAGCTCCATGCCTTAAAACAAGTTTGCTGTGTGAAAAATTAGAATTTGTATAGGTTTGAAAGCTGTATAAATAATAGTGGGTTTTTTTAGTACTATACTAGGGCTATCTTACATACATATTTATTTAGTAGTAGGACCAAAAGCTTGGAAGAGAACTGTGTTTGCAAAGGGCTGTGATGGCAAAGGTTTCCTTCCCATGTCCATGTGCAGCACAAAATGGAAGCAGATATATAATGGAAAGTATGTGGGAAAGATAATTTATTCTATCAATGTCAAATACCCACACAAACCAGTCTGGCTTGATATTTATATTTGCAGGGTTTATTAGCATAAAATAAAAAAATAAACCATAATGGACATAAAATAAACCCCACCGGCATATGGGAAGAGTGTCACCAAAGCTGTTCTTGCTGCTGCTTCAGTGCATTTATCCAACACTGGATAAATGTGTTTTTATCACTCCCAGACCAGCACTGAACAGTTTGGCTTTGAGGTGAGTCAAGGAGGAAATGACAGGGATTGTTGGTTGGGAAATCAGCGTAAAATCTGGATCAGCCATATGTAAACATGGACATGGTTATGTGAAGGATGAATGTGCAAATACAAAATACCCTCAGGCCTTAAATCATGAGAGTCTTGCAGTGATGCTGCCCCAGGCCAGCATTGCTCTGCAGGGCAGGACCTGCCATCAGCCAAGGGCTTCTTTGATTGAGGATGGCTTTTTTCTTCACTGGTTTTAGCCCATTTTTTAATAAAAAAAAAGAGATGAGCTTCACTGCCTCACCTGCAGGACAGCAGAAGACAGGGCTCACTCCTTCAATGCTGCCTCAAGTCCCAGTGTAAGGAAAGTGACTGCAATTTCCTTGATCCCATAAGAAAAAGTTTGCTATAGCTGATGGTTTCTCCCTGTGGCCTCTCGAGGGAGCTGGGAGGTGTTTTTTCAAGAGGAATGGTTAGTGGATACCAGCTTTGCCACTATAAATGAGGAAAGCAGCTGTAGTTTTTGCAGTCAGGTAAATACTGAGCCTGAGCACGGTCATGCCCGAGTAGGGACCTGGTGCTGTGCTCACCTGGCTGTGGCACAGTACAAATTAGACATGCCCCATCTCCCCAGGGATTTTACAGCTATGGAGCTGAGGCACATTAATCATCCTGCCATCAAAATAAACCTTCCTCCTGCGCTGAGGACAAAGCTGCTGCTCAGAGCTGGACTCAGAGCTGCAATAGCAGGGGCTGTGTGAGGTCAGGGTGGAGGTGAGCTGGCACAGCTCCCTGGGCAGGCATGCAGAGTGGCTGCCCACATTCCCACAGGCTTAGCTCAGGCTGTGGCCCCTGCTAGCATGTCCATTTTTGACAACAAATACGAGCAGCTTTGCCACCTCCTCTGTGCGACTGTCAGCAGAAGGATGGGCATTGTCCCATTCCCCTCCAAGCTGGGAACTGTGCAGAAATTCCCAGCTGGAACAGACACATCTTCATGATGCTGTTCTCCAGCCCTCCTCCAGCAAACCCTTGCTACAGTGGGTAAATTGTGAGAATAGCAGAGACTCTGAGCTGCTTGGCTTGGGTTTTCACACTTGAGGATAAAAAGCAGGATTTGGGATGTAAAGCTGTGCAGCTAATCAGCTGGAATAAAGGTCCAGAGAGCAGCCGTGGCTGCACTGGAGTCAGAGCTCCCAAGAGAGGCTGAGGATCTGCCCTCCAAGCCAGTCAGAACAGCTGGGTCACTCCTGCCAGGCCATGTTCAGTCTTGAGGTCAGGACTGCTTTTGGAGGCAGCCACATTCATCACCCACAGCAAAATTTAATGAACAGCCAATCTTTTTTGGCAGCTTTTTATTGCAGGGAGGGCAGAGGGTTTATGTGAACTGGATTTGTGAAGGCAGTTGTACAAATATTTGTTCTCTGCTCCTTAGCAGCAAAGGGATGAGTACAAACAACATACCCATTTAAGGTCCCACTCACTTGTTACAAAAGAATTGATCCAATTTTAGTTGTGTTATGGGCCTCCAGCTTGGTCTGCAGGTTGTGTAAGGTGTAGCTCAGCCCCATTCCATAGCCTGGAACAGAGGCAAAGTCATGACAGAGCAATGCTGCAAGGATGGAAATCTTCCTGCACAGGGAAGAGCTTTGGCCTGGGAAGTGGCTGTAAAAAGAGCACTTTTGGGATCTCCAGTCAGTGGAGACAATACCTTCTATACCTCAGGTAATCTCAAGCATCCATCTGCTCCCTGGAAGGCAGGATCAAGCCATGGTTGTTTACTCAGTGAGGCAGCTCCCTCCTGCAGGCACTGCAGCAGGTGATTTGTTCTTACTGTAGGGACAGAAAATTCTAAAGACAAAAAAAATCAGAGGAAAATTTTAACATGTGGATTCAGTGCCCAGATTAGATATGGGCTGGTCTGTAAATGACTAAGGATCAGATCAGATTATCAAGACTTATGTAAGACCTCTCCCCCCCAGGTTGGATTAAACCCTATGCCACACATTTGGAAAATGAAATACTGCGTAGCTACTCCCAAAGTGAACATAGTCCATTCAGTTGTGTGATTCTTCCCACAGAAAAAATACTGTTTGATTATGGCATTAAATAGTGTGCAATATTAGACAGAGACAGGCTAAAACAGACTTGACTTGAATTTTGGTGCTTCCTAATATTAAGGTCTTTGATTTTGCAACTTCAGTGCTGCTCTTTTATAAGTGGAGAGATTTTGTGCTTAAAAGTGTTTAATTTTAAACCCCTCCTTATGCTGAAGAGAATAGGTCTCTGCTGTGACTATAGAAAAACTGTGAGAAAAAGAGCAGTTTGAACAAACTACCTTGGATTATTCCAAAACCATTTAGCCTTGATTTCCTTTAGTGATCTCATACTGGACTTTTATCATCACTGTAATTTGATATTAATATTTTTAAATAAAAGTGCAGGAACATTTCTGGCAGTTGTTTTTGGTAGGTTCCCATTAATGTCTCCTTAACTGGAGACAGAAAGAGTTAAGCACACATTTAATTATGGAGATGTCTGCATGACAGTGTAAAATCTCAAATGAAAAAGAAACACTTTTAATATGAATAATCATCAGACTTAAAAATCTCAGTCATCTTTAAATAGCAATATATTGATGACTAAAAGCAGCACTAATGTGTCACACACTATACAGCCTGGAGTTGAACAACCATTTATTTTAACCTTCCATGTTGCAGGAGCTGCCAGTGGGGGCACAGCTCATTGCTCAGTTTCTGTGGGATAAATGTCAACATCCAAAAGTTGAGCCTTTGCCCCCCTCAGAACTCAAGAAAAAAAGGAAAGATATTAACTCCTCTAGAGTATCTCTCCTCTGCTAAGGGGCATTTTCCTCAAAGGAAGCATTCTCCTTTTGGTCTCTAAGGGCACTAAGGAGCTTTCAAATGGTTAATGTTAGTGTAAATGTACCCAGTAGTACAGGTCTACTGCCAAAATCTGGGAATTTGGACTTCCACTGAAAAACTGAAAATTTATAAATTTTGGATAGAGACTTTTGTCATTTTGACTAAACCTCCACAGAGGTTTTTCCAGTGCCAGGTTGCTAATAGCTCTGGGGTTGTTTTCTAGAATTAAGTAAAATGCTATTACAAGACTCCTGTAAAGTTCCAAAGAATTGGAGGCAGTTCCGAAACCACAATTCCTATTTCTATCAGATGTGAGGCTGTTTGAAATGAGCCTTGGGCAGTTGGTAGGAGCAGGACAGGGCACAGATGCCACCATGCTGGTTTGTCTGGGACACAAGCAGCCCTGTGCCCTCCCTAGCCCCACTCTCACACCAGGGCTGTATCTTGCCCTGTAATTTATAAAGCTGATCCTGCTGAAACCATACAGAAAGGAGGAGAGTGCTGTGACCTCAGCCAGGAGGAACAGCCGGAGCACAGCGCAGGAATTCCTGGGCTTTGATCCCCTGCCAGCACCATGGCCCCAGCGCTGGGGAAGCTACTGAGGAAACAGAGATTGAAGGCATGGCCTTCCTCCAAGGCTCTGGGTTCTGTTCCCAAAAATGTGGCCTTGCAATTTAGCACCCACAAGCAACAGATAAGAGGTTGTAACACCCAGTGCAGCAGAACAAGGTTAGGCCCTGGTGAGGATCCCCACTCCCCTCTGTGGGCAACCAGAAGCAGCTCAGAAGTGACAGCCCCAGGGAAGGAACAGTTTCTGGAAAGACATGATCTGTGCCCACAAAAATCTCTATTTCAGCTCTTCATCAGGGGCATTGTCTATTTCTTCTATTCTTCTTCTGATTTTGTTCAACCAGCCTGCCCTTACAAATATTGCACTCAGCCTCAAGACCCAGGAATCTGAAGGACAGGAATTTACTGTCTGAGGGATTTTAAAACCAAGTTGAGGGACTCCTGCGCCCCCTCTGGATTGTTGTTTACCCAATCACTTTCCAAATGGCTCCTAAAAACTTCCCAAGTATTAGGGACTTTTTTTCCCTTTAGTTCTTCCAGCAATTATGTGAGGGATCAGAGTCTCATTTGTGTGAGTCCAATCCCTCAGTAATATCACTGGAATGCTGTAGACTTTCAACCACCACAGCAGAAAGAGAAGTCAGGTCAGAGTCTGTCTGAAAACTCATCCCTTCCATCGAAGATAACACAATTTATAACTCTGACTCAAGGACAGACAGAGCTAAGTGGATGGTGGATGTAAGGCCTCACAAAGCTTGCTAGCAGCAGTAACACTTGTTTTGCAACCACTGCTGGGAGCAGAGTAGATAAATTTCCACTGAAATCAAACTTCTTGATGTCTCTGTTTCTTGCAAGTCTTCTGACCTCTCAGCAACTTGGCCTGGCCATCAGCAACTAAATGATATATCCCAAGAGTTTCCTGCTGTTCAGAAGGGACGTGGTGAAACAGAACTCCCTTTACTCTTTGTAACACACCATAACCAAGAAACAGAACATTTTGACTTTTGTCCTTAAATAACAGTCTGCAGAAACACTGCAGAAACAGTCTCTAAACTTATCAGGGGAATTTAAACAATCAGATCCTCTTGTCCCTGCCAGGCACTCTGCTCCCTCTTCCCAAGGCTAACAAGCATAATTCAGACTGGGAGATATAGTAGGGACAATGTGTCTGATGTTTGCTAGGCTATATTAAAGAACATGTTCATTTTGCTTCTGAATGATATTTCTAAACATTTGCAAGCAATAGAGAAAAATGGATTCATATTTTATTAAGTCTGTTTACAAAACCTAGAAGACCTGAGACAACACTATGTGTTGGAGTACAGATGTTTTCTCCCTCTCCAAATGCATTTAGGAAACCTAAAATAAATAACACTGAGAGGCTGTCAGCCAGCTGGCAGGAAGGGCAGGGTGAGTTCACAGGCCCTGTGCAGCCCCTGCCAGCAAGGCTGAGCTCCTGTGCAGACGATGCTTCATGACCTGCACAGGGCAGTCAGGCACCTCTTCAGTTTCACTTACACTCCCCTTGATCTTTCTCTCCTACATTTGGGGTTTTTTTTAAATATTGAGAGAACTAAGTATCATTTTAAACTGAGAGACTATCCAACCAGAGTAAAATTTCAACCATTTAACAACTGACAAGAAATCAATGTTTTCTTTTGCTAAATATGTTTAAAATCTCTAAGCAGTCCAAATGGGATGCAGGAATCATTTCCTCTCAGATGACAAATGACAGGCTAAATTCCACCCACTCTGTTCACTCTGGCCTGACCTAGGGCTGATAGGAAACAATGAGTGTCTTTCCGTTAACTTAAATGGATTTTGTGTCAGCCCCATTAGGTAACAGCTTATTTCCCTTCATTAATTGTGAAGTCAAAGATGAGGAATTAAGAGTGATTGGCACATTAAGAGTGGATGGCAAACATTCACAGAGCAAAATCCCAGTGATGGGGAGAAGAAAGGAGGAGAAAAGATTTTGTGTATGGATGTTATAAACATCAGTTAAAGATGCTCCACTCTGGACCAGGATTCAAACACAGAACTGCTTTATTTTGGCTTTGGTACAAGGGTGAACATTTTTCATTTACTTCTGTAAAGGGAAGAATTTGAGGATATATTAAAATATTGGGTCCAAAGAGAAATAATTTAGTACTGCACGGGTAACACATGCTAAAAAAAAATCTTCAAAAGCTTCCACTTCTGGGTGCTAAAATCCTACATCTGAGAGAGGGCAAAAATGGTCTTTTTTTCCCCCAAGGATGGGGTACAGCTGGGGCTTTTCTTTGCAGGCCACAATAATGAGACAACTGGAGGATGGGGTGAGAGACCTCATCTCTTAGGATCTAATGACACAGAGAGGATATACTGTTACAATACAGCTGAGTAATTCTTTATTCTCTCTTGTAGACTTCCTAAAGGCAGGCTACAACACAGATCCTCATGACTCTTATCCCTTTGGTTTAAGAAACTGTGATTTTTCAGGTGTTCTCCAGTCTGAAGCTGAAGGCAATGGCAGCTGCTTAGCTCCTAAGTCAGGTTGTCCTGATTTGGCCTTTCATATAAAATTCTCTTTATGAGTGAATTTTACCTTTAATAACTCGCTCTTTGCCTGTCAGCCAAAATTCCATACTGATTTCTGCTACAGAAACTGATAGATGTTCCAAGGGCTGTGGGCCACCATCTTTTTTATGATACAATTATTAAAAGCCAAACCCTTCTCACATTTTTTATTTCTAAAAAAGCCTTGAAATCTGGCACCTTTATGACTAAAGCCTCCCAAAGGAAGCACTACAGAATCAATATCTGAAAGCAGGATGCTTCTGCATTTTTTGAAGTAAAAGTTCTCTGCAGTCATTAACAGACTTGATTCATCTGATGACTCAGAATTTGTGCAGCTGGTCCAAGGCCATTTCAGAGACTGAAAAGTGCTGCTTTTCTCTCCTTCTCTAAAAAAGTGATCTTTTCTCAGTTACATGAAGAAGCACCTCCTGCCCTCGTGTCAACTTCATTTAAGGAGAAGGTTATATTCAGAACATGCAACAATAAAGAATTTGATTAATAAGATGAATTCTTATAAAATTTGACCTTCATCGGTTTTCCCAATAAGCATTTTGAAATCTTTGAAATGTCCTTTTGTTTACTGGAAATGCAATACATTGTAGGATTATTGCAATACACAGGCCAAATAGAAGAACAGACTGTGAAGATAGAACAAATAGAACAGACTGCAAAATAATGTTTCTCCATTATTTAACTGTAATTAAATTTCATTAGTCACATAGATAATCATATTATAATTTCATGTTTGTCTCATGTTTTCAGGAGTTTCATGCTTATTGATGTGAAGTTCCTGAATCAGATACATTCTCTTTACATTTTGGTTCAAGTTTTTTAAACAATCAGAGCTTACATTTTCTGTGATGCATTTAGGTTTTATTTTCATTATAAAATTCCAGTCTCACGCCAGATTTTAAATTTTAATAATTCAGCCATTGCTTTTGAAGGGGTTCTATGGCTCCATTCACTGATGATTTAATAGTCAATTAAATAGTCAATTTTCAATCATCACTCTCTTTTGACAGTTTATAGCTGTGCTATTCCCTTCCCATTAAATGCTGTCACAGTAAAGATTCCTATCGACTGGAAGTACTTCGATTTTATTCCCCATGGTAACTGTTTATTATCCTCACAAAATCCTGTGGGTTTGTGGAACATGAAAAATACACTTCCCTCAGAAATAGTGACAAAACCTTCAGCAGAATTTGACATTTCATTATCCAAACTAATGTAATCTAATACAAGGCCCATCCCTCTAAAGTCCCTTGTTTCACTTGCAAGTCTTTCTACAATGTGAGTAACAATGCTGTAATCCCATTTCAGGTTTAGTGCTGGCAGCAAGAGCTGGGACATCAGGTAAATGTTTACATTTCAACATTTCCTGCTGTAAGTGGCTGTCTATGTCAAGGATCGAGCCCTTCTTCGATACCTGTGTCACCCTGGAAAAGTTGTCCAGGCCAGAACTAATTCCATTAGTGCTTGGAAAGCTATTTATAAGCCTGCCTTCAGTGGGATGACCTTATTAATTAGATTGGGGGAAGGCTGAGGGAGGGAGAGACGCTCATTTCACAAGACCATTGACATGCATTTCCAGAAGCGATGCCTCTCCTTCACACTATGCTCAAAAAGACTGTGAAATAAAGCAGAAATCTGGGTCAGTTTGCAGCAAGGAAAAAAAAAAAAGCTCTATCCATGCTGTCTGCAGGACACAAAGCATAAACTTTTCACAGGGTAGTTCTGCTGCCATATGTCCTTGAACATGCTAACAAAGTCCAAAGCCTGTATTCTCTAAATCCAAAAACAGGAAAGAGCTTTACCACTAAAGCTTCTGAATCAAACCTTTCTGAAACCATCACCTTCCTCCATTATCATGCACACCCCTAAGACAAGAAGGCTAAATCCTCATATTCTGTTTGTTATGAAGTCAAAAGAAAGCAGAAGGGTACTTTTCTCCCCCTTATTTACCCCACATGCTTGATTTACTCTCCAGTTTAGACTGGGAGTGGAGAAGAGTTTCACCTGCCAAACCCATTTCCTGTGCCTCACTAAGGCTGTGCTGCTCTGCTCCCTCCCCACTGCATTTATTTGGCTCCCTGAGCCGTGGTGTCCTGCTCTCTGCCTCGGAAGCCAGCCCATCACCACTGCCAGCTCCAAAAAGTGAGTAGCTGGGAGCATTATCCATGTCTTGTCACTAATACATCCATTTTGGCAACTGAGGAACTGCTGCTCTGTTATCTGTTTAACAAATCAGGGGACTGGTTATTGTGCAGGCTTGTAATAAGAA
The DNA here is from genome assembly GCF_037042795.1 of Molothrus aeneus. NCBI lineage: Eukaryota > Metazoa > Chordata > Aves > Passeriformes > Icteridae > Molothrus > Molothrus aeneus. Next base: position 5,086,025 of record NC_089671.1, read on the forward strand.
CTCATCTGTGCAAAACAGCCAAAAGAAACTCAGCTTTTGTGCAGGATGTTTACTTTTATCAATATAACCTCCTGACAGAATCTCATTCACCTTTGGCATGCCAGCGGCAATTACATTTTTCATCTTGGGTGGGGAAAAGGAAGCTTTCAGAGCCTGCCTATTCATTTGATGGATTTGTACAACCCAGGACAATTTTGCAATGCAGGGAAAACTACAGACCCTGTTTCTGTGTCCCTCTTTGCATAATCCTATACAGATATTCAATGTCTCTTTCAGAATTCAGTATGTCTTTATGTGACAGTTTTATGCTCATCAAACTCCTCCACCTCTAGACAAGTAGACAGTGCTTGTGAAGGGCGGGCAGGAGACTGTACATGGGTACAATTTGACCTAAAAATAATAAGGGCAAACCACACAGCTCATGTACTCCTGAGTGTCAAGAATTGTAATTAGTAACAGATTTGCTATGCAAACACCTATGGTACCAAATGGGTGCCTGCTGGGTATCAGACTGGGATTGCCTGGTTCATTTTGGAAACCCATTTTACAAATACCTTACAGAACTAAAGTCTCTTTGTCCCGTGAAAAAAAAATAATAGGTTAAATGTCTTATTAATCAACCCTTGCCTGTTCATGTTCAGTATGTTGCTCCTTCCAAGCACACTACATGACTGGGCCCCACAACAGGGATGCATTCAGTAAGAAAAGTTCTTTCATCCTTCTTGTAACCCTGAGTCATTTATTAAAATGCATTTCTGGCTGAGTGCACAATGACATATTTCTAGTCTTAAGAATGTTTTTAATCAAAACTACTTAAGGTATTTGAAGGTTCTGGTTTTTCTTACTTTGTAAATATGAGTAACCAAACTAACATGGTTTTTGCTTCCTTAATCTTGTATGGTGAATGCCAATTTTTAGGACTTAGACTTAATGATTCCTTGGTCCATAATTAGAGCTTTATTTTATTGCCATGTTTTTAAGGCACTCTGATTCATTCTATCATCAAAAACAATTACAGAGATGAGTTCAACAAGAGTCACTGGTACTAAAAATATGTTATTGGTCAGGACTGCTCTAACAATACCTGTGCTGAGTAATTTAGTGCTCTCCTTAATAAACACTGACTTCCAGTAAAAAATCTTCCAGTTTCATCACCACTGTCATGATGGTTGGGGCATTCTTACCCTGGTTCCACTCAGTCAAGCTTCATGATATGAATGTTCTTATTTTCATTCAAAGTAAACAAGTCTGAACAGTATTTTTTTTTTACTGTATCTTGAATTTGTATATCTTTGATGCTCCAGCAACAGGAAGTTACACTGGTTTGAGATCTGTGTCTACAGAACAAAGGTGGAAAAACAGGCTTTGAAAAGTGTAAGGAGAGGAACTCTGACACATTTGTGAGTAGAGTCTAGATCAAATATCCAAGGCAGCAGGGAAGGAAATGAAAATGACAGTGGCTTGGGAGAAGGCAGAAGAAAGAGTCAAAGAGGAGCAGAAGGAATGAGAGGAGATGGAGACAAGATGCAACACCTCTATGTGTACCTTTGAAGGTGTCAGTGCACTTATTTTACAGGAGTCAGCCCAGTTTTTTTGCCAGAACCACAAAGCAGCCAGCCTTCCAGTCATGGCGTACACATCACATGTTCCAGAACATTTCTACAACCTCAAAGTGCAAATTACTGGGGAGTTACAGAGGAATGAAAGGATGGGTGTGTGGTACTGAGCAGAAGGGCAGCTACATCACCACAAGCCCTACCTCAACATAAAGCCAGGATACTGGGATAGTGCTGGCACTTCAGCTGTTGAAATGCAGTTGTGTGCGGGTCTGGGCTCTTCAGCAGCATCCTCAAACTTTGCTCCTTTTGGATTAACAGATAACATAGGCAATATGAAACTTTATTACCAGTGACACTGCAAAATCAGATGACAGATTATACCAATATATTAACAGTGATACCTCACTGAAATTAATGGGAGTATTTATCAGGGAACTAGCCTGGCTCTGCATTTCAGGAGCTCTCCTTTCCAGCATCAAGCTCTGCCCTCCTTTTTCAGAAAAGCTGAGCAGCTGTCTGTGGAAGTCTTCTGGCCCAGCCTCACCTGTCCTAGCACAACCAAGCCCCTGTTGGAGAACAAAATCTGCAATTTGTATCAGAAGAGCTTATTCTTTACTGGAACTACAGACACTGAGGGGCAAGTCTTGCCATGGCAGTTTACAAAACTGTTACCACCTAATCCTTTGCTCACTGCTGGCACCAGGGAACAGCTGGTAAAGGGGGACAGCCATGAACAGTCAGATTGAGCCTGACATGCAGCCAAGCCATGATGCTCACACTTCCCTGTGCTGGAGGTGGTTACCTGGCAGAGGTGACACGTTTAGCTTGGGAGATGACTTACAAACCATGGCACAGCTGCCAGCAGATCCTGTCTGCATCAGTCCTACCATGAAAGATGTTGACACTGAGTATGGTTTATTTGTCTAAACTCATGCATTGCCTTGGTGTGCATCTACTAATCGCTTTTGTTGAGGGCTGGAACTGTTCAAAATCCCACTGGAAACAAGATATTAGATTAGAAAAATAGCATAAATAGAGTTCTAGTAATAATAATATTAATAATCTCCTAATTCATGCCCTATTTGTACTGTACAAGGCAACGCCACGTTCACCTTACAGAAATAAGCTTGACATGGTTCCTTCACTTAGTGAAATAACCTTTGCTTGGCAAAGTTAGGTTTGAGTAGGTAAGATTAGGGCATAGAGACGGGAACCCCGCCAGCCAGTTTCTCTCTGCCAAGCACTCTGGCCACTGTAACCTCGATTTGGAGCGGAGTTAATGATGCCATGTGCAGGTTAATGTGACAGCAAAGCCACGGCGTTTTTCTGTGCTCTCCTGTGCCACGCCGGGATGGACCCCACGGACGGGTGAGTGAAGTCACCCGGGTCAGTCCGTGCCGAATCCGGCGCAAAAAGGCTCCCACAGCTCCCAGACTGGGAAGAGGAAGCGTGTTGCCACCGCCAAGCCCTCCTCTCTGCTGAACGAGCTGAGACAATGGCGGCTAAACCGCTGTCCCCAGCAGCCCCCGGTGCTGCTCCATCCCTTGCGGGGCCGCGGGACGAGCTGCAGCCGGGCCCTGGGCACCGCCAGCCCCGGCCCTCCCGCGGCCGCTGCCACCCACTGCTGGCCGGAGCCCCGGCCCGGCCGGGCCACCCTCGGGAGCCAGGCCGCGGCTCCCGCTCCCAGCCGGGCGCTCCCCCCAGACCCATTCCCCGCTCCCACCCCGGCGCTCCCCCGGCCCCGTTCCCCGGTGCCCCGGTCCCACCTCGCAGCGGCGATGCCGCGGGTGCCGCGCTCAGCCGGCTCCTCCCGCGCTCGGCGGCGGGGCCGGGCCGCGGTGGGCGGGCCGGGGCGGGGGCTGCGGGGAGCCAGGGCCGGTTAAAGCGGCCGCCGCCCGCCCGGCCCCGCGCTCAGCCCGCCCGGCGCCCGCCGTTCTGCGCGCCGCGGCCGCGCGCTCGCCAATGCGGGCCCGGAGCCCGGCCCGAGCCGCCCCCGGAGCCGCCCGCAGCCCCCCGGCCCGAACCCCCGCCCCGGACCCATGCGGCGGCTCCGGGAGCGGTTCCGGAGGTGAGCTCGCCGCGACCCCCGGCGGGGATGGGATCCTCCTTCCTGCCCGAGGCGCTCCCCGCGGGATGGGACCCCTGGGCGGGGTGAGGGGTGGGTGGGGGAGCCGGGGTTTTCTCGCCGGTGCCGGGCGGGGAGGGCAGCCAGGTCTCGGTGGGCGCGAGTGGGCGGGGGTGAGGAGGGTCTTTTGTTTGTGTGTTTGTTTGTTCACCGCCGCCGTTCAGTGGGTGAAGGTTCGCGCATCCGGCCCTGTGTCACAGCCGCGCATCGCGGCGCTCCCGCGGGGCCCGACCTGTGGCTCCTGGGCCGGGCTGGGTCAGCACCCGCCGGCTCCGTGTGGCCCCGCGGAGCCATGGAGCTCCTTGTTCTGCTGCCTCCGAGGGCGCATTGAGTATCATGGAATCGCAGAATGCTCCGGGTCGGAAGCGCCTTAAAGCTCATCTCGTTCCAGCCCTCTGCCATGGGCAGGGATACCTTGCACTAGACCAGGTTCCTCCAAGCCCTGTCCAGCTTGGGCTTGTGTGCTTCCAGGGATGGGACAGCCGCAGCTTCTCTGTGACAGGGCCTCAGCACCCTCACGGGAAAGAATTACTTCTTAGTATCCAATCTAAATCTATGCTTTTTCAGGTTAAAAATCAACCTTCATTCAGCTTTAAGATGCTGCTCATGTTCACGGGGAGGTTGATCGGGTAACTGCAGTCGTGGTTCTTGGATAAGTATCTGTGGGCTTTGGTTCCTCATTGTCCACATGCCAGGCCAGTAACTGTTGATGGACAGCCCATCTCCTGGGTGAGCCCAGTTTCACAAGGCTTCCCTGACCAGGTACCTGCCATAGGCCTGCCTTGCTCTCCTTTCACCAACTTGCTCAAAAAACTGAAACCTAAGTATTAAAAGGGAAATAAAACTGAAAGAGAAAAATATTAATGCGGTCGGACGTGGTTTTTGTGCTAGCCCACACCTCGGCTGGCTGGTCCCTTGCCCCTGAGCTCAGATGTGCTGCAGCACCTGGGGTGACTTGGGATTGCTGCCCACTCTTTGCTTCAATTGCTGCCTTTCATACTTGCCAGAAGGCTGGGGAGGCTTTGCAGAGGTCAGTGGGATGCACAGACACTTTTTTCCATGACACAATCTATATATGATAGCAGAGTTGTTTGTGGGTTCTCAGAGTATTGCAGTTTTCCTTTTATCTTTAGTATCGTGCTGTAAGTACATGAACCTTCGCACAGCGTGGGATTTCACTGATATTTCCAAATAAGGGAACTGCTTCTGCACTGATCTGAATTATTTCTGTGCCTCAGATGTTGAGAGATAGTAAACATTATGTGAACAGTTACAAACCACAGCTAGATACTGTCAAATCCAGGAGGGAAGGTGCCTACTGTGGAGGAAGATGGATCTACTTTTAACTGAATGAATTTGGTCAAAGCCAAATTTGGTACAAGCAGCTTTTAATAAATCCTTTTGTTTCTCTTCAAAATCTAATCTGAATGGTCATCAGATCTGTTCTGACCTGCTTGTATTTTTTCTTTTTTTTTTGTTTTCCTCTTGAAAACAAAGAGCTGAGGTAACATCCTAGGTACTGAAGCATATATTTAGATAATGAAGCAATTTTTAACCCCATTTGATGTATGCTACTGCTGGTTTTGTGGAGTTACGCCCACGTTATTGCAGTTTCTCATATGCTGTTATTTGTGGTTTATTAGGTCTAAATGGCTTCTCCTGCTGCTGGAAAGCACAAGGAAAGAAAAGCACAAAAAGAGGGAATGTGTTTTTAAGCTGGTGAAAGGAAGTATGAGGTCTTTTGAGCTGAATAAAGGAAATGTACTTCCTGAAAGGACTAAAAAATCCAGATCTTTGAGGCCATTATCAGTGCTTGCTGTTTTTAATGACATTTTGCTTTATGGTTATAACAATAATTCATTCAGCAGATGGGAATCATCAATAGGGCAAGATTTGATTTCTCTTCTGCAGTTTGGGGTCTAAGCTTGTTGTAATGCCAGACAAATGTCATACAGATATGTGCAATGGATTTGGGGTTTTGTAATCTGTTTTTCTAAGCTGGCTTTGCATGCAAAGACAAAGCATTAAGAGCCCTCGGACTTTCCTTCTGCTTTGTCTCTGAGATACTATCTTCTCTTAATTCTGGAATCTCTGGGAAACATACAGCATCTGTTCCTTGGAAATAAATAGCGGCTTGAGATTAGGGTCTGTCACAAAGGATGGATCAGTCTGTATGTTTAGAATTTAAAATATTTAAAGTATTTCAAGATCAAAGATCAAGTAGCATGAAGGGAGGGGTGTGAGTTTCTTCCCTCTTGTTTTAAATTGCTATCTCTCTCACTCAGTACCTTTTTTCTGCTTATATTGGGAGTATGTCCATCAGAAGTTGTTTTTTTGCTGTGAAATTCTGAGTCTTGAACTTCCTTCGCCTTGAGCAGGTTCTGAGTGTTGAGAATTTAAATTGTGAAAAGGAACTCACAGCTCAGTTCAGTGTGAAAACATTCTGCTCTCCTGGCTGGCTACAAGCAGTTCTCAGTCTCTTAATTTCAGAAATTTCTTATTCTGGTATTGAAGGCATTAATATTTTATCTTGAATATCTTGGATTGTCAATATCTTAAATGGAGAAGTGTTTGTGCATCCTTGTGAGATGTGCTGCATATCCTCTGATTAAATGATTCTGGTTTCACTAGATCTGCTAGTAAAAAATACATTAGAGATTTACTAGAGAATCAAAAAGGCTTCAGTTAAAGACATTTCCTGTAAACTGTATCCCAGTTCAATGGGACTTTGTCAGAATGTCTTGCATTTGATAATAACCTTAATGGCTGTGTTATAGAGAGCCTTTGTTTAGGAGCGAACAGCATCTGAATGCTCTTTACTGAGCTTCCACTTTTAGGAAGGTGAGATTATAATTCCCACAATTATCTTTTCCAGAGGAGGCAAACGTGACCTGTAGATAGGAGGAAGAACAATGTCCCTGTGTTGCTGTATTCACAAGGCAGGAAACAAGCATCCATTGTTGGTGGTGGCGTGGGGTTTGTTTGCTTATTTATTTATCTTTAAGAAGGAGCAGAGCTGTTTTGCCTCTAGAATGTGAATAAGCAACCACATTCTTCTGCCTTTGTGTTGCAATATCATATGTGTCTATAACTGCAGGAGTATATGACTGACTTTAACTGTGTGTGTCAGAATAATTTTCCTGGTTTTGATGAGCACATCAGTAATACCACAGAGCAGCTATTTTCAAAATCCACATCTGTTTCTTAAGACATTAAGCCTAAACTGTCAAGCTGGAAATGAAATGAACTCGTGAGAAGCACTGGCTGGCATTTTGCCCTTCCAGCCACCTCGTTAATGATCCGTCCTCTGAAGTTGTTCCTGATAACGTTTATAAATAGTTAATTATCAAAAGGCAAAGAGGAATAACTCAAAGTTTGCTTTACTAAGACTGCTGCCTGTGAGTAGTGACCTGAGCAAATGTTTTCAGCCTGTTGGAGGCAATCCCTCTCAGAAGGGAGAGGTGCAGGTCTGTCAAACGTGCAGCAAAGTTGGTGCTGGGGCATTGTGAGACCCGTTTCTGCAAGGCAGAGGTAAAACTGAACACTTCCCCTCCTGCCAAAACACACTGGGGGTGTTGGTGTTACTGGTATAAACACTGAGGTGAAGGGGATGGGTGAGGTGTTGCTAATGCTGGAGCTCTGGTACAGAATATTTGCATCATTCCTGTGCTGCCACAAACAAAACAGGGAAAAAACCCAGCTCTGTGTGTAGGTAACAGAGCAAGGATAGATTTGTTCCTGTCTTTGTGTTCTGTTCTACAGCTAATAGATGTCTTTAAATTAGTGACAGTAAGAGGTCCTAACTTCTGAAGTGTTAGTGCATAATTCTAAAATCTAACATTACCCCTAGATCCAGTGTGATTGCTTTAGAAAGATGCAGTGTATTCCCTACTGAAAAAAAAGGAAAAAAATTAAAAGTAGGCTAATGTTGGATAATAGAAGATCCCATTAGGAGGCATCAATTATTGATAGATTTGTATATGATAATAGTATCTAACATAGAAATTTGGAACACCAGAAATTATAAAGCTACTGCAGAGTATAAAATTATTCCTTTTGGTTCTTCAGGTTTCAGTTTGACTTTTTAAATTTTTTTTTACTTCTTGTGAGACTTCCAAAGTACCACCACAGAGAAAAGCAATAATATTCTAGATGTGATAAGTGAAAAGTTTCCCATGACTTTGAATTTATGAAGTTGGACAAGGGCAGTCCAAGCCTGGCCACTCACTGAGCCAACAGATGCTTTTATTTTTAAACATCTTCCTGACTTGGAAGCAGAACTGAGCAAACTGAATGTTCCATCTTTAGAGGATGCAGAGATGGTGTTCAGCAGCTGTTGAAGACATACAAGCACTGGGAATAAAGTAATTTTCCAAATATTCTGCAAGCCTTTGTGATGACGGTGTCATTGTCTTCTTGGAGAGGAGAACAAGGTGCCATTTCTCCCTGACAAAAGAATTGCCATTTTTAACTATACATTAACTCCTTCAGGGTTATTAATGTGCTAACAACCATTTATGTTCTGTGTCTGTGAATTAAATCCACATTTTTCTTAGCCTTTGTATTAGTACCAATGAAACTGTTTCTTGAAATTGCCATGGTTCGGGGAGGGATCATGACACTGTTATTTTCCCAATGCTGCTACATTTTCATCTATTCAGTTTAGAAAAAATGGTTCACAAGTCACTTAATTAATCAGTCAAGAAAACCAAGTGAAATATTCCAGAAATCTGGAACTGCTTATGCCAACTGTAAAATTTGGGTTGGATTTTTTTTAGTTGTTTGTTTTCCTCTGTTTTGAGGTTGGCCAGTATTTTATAGATGTCATAAAAATAGGAGTCATTTTGATTTTAACCAGGGGGGACATGGGGAAAGACATGTTTGTCTAACAAGCTTTTTGTATAAATCTAGGTAACAAAGCTGCTCTTGGTTCTGAGTATACAAACATGTTCTGTATTTCTTGTGAAGCTGTTCCTGGCTACTTGGATACCTGACTGATTGTCAGTGCATAGTTTTAGAAAAACCTGGAGTAAACTGGAATTACTTGTGAAAGATAATCACTTTTTTAGGACACTCATCAGTGCTGGGATAACAGACTGGAGCTGGAGAAGTTCACAGCTTTCATTTGACTGTTGCATGTAGGTGTGTGCTGTCTTTTACGGGTGTTCCTACGCAGATTTAAATTGTTGAGTTTCACAGGAAACAGCTCAAGGGTTTGGGTTTTTTAATACACTTAAACGAAACGTTTGCATTGGCAAATTCTTCCAGAACTTTCTAGGGTTTCATCATATTCTGTTCAGCTTGCATGGACTGCATTTGATGTGCTTGTTTGTTTGTTAGAATGTTTGAAAATTCTCAGATAAAAAGATGGAATATCTATGGCAAACCTCTTGAAATGTTTCCTCTTCAGAACTGACCATTAGAGTCTGCTTGTGTCATGCCCATGTAGGAGATGTTTGGATCTCAGTTACAGATGTAGGATTGAAAAAATGAGCCACCTCATGCTCCAGAGATGCAAATACTGTTTGCTATAGGAGTAAAAATCATTGTTCAGTGCTCCAAACTGGAATATTGATGCAGTTTCAAGAACTTCTTAAAATAAGTTATGATGACAGCTATGATGAACTCCATATTTCAAGAATAATTTGAGTTCTTGCCATGTAATTTAAATAGGAAATGTTTCATTCTTTCTCTGACCAAACTGTCAGAAAAGAGGGAGTCTGACTGCTTTATGTGAACTCCTGATTAAAGATAACCATTCCCTGCACCACGCAGTCACAGGAATTTATTTAACATGTGTGTCTGGTAAGAGACTTTACTTGGGAGAACTTGCAATTTAAATTGCAGTTACTTTGAACATGTCTGTACTTACAATTTTCAATACTACCAAGTTGGAAGTATTCCTTCATCTCCTTCATGACACTCAGAGAGATGTTTTAGTAACTTTCCTGAAAGTACTTCTTAATTATTCCACAGGTTCATGAACCACCCAGCTCCAGCCAACAGCCGCTACAAACCCACTTGCTATGAACATGCTGCTAACTGTTACACACATGCAGTAAGTACACTTCGGGCTTCTTTTTCTATTTTTTCTTTAACCAGATGTTTCAATAAATTTTTGTCTGTTGTAAATACTTACCTTTGCCTCACTGTGTTCATATCTACAGCCTCTCTCTGGTTTTGTGCATATAAACATTAACTTATATGCACAGAAAATTAACAGTAATTTCTGTAACAGTACAGAAAATTAGATGTTTGGTAATGTTCCGAATCTCCTGGAGCTCCAGACACTTCATAAGATTCATTTTCACCAATGTTAGAGGTCTTTAACTTGATATTTTCCCTCTGTTCAGTAAAAGGATGCCTGCAGTAAAGGGGATATAGGCCACTACTAGTTAGCCTGCAAGGTGGATTTCCCAGGTCTGCCCTGACATAATACTGTGCAAATTGTAAACTGGAAGTAAAAGAAAGATTTATCCATGTGAGAAATGGCAAGGCCTCATCAGACTGTCTGTGGATATGAGCAACAAGAGCTGGAATGTTTTAATTCTGATACCTACTGACTCTTCAAGAAATCTGCTGTTTTGCGAGGGGCCCTGATAATGCTGACAGCCCTGCTGAAATTTCAAGTCTTTCCTTATTTTCGTAATGTAAGGACTTATTCTAGATTTGAATATGTGGTATTCACATAAAAAAGAACAGAAGCAGTCCCCTTTGATTTTTTTTTTTCCTTTTAGTAATTAGGAAGTTTAATTTGCTGTCTGGCACTTTGAAAAGGACTTAAAATGTGTCTGTTTGCTTTTTAAGATAGCATTTGCCCTTTTATAAAGGCAGCTTGTGCGTCTCCTCAATCCCTCAACTCTAAACATCTGAAGTATGTTTGACTTTGTCCTCAATCTCTTATCTCCAGTGTGTCTGAGTGAGCTGCAGATATGAAAGCTCAAAGTTGTGCCCAGGACTCTTCAGTTCTTGAAGGAGCTCTGTTCTTAAGGATCCCTTGTGTGTATTTCGTAAATAACCAACGTACAGCTCTGTGGTGCTGGTAAAAACAGAATCACCTTGGTTTTGCGTGTAGACATAAAGTTGACTGAAACTTCTGTGTTCTTAAGCCAAAGGTCTCATGTACAGCATTATGTAAATATATGCTTATTTGTCTAGGAATGAAGCAACATTCTGTTAGTTAGCACAAATGCGTAGTTTATCTCATAATCCTTGTGCAAATCTTGTTCGCTCTGGCCAAAAAGTTAGATTTCAAAATATCTGGCAGATGTTGCTGTGCTCCTAAGCAATTTCAGCTTTCACCTAGTTGAAAAACAGGCATGTTTTACTCCCTCCTTTTAGCAGGACATGACAGCCAAGGTGGATCAGTGTTTTCTGGTAGGCTGCAGTTTGTGGTGGAGCTCTCTGATTACTTTCTAAACAGTCAAACTACCTGCTAAAACCTACAATGAACTGTTAAAATAAATGTGCAATAACTTTTCATCAATATTTAAAGTCTCGAAATGGGAGTCTAAGCTGGGAAAGCACAGAAAAGCTAGGGGGGATGTTTTCATCTCCTTTGTGTTGCAGACTTACTAAATGTTAGATGGTCAAGTGGCTGAGTCTTTGCTGCTAGATTACAGTGTGAGTTTTCAATTAGACATTGATGATTCTATAGAACAGAATTCAACAATGGTTCTCCACTATATTTTTATTCCAAACTTTTATTCATAATTCAGGAAGCAATCAGCTTCTACTAAAGTAGCGTGTGGCTGTACTTCTCAGTAGGTATCCCATCTGGTTTTGAACTTAAAAATACACAGGAATCAGTTTATGGCAGCTGCTTAATAAAAAACAAACAAGCAACAAAAAAAAAAAATAAGGATAAAGGAGGGTATAGAATCCCAGGCACAACCTTTTGGTACAATACTTAAAAGTTAGTTTTGTGTTGCATAGTAAGGTATGTTCAAATTTCTTACTTGTAAAGCTATTTTAAATGTCTTGCCTTTTTTTTTTTTTAGCTTTAAATGAAGCATTGACTTGCCTTCCGACACTGGGAGAGGAATGGCAGCAAAGTAGTTGAAAACAGACAGAAAAAGCTGTTCTCTGTGTTCAAAGGAACAGGAAGGAAACAGTGCATGAGAAAAGCAGGGGTTGTGAGAATTGGAGGGGAGAGATGACTCTTTCATAATGAAGCTTTCTGGTCTATGTAAGGTTTATCAAACAAAAGGTAGACCTTGTTGTGTTAAAACCTCAGGATTTAGACATGGCTTGCTTTATACTACTTTAAATGTTTCTTCTAACTGCCTTAAAAGGAGTAACTATTCTTAAAATTAGTTATAATCTGTATTCCAGGTTGGGTTAGTGAAGTGCATGGAAGAACAGAAGTAGTATAAATTTTTTAAAAGTGAGACTTGGAGCATTTAGGTGGCCATTTGAGCAGGGAAGAAGGGGTGATCAAAATTTCAGGACTCTTCTGATGAAAATGTCTCCATTCCCACTGACTGGTATAAGCAGTTTTTCTGCTCTCTGTGTGTTGCACAACCCAAGTTGCTTGTGGGCCTCTCACTCTGTTACTGGTCTCCTAAAATTAGGTGAAAATTGAAAAGTTGGGAGAGATGGTAGCAGGAGTGCACTCGTGGAGCAGGCAGCAGGAGGTGGGCACAGCCCTTCACGGGTCCCTCTAATTGTCACATTTTTGGGGGGCAGGGGTGGCATCTTTATTGCTGTTTCTGCTGCCTTCCTTTCTAAAAAAAAGCAAGTGCATGGACCATTTTTGTGCCCTCAGTGTTTCCCTCTCAGTGAGAGGCTCATGAGATTGCAGCAGTAACACCAACCACACTGCTGCAGTGGCTCGTGCATCAAAGGGCATTGTTGCTGCCTGCATGATGTGCAAGGTGAATAACTTCATTTTCCAGGAATGTGATATACAAAACCAAAACTTCCAACAGGTTTTTAAAGCTGTCTGTGGCAGAGATTGTCTGGAGAAATATGGAAAGAATGCAGGTAAAATGCTGGCCAGTGGAGCAGTATCCTAAGTAACCCCAGACAGGTGAAAGGTACTGGGTATTTTGCTGTAAGTTGGTAACCAGAGAGTGTCATTTCACTGAAGTGACCCTGATCAGGTTCACAGCTTTTTGTGTCAGCCTCTTCCCTTGTGCCTTAAGGGTTTTTACTTGTTGTAACAGCAGGGCTTGTGGTAGTTGGTTTCCCAAAATGCACCACACAAAGGTTGTGCTGAAAACTATTCTGAAAGATTACCACCTGTAGATGTAAATTAACATATTTTTATCCTTCATCTTCCTCCTTATTGCAAAGAGCTTTTAACTTCATTCTCTTACTTTGTTCTGACATTTCTCTAGAAAGCTTAGGAAACTGTTGCCTTCTCTCTTGTTCTGCAGATCTTCCTTCCAGCCCCACTTCTGATGCAGCCAGGATTAATCACGGTGCTAAAATTAGTTTATTTGCACATCACAGTTCTGGGTTTGCTCACAGTACATTAAGTTACTGGGTTTGATGCTATTCACTTGGAAGGCTTGCACTCCATGATGAAATAAGCAAAGATTTTGTGACTTGTAGCTGGAATTTTTTTCAAGGAATATTGGCAACTAAGAAATGCTTTGTCATGCTGTAAAATGACACAGCACAATCCCACTCATTCTGTTAGTTCTGATTCTCTGACTGCTTTTTTGATAAACTCCCCTCCTCTTAAAGGACTGGTTAATGGCTGTTCCATTCTGAAAACTGGAGATTAAAATGCAATTCTTGTGCTTGTGATTTTTTTCAAATGAACTTGGGAAAATTTGCCTTTTTTTGTGAGCTGAAGTTTTGTATTTCTTTTGTAAGATGGATAAAGCCCATTGTACCATATGTTACCTGTTATGGCATTGCCATCTGAAGAACTTTAATCGAGTTGGCTGGAACAGCAGGGTATCATTTCTGGAATTTGTATTTAATCTAGCTATTTTTGGCCAAAAAAAAAGAGTAATAAAACATCTCTTGTTTCGTCTGACTGTTCCCATGGTGCCTACCAAGCACGGAGAGGAAAAGGTTGCAAAAAGAACACTTAGGAAAAACAATCAGTCCTTTTCATGGAATACAGTGCTCTTGCCTGTGAGAGGTAGATTTGTTCTTTAAAGCGGGACAAGGCAAAAAAGGGATTAAAGTCTTCATTCATGTGCTGCACTCTTGATTCTGAAGGTGCAAATAAAGAGGTGATAATAGAATTCCTTCTTTGTTTTAACTGTATCACTTTATACACAATAATTACTGGAAAGAGTGATTGACACTGAACTTTGTTTTGGCCCATTTGAGCATCCCATGTCACAGCTTAGCTTGTGAAATATTTATTTGAGGAGATTAGTAAAAAACTGGGGTCTCTGTGTAAGAAAGGCAGGTTATTCTGTGTAACATCTAAATCTAAAGCCCAAAGAGGTCTCTTTTCCTGTGAAGTGGTCTCTGTCAGAGTCCCTGAGCAGCTCATGCCTAGGCTGTTATAGGGAATTAGTAGGAATTTGCTGTTTTACCTGGTATTTGTAGGTATTTAATCTCTCTGAAACCTTTTAGTTCTCTGTCAAGTTTAGTCAAAACTGGAATTTGCACTGAAAATTGGGAAGGAAACTGAGGATGCAGTGGGATTATACAGCTTAGAGCCATGGCTACACCACCATTTCTGGGGCTAAGTATCCTCCTGTCCCCTGCAAAAACTAAATGAAACAGTTGTCACATCTCATCAGTTCCTGGCTGTGCCAGGGGCTTCAGCCACACTTCACTCAGACTGTGTGTCATGTGTGGAAAACAGGAGTGGCTGATCTCCTGAGGAGTGACACGTTTCAACCTTCCCTGAATTTGAGGGCTATCCAGGATGTGTGCAGGAAACTTAGGGTTGATGATAAATGATAAGCCAGGCTGGCAGACTATTTCTGGCCTTAAAGTGCACCAAGTCAACTTCCATAGTTCCATTACAAAGCTCAGGAAGTGTTTTCACCTCTAGTCCCAATGCTGTGAATGTATCAATGCCATACTTTTAATTTCCATGGCTCTACAGCTTTTGGCACAAATACACTGAATTTTGCAAAACATAAGGAAATTGAGTAGTAATGAAGCTACAGCTGGTATACTTCAAAGTCAGAAGGAAATTGTTATTCTCAGATCCATTCATGTTATTGTTATTCTCAGATCCATTCAGTTTGCTCTGCATCCTCTGCACTGAGCAGAACCTCGATTTCCTCTCGTCTGTAATTAGATAAAGGACAAATAGCTCAGGCTAGACTAGAACTCTGCAGTCTGAGCTATCAAACCTGTAATGCAAAGTGGCCAGATTTGTTTAAACATTGCTTGTTCCTGGCTTTATTGTTTAACATATGAGACTTGGGTTAAATTGCCAGGAATTTAACCCTAAGAAGCTTATTTGCAATTCAAGGGAACAAATTAGCATTTTAGACTTGCTGTAGGGCCTGGAAGAGAATTTGTGCAGTGTTTGTAACTTAGAAGGCTGACTTGATAGTGGATGGAGATAGGTAGAAATCGCTTTGTCAGTAAGCTCTCTTCTTTAAATACTTGGACGTATGGTGTTTTTTAGGGTTTTTGGGGTTATTTTCTTCTTCTGCTTTTCTTTTTGCCTTTCCTGAAGGAGATAGAGGTACATCAGGTATTTTGTTCTGGAAGGGAGTGTGGTTTTAAATGAATGCATTTAAAGCCTGCAGTCACTTCTTGGATGCTTCATGCAAATGTGTAATTTTATCATGATGTTTGAACAGGGCCTGTTTTGGAAGAAGTGAATTAGAAATGCTTTGAGAGGGAGGTGGGAAGGAAAACAGAGTTGGATATGCTGCATTAGAAGAACACCTTTGTGCATTAAAAATCTATTCATGAGAGAAGTTTGCAGCTAATTTATTTATGGTAGCTTAAACCCAAGTTCTGCAAAACTGTTGCTTAATTCTTGCAACTGCACTTTACTAAATGCTTTGTTTT
Organism: Molothrus aeneus; assembly: GCF_037042795.1. Taxonomy (NCBI): domain Eukaryota; kingdom Metazoa; phylum Chordata; class Aves; order Passeriformes; family Icteridae; genus Molothrus; species Molothrus aeneus. Next base: position 5,101,661 of record NC_089671.1, read on the forward strand.
TTCATTTGGGATTTGAGTTTATTTTGGTCTGTCTTGTGCTCTGTGTCTATGCACAAGAGGTGGCTTAAATTCAAGCCTAGAGTAAGATCAATTTGGTTTTAAAACATGAGGCTGAATGTGAAAATAAAACCACTGCTAATACGTACAAAATTAGACAAAAGAATTTGCTGTCATGGCTAGAGGAGTTGGTAACCTTCCCTGGTACCATGGGGGGAGAAATTTAGCAAAACCAGATCTAACCTATGCCTGAGACATCGATGAATTTCTGGTGCTGATGTGTCAACTTAAAACCAAAAGACAAAACTCTCTGGCTGGGGCTGGGCTCTCTGCCTGCTGGTGCTGCTCTGTGGGTGGCACCACGGCAGGGACCCGACAATGGCCTTTTGTTTTGGCAGTTCCTGATTGTCCCTGCCATCGTGGGCAGCGCCCTCCTCCATCGGCTCTCCGACGACCGCTGGGAGAAGATCACAGCATGGATGTACGGGGTGGGGCTCTGCGCCCTCTTCATCGTCTCCACCGTGTTCCACATCGTCTCCTGGAAGAAGAGTCACCTAAGGTAGCAGGGGAAAATGCTGCACTTCCTTGGGATGTTTGCCCATTGTGCTTCTCAGTCAAACCAATTTTACGGGAGGTTGGGGTGGTACTTTCTACTGAATCGTGATAAAAACACCTGTGGGATTCACATTCTCTGAACCTGAGAGAAGCAGAGAAAAGAATGATCAAAACAATTCTCATCTCATTTGCTGCTCCTGTGTCGTGCCAAAGTAGAATGCAAGAATGCAATATGGAGATTGTTTACCCAAAGTGAGGGTGTTTTATTTCCTTGGCCTATCAGGGACAAATGTGTGTGTGTGTTGGGACTGTCAGCTGACAGCTACAAAATTCTGGGCAGTTGAGTTGAGCTGGGTGCTTGTGCAGATTCAGTTTAATGCAGTGTAATAGCATATAGAATAATACAGTATAATAAAGTAATTAATTAACCTTCCGATATCAGTGGGGTCAGATGCATCATTTCTCCCTGCCATGGGGGTTGCCTTGGTTCCTATAAACACCCTTGATTTTTTTAGAAGAAATAGCCAAGCTCATGTACCAGTGAACTTAAATGTCTGCTGCCTTGTCACAAAGAAAATGTGTTTCGGTAGGCCCTAGTGGCTCTTAATCCAGAAGCAGAATGAGAAAAACATAATGTAGGTGGTTGATGGATAATATCCCATTGCAGACATGAAGACACTGTCTGGGACTATGGCATGCTCAGGTGCTTTGAAGAACACAGCTTTTGCCAATGCCCAGCTAACCAGCAGGAAACCTCCTTGGGACCAAGGCAGCAATAGCAAAACTGACATGGGATTTATTATTTTAATTTTATTTTATTTATCCATCCCTTGTAAGACTCCCTAAATAATTTTGGGCCATAAATTGGATATAGCCAGTAGTCACTAAATAGTAACAGTGTCTGGATTAGGCAGGGATGCAAGGTGGGGGTGGAGAAGGGGAGGGGACGGGAGAAGTGCTCAGCTCTTACGTGTCTCAGTTCCTCCACATGGTTGTAAGAGGGATGGAGGTGATGGTATTTTCCCCAGAGTAATTCCAAAGCATGTCAGGAAAGTGAGGTGATGCAAAAAATTTCCCAAAATGTGTCATGGTGACCTGTTCTGTCTCTCTGTCCCTAGGACAATGGAGCATTGCTTTCACATGTGTGACAGAATGATGATCTATGTCTTCATTGCAGCATCCTACGCACCATGGTAAGAAATGGGGACCACAGCTGCGGAATCAAAGCTTTTCCAAAGTAAAGAGTTCATTGTTGCAGCTTTCCAAAATCTACAGGTGGCTTCTTGTATGCAATTGACCACATTGTGTTGTGACAAACATTGTAATGTCATCTCCTGGGCCTTGCTGAACAGAAAGTGATGCTAGAAAGCATCAGAAAGTAGTTTATTTATACTCCACATATCTCAGTTCATGCTTTCCACCCATCAATGCAAACACCTTCTGCCTCTCTGTGGGTAGAACGTCCTAGTGTTTGTTCCCCTATCATTCTGTAGTTAAAGCTCTGAGTATTTATTTGTTTTTATTAATCCCCACTGCTATTGTGTTAGTTTACTCATCACTTTTGTCTCTTGGAACCTTTATACCTCCAGGTTAAATCTCCGTGAGCTGGGACCTCTGGCATCTCACATGAGATGGTTTATCTGGCTGATGGCTGCTGGAGGAACCCTTTATGTATTTCTCTACCATGAAAAGTAAGAATTATTCTTTGCATTTAACTTTAAACTGAAAATTATCATCAGGGAACAAGACCAAACTTTTTTTGTTTTGGAGATGACCTGCCAAGGTTCTCATCAAACAAGAAAATTTAAGTTGCCTCAGTGTTTTATATTCTCACTGGTACTTACTGCAAGTGAAAGTGTGTGGGCAATATTTAGAGAAGGTATTGCCTGCAACTCTAAAATGCAGAGATAAACACTAGTTTTAATTTTGTCATAAAACACTATAACCTATCTGCATGAAAATTTTTTGTATAATGACCCAATACCAACACATAATTTAAAATATTCATTTTTGCTGTTGAAGGAAATGTTCATCCTTTTGTACACCACCTTAAATTGCTCAAATCATTCCTTTTTAGGTATAAGATCGTTGAACTCTTTTTCTATTTAGCGATGGGATTTTCTCCTGCTCTGGTAGTGACATCCATGGTAAGGAATGTGACTATTAACAGTGCAAACAAACAAAACTTGCCTTTTATAACCAGCTTAAATTCCAGTGCAGCTCTTTCCTCTGCAGAGATGTTCATTTTAGTACACTATACTTGTAAATGCTCTTTGCAGAGCAACCAAATACAGCCTGTCATAGTTTGGATTTATAGTTCACATTTCAGTGAAATGGTGCCTTGTTTTCTTCAATCTGGGCTGCATTGTGTAGATGGAGAGAGCCTGGGTTTCTTGGTGCATCTGAAAAGCATCCTACTCCAAACTTTTTTATAGTTGCACATTTTAAATGATGTTGATTAACCATCTCTGCTGCTAATATAAACGTGACACATTTTCAGGTTAATGCCTTAACTGACTGTATCAAAGTCTTGATGGGAGGAGCTCTGCATTAAACTCACACTTCCACAGAGTACTGTGATTTTCTTTGTCTCCATGATTGTCTGCTCTGCTGATGAAGCAAACCATCAATCTTGTTTTAGTTCTTGAGTTGTCCCAGTATAAGTTTTCTAGTGCTATGGGGACATGGTATATAAGGACATTATTGTGCATTTCACAAAGTGTAATATAAATACACTACATTTCTCACTTGTCCATCTGTCCCACCCAACATTTTCAGAGTTGTCACAGCCAGCTCCCTTTGCCTGGGGGAGAAAAGCACTGTGTATTTTGTCCATAAATACTCTTTTCCCCCTTTACACCCTGCCCCTGACCTGTCCTTGTTCCCTGGCAGAGCAACACCGAGGGACTGCAGGAAGTGGCCTGGGGAGGTTTGATCTATTGCCTGGGCGTGGTGTTCTTCAAGAGTGATGGAGTGATCCCCTTTGCCCACGCCATCTGGCACCTCTTCGTGGCCACAGCAGCTGCTGTCCATTACTACGCCATTTGGAAGTACCTTTACAGAAGTCCTGCAGACATCATTCGTCACTTATGAGATCATACAAAACAATAATCTGCACTTGGCCTCTGTAACAGTATTATTTGACTTAAAGAATTGGGGGGAATTGGAAAAATTGCACAGCAAAACTGCACTGACTTTGGTAGTTCTGTGAACACAATTACTGTGAACTGATGTTTGTGTCCTGCCATTTCCCATCACATGGCAAGTGCTGTAAATAACCAAGATACTGTACTGCAGTAACCAAGAGTCCATTCCATGTTAGCAGAACTGGCTACCTGATGTTTACAAACAAATTTTGTATGCTAGTTTAATTTTACAGTTTTTAACTACGTGAATTTTTCTAAATTAGTGATTCAAATGGTGAAGTCAGTGCAATAGTGAAAATGTAATGCTCTTGACATGAAATTGGTTTCTATCACCTTTCCACGAGTCATTTCTTAAACATTAATCAGAGACAACTAATCTACTTTTACCACCCATTATCTTGGTATAATGTGACTTTTATAGAAATTTTTCTGTGTTTTTTGTAAACTTTAAAAGTACATTTATTGAACTGAAGACACACAACTGTCATCTATGCAGTTATTCATGTTGCAAACTCTTGCAAGAAATGGTTACATTCCACACCCTGTTCTGAGGAGCAAACATTGTACCTCTTCTGAAGTTTGTGTTGCAGCTGTAATTGTAATAACCACTTTTACAAACTAAAACCTAAATGTGATTCTGCTGAGTTCTAACATGGCAGCATTCTGCTCATTTACAGTACCACTGAACCAGACCTTAAGTTGGCTTTATTTGTGATGAAGAGCTGTAAAAGGAATAGCTGAGGTGATTTTCTCCTCCAAGTTCCCAGCTGTACCCATACTGCCCAGCGTGGGGGCTCGTGTGGAATATCCCCCATCCAAGCCAGGGCTTTCCCCATTTCATTTCCCCAGCCCCTGCACACGCATGTGGCACTGAGACTTGGGTTTCCAAAGAGGCTTAAACTGACTGGTCCCACCAGCTTTTGGTGGGGTGGTTGTGCTGGGAAACCCAGGTGGGAGCAAGAGGCGGAGCATTGCTGAGCACCTGGAGCTCAGGGTTCTTCACAAGCACAGCCTGGCAGGGAGCAGAGCTTGGAGGATGTGCTAGGGTGTCACTTGTCATCCTGGGGCTTCACACAGAGTCTGACTGGTCTTTGTTACTGTCTGTCTGTACAGGAAATCCAGCTGTGGTAGCAAGTCATGATTGTAGGATGTGCTCAAATGACCAATGTAGAAGAGTCATTGTAATCCTGTTTCTCCAATAATTGTATCCTGTCCCACTATGTAATGGATGTCTTATATTAAGATTGACTTTATCCTTTTTCTAATTTACTCAGTTTTACATGTCAGTATTTAAAAACAAAACCAAAATGTGTTGCCTTTTTCAGATTTTGTTCTGGATATTGCCTGTCTGCAAACAATAAATAGCAAGATAGGGATGTTTCAAAGGTCCTGTTTCACTCAGATTTGCCAGAGGGCCGCAAGTTTTAGAATATTTACACTTGTATAGGGAATTTACCAGAGGGTCAAACTTTAAATTCAAGACATTGAAGAATTGCTCTGTGGTGGTAGCAGGTGAGCAGAGAAGTGGCAGCACCACAGCAAACTCAAACTGCCCCAAAAGAGAGCAAAGGGAACAGCTGGGCAGGTAATTCTACTACAACAGTCTTGCAGATCTGGATGCCTCAGATTTTTAACATTGTGTCTATTTTAATATTTTCCACTTTTTGTGAGTTCATATATTTTGTTGAAATGCAGTACTGCTAAAACCACTAAAATACATGTAAAGGTTTTCTGTAGTCAAAAGTTAAACTATTGCTTGAATATGTTTGTTTTAATTTTAAGTTAATTTTTCATGGCATTTGCTTTTTGGAGTGTTTGAAATGGTTTTTAAAAAGTTTCAATTCGCCAAAAATATTTTGAATTACTGTATTCTAGTCAATATGATATTGAATGTACTAGACTAACAATAAACATTTGGTGCAATTTGGAAACTCTTGTTTTCTTGGTGGTTGTTTTTTTTCCCTCTCCATCATTTAGGCAGGGCGGTCAGAGACTGACACTGTGGCCACTCCTGACAAAAAGGATCCTGAATTGAACCTTAGGAGCCCCATGTCTGCTCAGCCAATGCTTTAAAAACAGTAAGAAAGACTGTAATCAAAAATATTCAATTTTTACTATGGAAAAAATATATTTCTGTCTAAATTTTGGTCAATAGTTAGAACTTGCTTTTCCCTTTTGCTGTTCTGGGATATAAGAATATATTGGGATTTTTTCCCCCAATTTCAATGTTCTAAATTTCAATTTAGAACATTGAAATACATAATTTTGCTCTTATCCCTGGAGGAGTATCATTGCATAAAATATAGACAAGCTGAACTAAAAATGTATTTCTGTCTGGAAAGCAAGCATATCAATTAGTCTTTTCTTTTTTCCCTCCATCTAATTGGAACTCTCGAGGCTGATTCCTCTCAGGAGTAAGGATAGTGCTTTTTCCAGTAATGCATGCTGCAGTACAGAGATGGGATTTCTTTGTCTTCCCAAGGCAAATGTTTTTAAAAGCACTTGCTTCTGTATTTTCTATGCCTCTAGGTTTTAGAAGTGCAACAAGTAGGCTGAATCTAAATAAAGCAGAGATAGCAAACATTTCAGATGGACCTTTCCAGAAAATGTCTGGGATGCAGCAGGTACTTTGAATACTGCATATATTTTTAGATCATGTTTTTATAACACAATATCCTCTGCATCAAAAAATAATTCTATTAAATGAAGGGCTACCTTTAAGGATTTATATTAGAGTGCTTGTTTGAATTGTATTGGTTTAAAATACAATTAAAGAGTGAGAAAGACAATATTAATTTTTCTTCCTGTTAACAAAAAGAGGTCTAAAGGTAGGTAGGCTCCTGCTCCAATCCTGTCTGCTCCACATTCCTCTTAAATAGTGATTACGATAAGAATCTCCCAGTTCTGGGTAAGGAAGTCCTTTCCAATGAGGCTTGAGTGGCCTTGTGGGTCCCTTCCAACTCAGGATATTCTATGAAATGCACATTCTTGGGGCTGGAATGAGCAAGTTAAAGGGAAGATAGTACAATTTTTCTTTTTTTTTTTTTCCCTGCTTAAATGCCCCTCCTGCTCAGAACCTCTACAAAATTCTTTACTTGGGTCTGGTGTGCTTAGCCACGAGATGTCCCTGAAGGCCAAGGCTGTCATGGTCACATCATGTGCTTGACTGAATCTTTTCTCCATGCTTTGCTATTTTTAAAGAGCACAGGATGTTGGGCTCTGCTGCTGATTGCTTTCACTCATCAATAGGTGCCATAAAGTTAAAGCTAAGAATAGTTGACAAAAGAGTGATCAGGATGGCACAGCAAAGCTGGCTCCAGGGTGTGGGTGCTCCCTGCCTTCCCTTTCTCAGCCTTGCCATTTGACCACTGTGCTCCAACAGCCAGAGCTGCTCCTCCATCCTGCTGCTTGGGAGTGTTTCAGTCATCGTTTGTCTGAATAAATTCACCAACCACTCTCAGAGGGAAGGGAATGGACATAAGACACCTGAGATGTTCTCATGTAGCTCTTGAAAGCGTTGGGATGCCTTTGCTTTGGCATTCCCAGCACTGCCCAAGTGGCACAAGCAGCAGTGGTTTGGTGACACTGTCCTGGGGCTAAACACCCCCAGACTGCTCAGCCTTGGGGTGGGTGTGAGCTTTCCAGGCTGCCTGGGGAATTCAGCACAGAGCCTGTGCCAGGTGCCAGCTGAACACACAAGAGGAGTTCCACTCACAGGTCAAAGCCCCAGGGAGAGCAGGGCTCTCTTGATAAAAGCTTTCAGATTCCTGTTCAGGTAGTGTTTGGTGGGTGGTGTTTTGGTTCTGAGCTGGGTGTCTGTCACTGGGTTGTTTCCAGCCCAGGCATCCTCCTCCTGTCTGTGCTGAGCAGGAAGGGTGGCAGTGCTTGTTTCCCTTGCAGAACCAGGGTGCTGACTCCTAAGGATAAGCTGTGGAACCAAAATCCTGTTGCAAAAGGTTGGCAGAGAGGCCAGTTTCATAACATAAGTCACATCATTGGCTAATGAAGCTCATGTGCTCTCAGAGGGATCTGTTCAGCTGTCTATGTTGCTTAGCAGCCCCAGCCCTGCTGGCATGGATTTGAGTGCCAAAATCCTCTAGGTGCCTCTGCAAATCTCCCTTAAATTTTCAGAGCTGCAAAGCTGTTGGTAGAGACTGACTGAATGAGTGGCTTTAGCTCCAACAGGCACCTCCTCACTGTCTGGTGGGTGGTGGTGGCTTCCAGGAGAGGCCCAGAGGTGTGACCAGATGTGGCATGTGGCTCCTGTGACACAGCCAGCCAGCACTGAGCCATTCTCCAGCGGGACATTCAGAGCAGCCCACAGGATGTTTGGATGGAGAGCAGGAGTTATTCTGGATGTTGAAACACTGAAAGCCAACCCACAACACCTAGTGAACATGGGGAACCTGTGGCACTTTTAGATTCAACTAGCAAGGATTTTGTAGCATCTTAAATGTTGGAGGATAGAACATTGTTGCTGTGGGAACTCAGCTGTCTTCTCTAATCAAAACCCATGAACATGGGAAGTTCAGGGTTGGTGCAGGAGGGGAATATTGATTTAATTTTATTTCTTAATACGTGTCTTAATATATGAATATGTTTGAATGGAAATGGCTTTTGTCTTGAAGCTGATGGTGGTGCTGAGCAGCTTAATCTGCCTTCTGCTCAAACACTGAAAATAAAGATTGAAGGGACTGTGAGATATTTTTAGCCCCTCCTCTGCCTGCAGGCAGGATGGACTCTGCCTGTCAGTCCTGACAGGCTTGTTCTAAAATGCCTCTAATAATGGGGATTTCACAATCCTCCCAGGCAGTTTATTTCAATGTTTCACTCGTTGCCCTCTTGATTTTTGGGTTTTTTCTGGCTGCCCGAGCACCGTTTTCTTTGCTGTACTTTAAGCTTGTTACTCCTTGTCCTGTCTGCAGCAGCTCAGAGGAGAGCCCTTCCAGGCAGGTTTTCTGTAGCTGGAGACTCACTTCTTCCCTTGCTTTCCTCTGCCCTAGACTTAAACAAACTCAGTCCCTTCAATCTTGCTTCCCTGCCACCTTGTTTGACAGAGCCAGCAGGATGTTCCAGGCTCTAGACACTTTTCCCAGCTGATGTTGTGACACAGGGACATGAGAAATTAGTGACAGTGCAGAAGGAGGGAGAGGTGGAAGCAGGAGCTGTAATCTCATCTTTTGGGAGAGGGTCATCAAGGGAAAAAATTACCCAAAACCAGCACACACAGCATCCCAAGAAAGCAGCTTTTCCTTCTTTGTAGCAATAAGGAACAAAGACACATGGACCTGCTTCTTGCTTGCTCCAGGGGAACACTTTATTGCAAAAAACCTAATTTTTATGCTCTAAACTTAAGCGAAACAAGCCAATAAGCAAATTGGCTGCCTGCCTCTATGGTGTTGCTGTTCTTGTGTCCTTTTACCCAACCATCTTTTCTGATCTCTGGGTGTCTCCCCAGCCAACCACTGCCCCCCACATGAGGTGACCGCTCACCAGTCACACAATTTGTTCTCTGTTTACATGATCTATTTTTTACCTTGCTGTTAGCTGAACCTTTCCCAGAGGGCTTTCTGGTGAGCAAGAGGAAACAGAAGTGAAGAGTATTCCTTATCTCCCACATCTCCCCTTTGTTTAATCAATAAAATCACACCAAAGACAATTATGCCATATACTACTAAATGTTTAAACCATACCCTGAAGCAGAGGTCATCTACAAGATTAGAAAAACCTGAGCAGATCCTGAAACATTTTCAGATGTAATATGACTGAGCAAGGCAGAAGGGGAGTAACCCAGTAACAACCCTTCAAAAACAGCAACATATGCCTTGACATGAACAATGTGCACATGGTATCAGTAGGGGTCATCATTCATTTGCTCTGTCCATCTTAGGGGGTAAGACATGGGCAGTGCCTTTGCCAGCCAGGACAGCACAAGTGGCTGCACACACCACAAAGGAACTCACTTCATGTTGTGACCTGTGGAGACACGAGCACAACCCCTGCCCCATGCCAATAGATCTAAGGGTCCTTTCCCTTGCCCTGTTAACAGGTCCTTTACCTTTACCATCACCAGAGGCCTGGCATGAGCCTTTGTATTGAAAGAATATTGTCTTTCACATGTTGTTTGGCCAACCTCAGCTCAATTCAGAAAAATGAGAACACACAAGGCTTTTGCTGATCTGTCATGTGGGCACCCTGACTCCCCCTTGTTTTGTTTTTCAAGCATGGTTTTCAATGTCCTGTGGGCACCATCAACAATAGCCTGCGCAGTGGGAGAGTAGGGATAACCTGTGCTGTGAGAGACACCCCACTGCTGTAAGAATTGGCCAGTCTGGTCAGAAGTGTAGGCAGGCCATTGTCTGTTTTAATGGTGGCCAGGAGGCCTGAAGTGGCAAAGCAGGTGAGCCAGTGCCCAGTGACATCACAGGCCTTCTCTCCAGTGGGGGCAGTTGCCATCAAGAAACGAGACTAAGAGTCAACAGATGTGTGTGTCATATTTCAAATGACCAGATTCTGGAATATGAGTGACATGAGTTGGCCAAATAGAGTTTGGAATGGCTGATCAATGGCCCCTATGAAAAAGATCCTTCAGTGAAGCTGAATCTATCTGCACAGTAGTTCCAAATTGTCCTAAAACATCCCTTCCCCATAATATACATGGTATAGCAGCAATAAATGGTGTAATCCAGGCATTTTGCCCATCAGGGCCAAGAACAAGCCAGAGATGAGTGCTCTGTCTAGGGCACTGCATTCCTTCCATCCCAGTCAGGGTTTAGGTGGGGTTAATCATGGGACAATCAGTGAGCCATTCACTGCTTTTGATGATGGAGACATCAGCTCTGGTATTGACAAGCCCTTTAAATTTTCTGCCATCTATGCTGCATACCAGGGTTGGCTGAGCTTGTCCAAAAAAGGTGTGGCTGACCTGTGCTGCCAAAGCCACCCATGCAACATTTACCCCTCCCACCAGGGGTTTTGTTGGAAAATGGAACAAGCTGTGCTGAATGCTGACCTGCAGGTATAAAGCAAGGTGGCACTGGGATCCAGAGCATAATTTGTATTTCACCCTCATAATCTGAGTCACTAACAGCAGGTAACACAAAAAGCCCCAGCTTAGTGGTGGAAGAGCATCCAATTAACAAGCCATGTTTCCTCCAGGGCCACTGGGACCTCAGAACGGGGCAACCAGTTCATCTGCAAGGTGGGCCCAGGGCTGAGACACAGCTGAGCAAGGCACTGTGTCCTTTCCCAGGGGTGATGTTTCTGTCTGGAGGCTGCAGAGGTGGACAGGAAAGCAGGGAACAAAATACAGGTTAGAGGAATCAGGTTGCTGGGCCAAAGTCCTGGTTACAATAAATTCCCTCTGACTGTTTTCATCCATCCCAGGTGGAAGCTGGCTGTTGGGTGCTGTCTGCAGGTGGGGCTAATTTTCACATTTCAATGAAAATTGGCCTGCGAATGTGCAAAATGATTGAGCACCATCGTGTTAAGGCCGAGTGTCTTCGGCTCTTCCAGCCAGCAGCCGGCGCCCCTGGGGCAGAGCTCCCAGCCCCCGATGTGTGCCAGGGGCTCGGGCAGGGCAGCGGCTCTGCTGAGGTGACACTGACACTGCGTTTGTCCCACCGGTGACTCAGACCTTCCCAGGGTCCCACCTGCAGCGGCTGCACCGAGGCACAAACACCCGAGGGAGGACGAGGGGATGTTGAAGAGGAAAAGCGGGCGGTGCTTTGGAGCGGATCCCAGCGCTCGGGAGCCGCTGGCGGCTCTTGTGTGACCTCTTGTGTTGGCTCGGAGGGGCCCTCAGCGTTCCCACCATGGATCTCTCCCATTTCCCCACCCACATTTGCATCTAGGCAGTGATTACATATTAAAGAAAAAAACCCAATACGCTGCGGAAATGCACCGGTGACAGTCACAGTGACAAATCCTATTTATTCCTCTTAAATGCAATACCAAAGATTCGTTTTTTGCCGTCCAGACTTGCCATGGGTATGGCTGTGTCTTTATTTGGCTCTGGATTAATTTATTTTAAACAGCTGGGCAAGGGTGATAGCGGATTTAAAGCATGTCAAAGATTCTTGAGTTCTCACAGGTTTCATGAAAACTGGAATTGGTTAAAAGGAGTTAAAAAGAAACAGCAAACCCAGCCCTAAGGGTGGGGCTGTGCCTGGCCAAGGGAACACCTCAGGACTTTTCCCGTTTGTTTTGGTTTTTTTTTTTTCTTTTGTTTGTTTTTTGTTGTTTTTTTTTTTTTAATCATGGATTTTCTGGGATAGTTATCCATTCTGCATAATAAATCCATGAATGACCCCCGAAATGTTAAATCCGCCAAATTCACCCAGAAGTCAAAGCAGGTGGGTTAAAATGAAAGCGCTAGGACCCCAAAGTGGCAAAAGCTCTGGAAAACTACTCCAAAATAAACCCTTGGCTCCTCATAAAGATGTGTTTGGGATGTGCCTCCTGAGCTTGGGGTGGAGAGGAGATGGTTTATTTTAAATATTTACATATTAAAGTATATTTATGCTACTAACTATGTTGCATTAATAATACCTCTTAAATTTTCTCTGAATATGTAAACGTGTACTAATAAATACCTCATTATATGTGAAAATCCGGTCATATAAAGTAAATAAGAAATAAAACATCTCCAAAAAACATGTTCTATGTATCATCTGTTCTATACTTTATATAAAAATATAATAATAAAAAGGCTACTAAAAGCACACACAGGCAGTCAAGGAAGTCTTGTGTGTTGCTGCATTATAACAACTATATTTTGTACATAATAACATATATAGCAAATATAATCTTTGTAGCAATAAAATGTGGATACAAAAAGCTCTAAATCCATATTAATGAAGAAAATGTTATTGAGTTGGCAGTGTGAAATATAATTATTAAATGTCTCTAGTTGTGTGCATGTAAAGATAAATGTGCACAAACACCTAGACAGGGTGAATGTGTGTATTAGAAGAAACACATGCCATGTCCCATGTAACATTTATTAATCTTCATCATAATAAAATCTACTTCATATATTTTTGAAAAAATTCAAAAATATAAATCTAGCCTTTAAAACAATATGAAAATATGAATTTTAACCTTTAAATCACATCATTTTATACACGTGTCTCTGGGTAAAAATAAATCCCTTTTGTTTAAACCTGTGCTGAGTGTGCACATGGAAACCTCTGTGACAGAGACACGTGTGTACAGAGGGGCTGAGCACGAGAGCCACAGGAAGTGTTTCTGGGTTATTAAAACACATCTTGGTGCACAATATATACTATTTATTTATACTCAGATCTTTTCCTGTCAGTGATGACAATTTTTAGATGAATCTTCATGCAAAAAATATTAGAAACCTTATTAATTCTTTTCCATATGCTATATGGAAATAAAATTATTACATTTCTGCCTGACTAGAAAGTGAGAGGAAGGGGAGTGCACACGTGTGTGTATATATATATATATATATATATATATATATATATATGTGTGTGTGTGTGTGTGTGCATAATATAGAATGTGTAGTAAAAACAGGCTTTTACAGTAATAAAATACATAATTCAAAATATAAAAATATTAACCTAGATTATTAAATTCTGTTAAGTATGCTGCATGAAAATATAACAGTTTATATCTGTACAACAGTATATGGACATACTACATATATATATATTTACAGACATATATGTAGAGTGTATATATACATACAGATCTATATACATGTATATAAACTCTCTCTTTCTCTCTCTCTATATATCCATACACACAGTTTTTATAGACACCCAGAGATATATGGGCACACTGCTGAGGGTGTACAGATATTAGGACAACTCTTGTGTGTAATTCAGACCTAACAATAAAATATTTTTTGTGTGTATTAAAAAGTTTTATTCAAGTAGTAAATTGTGGTAGCCTAAATGAGATACAGTTACTAAACTTGTAAATATATAAAACATAAAGAGCTACAAGGATGTGTGTGCCCACGCTGTGTGTATTGTAGCAATTACAGTTTGTGCATAACATATATGGCAAAACCATCCTTTTTGACAATAAAATAAATATGTATTTTTAAAAAAGTTATAAAGGTTTATTAATAAAATAAGTGCTGTTAAATGTTCTCTATGAAAGTATAATTAGCCAATGTATAGCTCTATGGATGCACGGAGATGAATGTGCTTGTGCAGGTGCATGTATGTGTGTGGCTATTAGATCAAATACACTCTCTGTCTTCATTAAAAACTTTTGTATTAATAAAGCTATTGATATATTTATAAGGGTGTATAGAAGTAGGAAGCTAAAAGGAATTATTATAAACATGGCATATGAAAATGAAATTTTAATTTATATATTTATAAATTTATATACACACACATATCTTTAATGCGTGTATTAAAATATATTAATTTATATTACAGCTATGTATTTAAAACTAATAAAAGCATGCACACAGAAGGGAGATTGAGTCAGTGTTTTATTAAAACATACATTTTGTGCATAATAGGTACTGTGTATTTAAAATGCAGACTTTTATAGGTAGTCTGACCTATGTATCATGCTCTATACCCTGCTATAAATATACAGATACATATGTACACATGTTTAATAACCTGTATACAGGAAGGGTTAGTCCTGAATCATAGTTTTTCTCTCTCAGGCTGTATCTTTATATAAACTAGATATCTAAAAGACTGTAGCATCTATTATCTGTCATGTGGACCATATAAAATATTAGCTATAATGGAGAGTAAAATTAATGTTATGTTGCATGCTACAATAAAAAGTACTCCTTGATATCCAGCATTTTTATGAATTTACTGTATGAATTTACAGTGAATTGAAACATGATCACATCTCATAATATATAAAGTGTATAATGTATATATGGAAATGGTGCTTCCACTGTACCACTTCATTACTTTTATATGTATGCGTATATATATATATATATATATATATAATATATCTTTCTTAAAAAAGTAAATAGTACTAATTATAGTATAGTTTGAATTATTTCATCTCATGTAAATGCACATTTGCTGTGGTTATACCCAACCCTGGTGGCAGCTGGGAAGGTTGGGGAATATTTGCCCCCCCCAGATTAGCTGGGATCCATCCCCTGGTGGGACAGACCAGAGGATGGGGGAGATAAATTCCCTCCCAAAAGTCCCATGCCCTGATACACCAAAACAAGCACACAGCTGAGAGAAGAAAAATTTAAAAGTTTATTAAACATTAAGAATAACAGACAAAAAAAAAAGATTTGGGCTGAACAGCATACAGGATGCAAACCATTTCTTGTCATACAGATAATTTGATCTATTTGTTAAACTTGTATTTAATTCTGTCTTGTGGTGTTGCCAGAAATACGATGGTTGATCACATATAAGTTTTAATATAATTTTTTTTCTTCACATAAAAAAGTCAACAAAATAAAAATAAGCTGCACATCTGTATTGTAAAATTACCTGCAAAAATAATTTTAAAGCAATAATTGGGGGTATTACAAACCCACAGAGGCAAGATATTCAAATGAGAGGGGTCTGAACTGATCCCATCCCTGGTGCTTGCTCCAGCTCCTCCCCTGCATTCTCAATTTCTTGCTTTTGTGGATTCAAGTCAGAACTTATTTCCATGGTGCTTGGCTTAGTGACTTCAGCACCACTCGAAACAGAAGAAATACCCCCCCTCCTCTGCCACGGGCTTTCCACAGAGAGCCCCAAGGTGCTCAGATGCACAAATCCATCTCCAGTCCCACTGATTTCTAGAGGGCATTCTTTTGTAAAAAGAAAAAATCCACTTCTAAGGTTCAGCAAAAAATGAAAGACAAGCATTTTACCAATGCTTATAGTGTAATAGAGGTCAGTGAATTATTTAGATAAGCTATTAATTATTCTGCAAATATATATATTTCTATTTTTATAAAATTACAATTTCTTATACCTAAAAGCTCCTTCATGAGCAACAAAGCCATCAGAGGTGTGATGAGCCCAGCTGAGCTGTCCTTGGGAACTGAAAAATGAGCTGAACTTCCATTTATTTATTTTCATTGTTATTTCAGGGAGACAACCTGGATAGTGAACTTGGGGATTTTCCAAATTTTAAGCCCACACATTCTGCCCTTTTTTTTTTTTCCCCAGGTGAGCTTTTCAGAGCAGCCAGAGTGCCTAAGTTTTTTTTTTTCCCCAGGTGAGCTTTTCAGAGCAGCCAGAGTGCCTAAGTCCCACAGGAACTGGGGAGTGCCCAAGTCCCACAGACCCCTCAGAAGTCCCCAAACCAGAAGAGAGGCTGTGACAGCTGTGACATTCCCAGGGCTGGGATGGGACAATTAGGCACCCAAGTGGCTCTGGGACTGCTGGGCAAGGCAGAGCCAGGAACCTTGAGCTCCTCTGTGGCCCTGCCTCAATAAACCTGATATCCAGTCTTCAGCCACTTCCCACCCCTTCCCTGCCCAAAGAAACAAAAGAATTCTCTTTTTCCTTTTCTAAGCTGCCTTCTGCATGCTACACAAAGTTTTGTGGTCACAACCTGCCCTAGCAGTGGCACCACTGACCTCACCCTGCCCTTGGGTCCCCCCAGAATTCCCCCTTGTGGGGGTGATTTGAGACTGCTGCAATTTGCTGTGCTGCTGTTGAAGGTGTGCCCACAGCAGCTCCAGTCCTGCTTCTCCCAGAGGGAAAACCAGGGGCATTCCCAAGGGGCTGCAGCAGAGACCCCAACTGTGCCTGCCAGACCCTCCTGACCCCTGCAGTGCCTTCTGCTGACCTTCAGGGAATAACTCACTGCACTTCAGACCTTCTGTAGCACATGGAAACTCGATTTGCTGCACAAATGGTCCACGGGCAAGCACTGCACCTTACAGGACACCGAGAAGCCAGGTATGGCTGTGAAAAAATACTGGAGAAATGCCATCCATGCAAGGGTGCTTTTAATGCTGACCAAAAGACTGAGTTCTTTGCAGCCATCTCCTGAAGCATGAATAATGAGTTAATGGAATGAACAACGTTTTTATTTGAAAATAATGTCAGAACGCTTAGAAAATTGTGAGCAAGATGTAGCACCGTATTTTCCTCACGTTACCAACTGTATGCAGTACACAGAGCTGTGTATAGGATCTGAGCTGTTTATAACAAAAAAATTCAGCTGGAAACAGATTCTAGCAGCAGCAGATTGGAAATTACAATGAGTGGTTTTGTATTATATATTATTTTTCTGCCATTACAAAATGTTGTAATGTCTAATCAATAGTTGACTAAAATCCATGTTGTGCTTTGTCCCTGTTAAACAGTTTCTTTATGTGTTTCTGATGAAAAATAAAAACAGTCTCTCTTTTTCAGTAATATGGAAAATCCTGGAAAGCCATATTACTTCCATAAAAATTTAATTTAAAGCACAGAACATGCCAGTGTGCCAGGCTTAAAATTACGGATTTAAAAAAAAAAGAAAACGACAACCAACAAACCCCTAAGCATTTCCTTTCTATACAATAATGGAGAATATATATCTTTGCTATATATTTTAAACATGGAATAGCTTTTTCTTTTTGCTATATATATGTCTTTCAAAATACATTGTCAGTATTTGTACTTGAAAAATACTGTACAAAACGAACATACTATAATTATTCTGTATAAACTTTATACATTTTATAATATCTATCCTTTTGGTCTAGAGTAAACACTTAGATTGATCGGATTAACCACAGTATATGACAACACCATCCCCCTCTGAAATACACCAGTGTCTCTTACATTCATTTTTCAGAAGTCCACTTTATATTAGAACATACATGTTCAAAAGCAGTTTAAAACAATAACGTTCGGAACCATCAGTTCATGTCACACTCAAAATAACAATCACTAAGAAAAAATGGGCTTTGCAAACCAGTGACTTCTTCTAACTGAATAAAAGTGATTTTTTTTAAAACAGCAAGATATAATCCACAGAAAAATATATTACAAAACATGGGAAAAAAACAGCTGAATTTAGGTATTTATTCAACTTTTAATCACAAAATGGAGTAACTAACTGAAAACAGAAAAGCCCCTCTGATTTCAACATCAGATCTGATTTGAAGCTATTTAATTTTGTTCTCATTTTCAACTAACAATCCTGCTCCTTACACATGCGCTCCCCCACGGCAGGGACACAGCCAGCATGCTCATGGGAACGTGTCTGGGACTTTTTGGAACTCCTTGTTAAAGACATCGAGACTGCTGTTGGGTAGGGAACCATCCCACGTCCACTGGGAACATCCGGGCAGCATGCACGCAGGATTATTGCTTCAGGTACAGGCAGTGCAAGGAACACACTCTGTGCTCTACCAACAACTCCTACCTACCTACCTGGGGTCCGTGGAGAGAAAAGGAACCTTAGTAGCTATAGAGAAGCCATTATGGGATTTATCATGAGTATAGCTAAACTCAGTCTAACAGCACTTTTTAAATCTGAAGACAATTATTACCAAAACTTAAAAATACAACAAAAGCGATCTATAAATTAATAGTTCTGCAGTGTAGTACTAAATTATTATTTGTGCACTTTATTAGCATGTTAACTTTTCTGATTAGACAGACTTAAAACGATAGCTTGTTACTCTCGAAAAAAACTGAGATCTACCTTTTTTTTCTTTTTTCTTTTTTTTTTTTTCTTTTTTTTTGTAATTTATGCTGGGATCTTTCCAAGTAAATCAGGAGGATGGAACTGATTACGAGAACATAAAACCCCTACTGTGAAGCAGCACTGAAGGAAAAAAAAAAATATATATATATATAATAAAAAGCTTACTATGGCGGTTCTCAACAGTCCAGGTAAAAATGTGGCACCCTTTGAAGAGGGCTGATAAAAATGGGAAGTGCTGAGATGCGCACGCACACGCACAGCCACGCACATGCACACCCACAGACACAGACCTGGGCACACACGTGTGCACACACACACGCAGGGACATGTACACGCAAACAAAAAGAAAAAAAAAAAAACAACAAAAAACCAACGTTAAGTCAGTTTTGTTTCTGCTTCTGGTAAAGTGCTGAAGACAGAAAGGTTGGTTTGGGTGTGGTGCTATCAAACAGGAAACACATTGTCCATCTAGTCAAATACCAACCCACAACAAAGAAAAAAAAAGAAAAAAAGAAAAGAAAAAAGAAAAAAAACCCAAAACACCCCACCTCCCCCACCTGGGATTTACAGGGGGCCGTGCCGAGCTTCGTACTTGGCCAGGACGTTCTTGCACTTGCCCAGCTCTTTCCGCAGGTCGGCCACCTCCTGGCGCAGGGCCGAGTTCTCCTTCTCCAGGAAGGAGGCGCGGATGGCGATCTGGTTCTCCTTCAGCCGCCGCGCATCCCGCGAGCGCTTCGCTGCCATGTTGTTCTTTCTGCGCCTGGCCCAGTATTTGTCGTCCTGCTCGTGAGACACACAGAGAGGCAAACAAAGGTGTTACATTTTGGTAGAAGCAGAGCTGCCCACCGGGAGCCGCTCCCAGCGGTGCCTCTGGACCGCGGGTGGCCGCGGTGTCACCCATGGCACGGCGGGACCGGAGTTACAGCTTTGTGTGGCACAATCTGCCCTGGCAGCACAGATGCCCTCACATGTTTCTGTCAAAATGTTTACACTAACCCCCTCATCCTCCTGACAGGGAATTCCTCCAAGGAAAAGTGAAGCAATGTTCCGGAGGTACAATCCATCTCCCATCTAGGCTGACCTAGTTAGTCATGTGCCATGAGTCACCCTGAACAGTGGCTGCAGCAGCACTCGTTACCTCTGGCCCTGCTCAGCACTGCCAGCCAACACCTGGTTCACTCTCTGTCTTGCTATCACCCATTTTATCTACTGCTCTGCTCTTTTTTAATGTTCAAAGCACTCTACAGAGCCCCAAAATGTTCCTGTCTGCACCACTGTCACTACAAGAGGATTCCTTGGCACAGTGATCATGACTGTTCTGGGACCAACCACAGAGATTAGTGCAATAGGCTTTGGCTGTGGAAAAAAAAAAAAAACATTGGACAGAAATAGGTCCACTACTCCCTGAGGTTTCATAAGCTAACACATTCCCAAAGTGTTATCCCTGAAGACTTGCCTCTAGATCACCTTACTGCACTGGTGTATCAAAGACTCAAAGTAAGGACTGAATTTCACCTGATTTTTCCACTCTTCCATTGAAGTGGCCTTCAGCAAAATGGCAGTTTTCATGTTGCTTCATAACTGAATTAAGTTCCAGAACTTTGGAACAACTCAGGAAATACAAAGCAGGTAGAATCTCTTGTGAAAAGTGAAATTCTGTCCCCTGCAGAGTATGAGTGATGCAGCCACTCAGCCCTCAAACTCTGCCTTGCCAAGTCACAGAGTTCAAACTCCCTCTTTCTTCATCCTAACATGCTTCCAATTCCCCGTGCAGCTCCCAAGAACCAGCACAGGGCACGAGATCCAGCTGCTCCTATGCTGCACTGAGCAAACATCCACCACTCCTGGGTTCTTCTGGCCAGCCTAATCCTGCTGCTCTACACCTTCTGCTGCTGCACAAGGCAAAGCAGGAGCAAAACAACTGCTGGCAGGAGGGCTCTTGAACTGCTTTCTATCAGTTTGGCTCAACAAAGAGTGCAGGAATGCTGATCTGGAGCCAGCATTATCTCTAAATGGCTCTTCACCTGTACGTAGATGGGCCCCAGCAAAATCCTCTGAAAAAACAAGCACGCAGCAAAAAGCTGTGACCCAAATCTTGTTTATAATTTCCCATCTCAATTCACTCCATAAAAATCAGCTTTAAGCAATTTATTAGTGTGCCACCTAGGCTTCATCCCTCTTTATTTTAACAAATTGCTATGGCAAATCCCTTAATCCAGGCCTGAAAGAGGTAAGGCTGGCATTTCCAAATCACATGCAGCCCAGAGACGATTGACTGGTCTAATCTGCTTACCCTCCCCCAAAACCCAGAGGCTCCACATGCCAGGGCAGGAGCAGCACTCGGGTCAAGCACTCTGAAACGAGTCAAGGGCAAGTGATGGGATGATCCCGAGGGAATGAGAGACCCTGAGCTCCTGCTTCACTCCTGTGCTGCACTGCTGGGCTCCACCTCTGGCCAACAGGACCTTTGCCAAAAGCTTGCTTTGATGAATAAGGGTACCTGGGAGACGTGACAAACTCCAGCCATTCCTGCAGCAAATACCTCTCCCTTGGGCACTGCAACCCAACAGGGCATCACAGGCAGCAGAACTTGCCCAGGTAAGCAACAAGGTGCAGGCAAACCTTTGTAAAGGAAAGCTGAGTGACAGCAACCTGAACATCACTGCAATTGTGATTTCTGTGCTTTTAACTTGCACCACAGCATGCTTAGGGATAAAAATAGTTTCTTTCCCTAATGCTATCAATCTGGTGCAAACACATGGCATCCCAGGCTCCCTGCACATGCAGCCAGGGATTCCCACTGACTCCAACAGGCTCTCAGGCTGTGTCTCTTGGGGGCAGTAGCAACAACAGAATGAAATTCTGCCCTGACTGCCTCTGATAAAAGAGATTCTCTTGGAAAGCACATACCGGGAAAACAACTTTGCAAATAATATTCAGAGTGTTTGATAACCTGGATCAGTTGATCAATTTTCCTGCTATCTTCATGCATTTTGCTCTTCACATCTCAGAAGCAGTGAGTGGCACAGACTCTTTCTTCTAAAATATTGATGTCGTATTGTATTTTATATATTGTATTAAAACACATCTCTCAGCAGAAAAATTCTGTTTTCTTCTGTTTTCCTATCACTTGTCTAGATTCTTTCACCTGGATTAGTGAATATATATTAGTGAAATAGCTTTAACTATAGTGTTCTCATTCATTATTAAACACAGAACTACAGCAATTTCCGAATAAGACACAATATACTTCAGTATGTCATCAGGGTCCTCCATTCTCCTTGAAGGATTCACAGCCTGTGCTGAATAGTCAGAGGATGAAGATAAAGAAAACATGAACAGAGACAGGACGAAGAAAAAGGAAACATGATCAGACGAAGAAAAAGGAAACATGATCAGGCTGTTTCATAAGTGGGAAATATGGGACAAAGCAAGCTTGTCCAAGGTCAAGCAGGAAGTTTCTGGCATACAAAGGAAATGAATACTGAGCTCATGAATTTCAACTGTTGCATAACTAATAAGGGACATCCTCCCTTCAGTCTCATCCAGAACCCTGAACAGTTTTATTCTACAGCAAAGTCAGATTTACATGGAAAGATTTACCTTACATGACAAAACAGATTCATGCTCCAAATCTGTACCTCAGTGAGCAACTGTCAGAGACCCTGTAGGAATCACCTCGTCACCAGTTCCAAATTACCTTCAGGTCATCTGGGATGAAGACTTTGCGAGCTTTCTTAATCATGGGCTGGGGTTTCAGCTCCTCTTCGGAGAACTTGCGCTTGCGAGGATCGAACATCTCCTGGCCAGGAATGCTGGACAGAGCGAGATCTGCAGGGTCAGGTTCGTAGCCCACAGGAACTTGGATAGTCTCAGGATCAATGGGGCTTGGTGTGTTCCGGTTTGCTGGCAAGATCTGACCTACAGAAATACAGGACAAATACAGCTGGGTTAGAAAAATATGTTAATTGTAGCAAAGGTTTTTAGAAGATCTCTATAGATTTTACAAGCAATAATTCTTTCAGCTTTCCCTTCAGATTTGGCATATATGCTTACTAAATATTAGATTGTCCATTCTGCAAGGTGCATATTCTGACCCAGACATGTTCATGGCCTTTATATTCAGAATCTGTTCCTAACTCTGGTTGCTAATCTTGGATTCCAACGTAACATCGCTGAATCCAACACTGGACTGCAGGCAGAAGATATATTGCTCCAACCTGTACCACTTCATTTGGATCCCATCCTCTGGAACAGATCAGAAGTACTGTCATTTACTCCAGATCTATCAGCATGCTATAACCCCTCACAGTTATACCTCTGAGGGTATGTTTATTTTACAATCAAACAATGTACTGTACATGCCATGAATAGCATCTTATGAAAATGTACTTTCAGCTGTGCTGAAGCACTCCAAGGAGACTGCTATTTATTCTTTATGAAATCCGATCAGGGATATTCTAAAAGACAGTGAAGGAAACCAGTGACATGAAAGGCTACAATGATTCCTTAAAGATGCTCTGCAAAAATTAAAAAGACACTCATCGATGCTGCATTTCTCTTTTATGGTATATAAAATTTAATACAAAGGAGCGTATCCCCAGAAAATGAGCACTATACCTCCCATTTTACTCTTTTTGATTTTAGATAAAGCCTTCAAGATCCTACAACACCAATGTGGGCACCATTCCCACTAAAAATCCAATTTAAAATCTCAACCAAAGGCTCCAAAAATAGGATCCTGAAGTCAGCTGCCTAAACATGGACTATCCCTGGGGGCAGAATTTTCAGAAGTTTTCACATGCCTCAGAAGTAGAAGCCTCACAGACTTCAGAGGGAGGCCTTCTGATTGAAGCAGATATTCTTTTATCATTTTAGCTATTTGCTAATTCACTTTAGCAATATGATGGCTTTCATGATAACTACAAAAACATCCTGTGGCTGTGTAATATTTCCTTACTTGTGCCCATGTCTGCAACATTTAGGGTGTAAAACAGTAAACATTACATGCCATTTCTAATTCCAAGGCCAACATTAACAATGTAGTTTTTATTTTAATAATATGGGAACTGCACGGAAAATGCACCGGGGGAATTGCACTGCGCAGGGCTTGCTAAGGGAGAGCTTTTGTAACTCCTATTTTAGAGCTGATAAAATCAGCTTCCAGGAAAGGCTGGTGAGGGCCGGGGAGAGGAGAAAAGGAGGATCAAAGTTATCAAAATATAGATGCGGCTACAGGAGAGGGAGTGCGAGGAAAGGATGCTGCTGCACGCATGGTGCCACTGCGGAGCGCTGCCGCCCCGGCTCGGCTGGGGACGCGCTGCTGGGAACGTGGCGCTGCGCTGTCCCTCGTTAGTGCAGCCGGGAACTGGCGGTGCCAGGGCTGCTCCCCGCTCTCGGGGCTAGGAACGCGGCGTTTCCGGCTGGCACCCCGTTAGTACAGCCGGGAAGCGGCGGCGGCCTTTCCCCGGCCCGCCCGCGGTGCCGCGGGTGCCGGGCGCGTTCCCGGCGCAGCGCTCCGGGATAACCGGGACAGCCGCGGGGAGGCTCGGCCCGCACGGCTGGGGCCCCGAGCGGCTTCCCACAAGCTTCATCCCTCCTGGAGACGGAGGAGCGCGGGCTTGAGTCACCTCCCCGCCCGGTGTCACCTCCCGTCAAGGGACGCGCACCCGGACGTGGGGGCCGATCCATCGCTGATGGATGGATGGGCTGCCAGGGGCTCCTTTGAAGGAGCCAATTTACAAATTGCCAGTGGCTTTGAAGGACGAAACACAGGAAAAGCTCCTTGGGTGAGTGCCTCTTCCGCAGCAGCCAGGTATTCCTTACTGCAGACAAATACATAGATGAATGCACCTACAAATGGTGCACTTTCTGTAATACTGATAAAAATGAAGTAAGACACGAGCTCTGAGCACTTTTATAATATTTCTGGTGAGCCTGCAGGGTGTTTCTAAAAGTAAAATGGATTGTGAAATCTGGCCCAGCTTTCTAATTGTCCCACGTGAGAGCCTGTATTTAAATATTGCTGAAGTTCTTGATATACAGGATCAGTTTGCATATTATCATTTATCCACAATGCGCCATATTACACAATTACATGAGCTCTGTAGTCACTGGCCTCAAGAAATTTTACAGTATCACCCTAAAAACAGGGCAAAAATGCTCCTTTTAGACATGGGAAATTGAGGCAATGCATCTTAGCAACACAAGAGCAAAACAAAGAGCGATGCACCTCCACAGCAGTCTGGGAGAAGACACGGCAGTCAAGGTCCTGCCTTGCACCCTCCACACACAGGTTTCCTCTCCCCTGCTTTAGGAAACTCTCACAACTACAGACCTGGCCCTTCAGCAAACACAAGATGTTCCAGTGCCAGTGAGAAGCTCGTTCAAGGGGAATGCTGTTCACCAAAGCCTGAACAAACCATGTGTCTGAACACCGTCATGAGGAGACCCAAGAGTGCTGCCCTGTGAGATATTCTACACCCACATGGCACACACACCTCTGCCAGTCTCTGTTCTGTCATGCTCCTGCAAACGATCAGCAATTCCATCAAGAACAGACTTAACAAGAGTATCTCAAGCCCCAGGCAGAAAAACCAGAAATGCTTTGTCCAGCATTTTACGTTGGGCAACTCCTGGCACCCGGGACCTTTTTATTTATTCTATCAAGTTTTGCCAATACTGCAAGCCAGGAACCTGTCTTCGTTAGTTTGCTGGCCAGTGGCCATGACATCTCTGCGGTGCTGGAACTTGTCATAATCCAAGGGGACAGCGTGGGCTGTGCTGGCCTTGGCTCTGCTGTCGCTGCAGGAGTGCGGAGCGCGGCCTCGCCTTACATCGCTCCCCGGGCTCCTCTCCCCGGGTGTGCTCGGCACTTTCGCTCTGCATCCTCCTGCCAAATTTGTTCGGGGTGTTATTTTTATGCACTGAATTCCTCGCAATCAGAGGTAGGTCAAATAAGCACAGCAATCTGAATGTCATGTGCCCAGCAGCCGACTAATCCTTGCATCAGCAAGTTTCCCAGCTGTCACAACAGCCACAAAAGGGCTGCTCGGAGGCTCTGATGCACAAGGAATCGGCCAAGGAGGAAACCCACTCTGCAAGGTAAGGCCCCTCAGTGCCCAGCACGGGAGCCAGATGCCTCTGCCAGGCTCTGCATTATTTAAACACTCTGTGCTCACAACAGCGGCCAAATTTTCACAACAGTGAAGTGGCTGGACTGTTTAATGTGCTTAAGCTTTGTTCTCAATGGCAGATGATGACTGCCAAGTGTTTTGGAAAGAACTTAGCCCTCTATTTAAGTTGCTGAGATGAGAACTCTTGAGCATTAAGCTCTTTTGGAAATCCAGCTGCAGAGCTCCACGGTGGTGGTGGTGGTGGAAGCAAGCCGGGAACAATTGTTAATGGAAACTTCCCCTCATACCGCCCTAGTGATGTGTCTCAACCATGGCCTGGAGAGACCACAACTGTGTCAACACTGGCCTTTTGTCTGGAGCCTTTCCCACTTATAGAACTCCACTCAGTCAAGAAGGGGTATGCCAGGACAGACACAGCTCCAGGTGTCTCCTGGCAAAAGGACCAGCAGGTTTTAACAACCCCAGCAATTCTGCTGCCCTAACATCTTGCCCTTGCTAACGCTTTTGGTGTTTCTCTGGCAGATATTAGCATAGTGGAAAATTTTCCATAAAAAAGGACTTAAAAGAAAGTTTGCTGTTCTAATCCTTTCAATCAACGTCCTCCTCCTCCCAGCAGAGACTGCCAGTGAGAAGTCCAATGTAATGGCAATATTTTCAGTCTGATTGCTTTTTCAGAGAGAAGTGGACTGAGGCCATTCGCTTGTGTCATCGAGGTGACCAAACTGCTGGTAAAAAAAAATAGAAGCTTTAAATTCCCTGCAATAATTAAAATTCCCCATTCAAAAGTATAGCAGCATTTTTGTACACGTACAAAACCTCAAATGCTGATCTGGTATCATAGGGAGTTCAATCACCACATCCTGACTCTTAATTTCCCCTTTTTGAAACATCCCACCTACCAGCTGTGCCCAGGAGAGTGAAGACAGAAATAACCTCTTCAGCTGCACTACTGCTTGGCAGACTTCTTATCTGTACTGCGAGAGATCCCTGGTAAATAATGTGGAACACAATTCTGAATCATTCAACTCCCATAGAAATGTGTCTGATTTTCAGAAAATCTCCCTTCTCACAGCCCTTCTACACTCCTCATCAGCTCAACAGCTGGCTGGAGAACAGCACCGAGATGAAGAAAAGGGAGTGAAAATGTTCTAATCAAAATATTTTTCCCTATTTTTTACACACATTGGAGGGAAATAAAAGAGGAGTTTCCTACTCAATTTATTAGCAGCCCAGAGATAAAACATGTGTTTGCTAATCATTTTTCTTTATATAAACGGAAGGCACTTTGTGTGTGTCAGTCAGGCTCTGCAGCACAGTGGTTAAACTGCCAGATAATCCTCACCCAGAGCTACTCCAGAGCTGTCCCTGTATGTTTTCCAAGCCATCTATCTCCTTGGCAGCTGGCCAGCTATTTGGGATAGCTCCCTTACTCCAAATCACAGCCTGTCCTGGACTAATCTGTCATCCAACTCTGCATTAACTCCTTCAGCGTCCTGAAGTTCTCTCACTGCAGAACCCACAGCAAGAGTGCAGGAATCAAGACAGGCAAAAATCCCCACAGGAAGCAAAGTAAAAGGGGTATTTTGGAGGTCAGGATTTATCTAAGGGCAGCAGCATGTCATGCAATCATTCCTCACCTACAATATTATAAGCAACCTTTTATCTATCCTATCTTTATGTAATTTCCCTGCTATTAGGATTGTAGTTGTTTTCCAGAAACCAAATCATTTAGGTGGATAGGACTAAAGCCACACACTGGAATCCTCCTGCCCTCAACTGGAAGGACAAACCAAACCACTCTCTGCCTTGGGATGAAGAAAACACTTCACCTCTGGGTGTGTTTATGCAAGCAATTATAGGAGCTTTATTTTCTTTCCAAGCAACAGGAAATCTGTGTATTTTGACCAGGGCTCCAAGCTGGTATGGACATTCCCCTATTCCTTATCTTACACAAACTCGATTCTGCTGAACATGGGGTGACTGCAAACACTTCCTGCAGAAAGAAGGATCTCAACCCAGTGCAACCACAACATAATTCGCTGCTTTTAACACACACTATAGGACTGGTACACAAAAGGGTTTTTAAAATGTGTACTTTTTGAAGATATCAGCATTGTTTACAAACCTTGTGCATTTAATTATGAAAGAATTGTCATCTCCCCTCTCAGCATTGTGTGCCTCCAGCTCCAGGCCTCTACAGTATTATCCCAGGCAGGACTGGTAGTTTTATTAAGACTGTCTAACGCTTCCCATTAGAGGATGCTGTCTTCAGTTCCTTCAGCCTTTGCCAGATTTCAACCATTCTGTTTGGATTTCTTGTGCACCAACTGCTTCTGCCAAAATGGTTCTGCAGTTTCCCGAAGAAGGTTCCACGAAAAATACTTTGTTTTGAACCTGTTAAAAATTTCTGGCAGACTTCTCACTGCAGTGTGCTAGTGGCCTGTGGACTGGAAGAGAGAGGGCAGCTCCTGGGTCAGTGTTACTTCAGAGAGCCACAGAACAGTTTAGATTGGAAAAGCTCTCCAAGATCATCAAGTCCAACCATAAACCCAGCACTGCCAACTCCACCACGAAACTATGACTTCAGTGCCACATCTCCGTGTTTTTTAAAAACCTCCAGAGCTGTGATGCAACCACTTCTCTGGGCAACACGTTCCAGCTGTGGGCATGCTCAGGCTGGAGGAGAAGGGGAGGATTTCATTGAGTGATTAGGACTCAAAGCTGAGAAGGGGGTAAGGAGGTGAGGAAGGTGAGGATGGCAGACTGGCAGCCAAAGATGAGAGGGAGAGAGCCTGGAAGGGGAAGGTTGTTCCAGCAAAGACTGTGATGAATGCACTCAGTAGAAGAGCACTGTTGAAGGGAACAGGGCAGGATGAGCCTGTGCTGATGGTACAAACACAGCCCCAGATTCCCAAGTGCCACAGATTCTCTTCAACAAACGAAACACTGGCAAACCTCCCTGTCTTCCTTCAGCTCCTTACAGCAAGGGTCAGTTGTCATCCTCTACTCAGTCCCACCAGCAGGACACTGTGGGGTGCTGTCAGATCCATTTCTACTCATTTCCAATGTGCCTGTTGTAAGAGTGGGACATGAGAAAGTCTAGGTTTTCCTTTCAATTTGTTTTTAAAATTAAGTGCAAGAGCTGTGTCAAAAGTACAGTCATGGCTGCAACAATCTTCCAAGTTTCACATACTACCTTTACCTGGATTCTCTCCTCCTTAAGGAGACACTTGTTTCACCCATTTTGATTTACCCAAATAAATCCATATAATATTTGCCATAAATTATTCCAACCTCCTGTAGAGAAACAATTTCAGGAGTTCCCTCCAGCACTGACAACCACTGCATCTGTGTACTTCAGAAACAGCTTCTTCCCCACAAGACTCCCATGAAAGAAGGGGCAATACTTACCCTTGCAGATGAAGCAGTACAGATATTTTAACTCAAATCATCATTCTCTCAGGTTAGCAAATATTGTAGGCATTGGCTGCATTTCAAATAGGACTCTCATGGGCTTCTGCAGCTGTGGGGCACAGGTGAGAGCCACCCAAAGTGTCACACTGGGCTCCTCACAGAAAGGGAAGCAAACACATGGTGTGACACATCCACAAAATCAAATTAATTGCTCATAATTCTGCTGAAACTTCAGCAAAGTCCAGTCTCTCCAGACAAAATCCTTTGGTCCTTCCTGCCAGATTTTCCCTTCTTCTCTTGCTGTTCCCTGCATCCTCTCACATCTGCAGTAAATGAGGTCAAGATCCAAGATCCTACAGACAACCACTTCCTTCCTGAAATGGCCCAGATTCAGCCCAGAGCTGCTCTGAGCTCTGCAGGCAAAATGGGAAAAGGGGGAAGAAGAGGATATAATATAATTAAAGCCTGCATTTCCAAGGGACAGAGTTTGCTATCCAAGGCTGCACACGTGGCCTTCAGTTGTGTGCTTGCAGATCTTCGAGGGACTCACTGGCAAGCCCTGCCTGTGGTTACCATGGAGTGCCTGCAATACACTTTGCCTGCTGGCCCAGCAATGTTCTGCCCTTCAAAACAATAAACAAACAAATAGAAGGCACCAGCAGGTAAAATATTCCACTAACATCTCCTGGAGTTCAGACTCATCTCTTCTGTAAGACCCATACTCTGAAAGCCTCCTTGGATTTAGCCGGCGTGAAGGCAGCACTGATGAGCTCAACGAGGCCCCATCTCTGAAAACAACCAGGAAATCCAATTTTTATTCCCTTCCAATCTACCCCTGCAAGATGCCTGACAGGAGTTGCTCCTGCTCTGAACAATTCCCTTGCAGAATGGCTACGTGGAGGAACAGAGGGTTTGATTCTGCTCCAAGGACACCGAACAGGGATTTTAAAATTCTTGAAATCATGAATTGATAAAATCTTGAAAGTGTGAAATCCACAGTGCTCCTAAATGCCTTTCTGATTTTTCTGTAGGATGCAGCCTTCCTTACAAAGATCAGCCAAGATGGAATTCAGTGGGGACAGGGCCTGAAGAAGAGCTGCAGGGAAGAATGTTCACACCGGTATTTAATTTTAATTTACACTGGGCTTAGAAGCATGTCTCAGCTCAAGATGCTTATGTTCTCTGGTATCTTGGAGCTTCTTGACATCCTTTGGCATATTTTTGTTACCTGGTAATTCACATACAGCAAGATTCCTCAAGAACTACAGTAATTCTTTTCTTAAAGGGAAGATTCCAGAGAAGCAGCAGAATTGTCAACCTCCTCTGAAGGAGACAAAAACATCCATTTTCCTTTCCTTGGACAATTATGTACCCAACTTTAATAAACCAGTAGATTTAGACAGAGCCCCTGGTTTAGGTAACAGCCTCATATAGCACAGAGTCACAGAATCACAGAGGTTGGAAAAGATCTCCAAGATCATCGAGTCAAACCTGTGCCAAATCCCCACCTTGTCAGCAGTGCAGAGCACTGAGTGCCATGTCCAGGCCTTCCTTGGACACTTCCAGGGTCTTGGACTCCAAGCGTCCCTGGGCAGCCCCTTCCAATGCTAAACCACCCTTTCAAAGGAGAAATTCTTCTGGAATCCAGCAAGAACCTCCCCTGGTGCAGCTTGAGGCTGTTTGCTCTTGCCTTGTCCCTTGTTCCCTGGGAGACCCTCACCTTGCCACAACCTCACCATCCACAAATGTGCCCTCATGAGGAATTCTGCTCAAAACAAAGACAACACTTGTCCCCAGGATGTGTCTGTGCCACTGCCAATGTGCTTTTAGACGCTCCAGACCAAGTCAGTCCCTCTCCCATTGTTCTGTTTATTTGTCTATCTAGGACAGCACGCTCTCAGTAAACAGGTCTTGCAAAGAGCCCTCCTGTAGTTCTGACAGCACATGCCACCCATGACTCATGGACCTATTACCCAGTTCTGGTATCCAAGCCCTGCTTGCCTGGGTGTGTTATCAAAACACAGCCAAGGGAGATTTCAGCTGGCATGGAAAAGCCACGTGAAACAGGTACATTTCCTCTGCCTCCCAATCAGCAGCTAATGGGGAGCCCGAGAGACAGACAACAGATGCTATCAGCAGCACTGGAATACATCCCTGAAGGAAAAGAGGTCACTGGGCAGAGTTACAGAACTTGAAAATCTCCTCTTCTCTTTTGATCTGCTCTGTGCACACAAATCTGAACTATGTGTTGCAGTCACCTCTTACTTTTTTTACATTTTACATTTCGCTAAAACAAAGCACACTTTTTATGTGACAATTTATTGAGGGTGATTTGTATAAAATAATCACGTTTTAAGAATTGGAGCTGCCAGAATGGGAACACACTGTTCCCATAATCTAGGGAAGGCAGAGTACATTTTATTTTCTCTCTGCCTTAAATTAGGATCCCCTAATATGTTTTGGGAGAAAAAAATACCAAACAAACAGCAAAACCCAAAAAATTATACTTGGGTTGTTACAGCCCAGTAACTGCAGAGGTCTAACTTGCTTTTATAAACTAGCTTTATTGCCAAGGAGCACACATAATGTCTGTGTGGTTGTAGATTTTTCTCTATTGATGCATTTATCTCCATTTATAAACCATACAGATGCATCAGGCCTGGGTAGCCTGAAAAAGGGGAGCAGAGGAAGGAAGGCAACATGTAGCCACTTAGGGAAAATTCCAGGAAAACAGGCTGTTGAATACTGACACTACCCCTGTGTCTGCAACTACTTTACTGCAGCTGCATAAAACAGGTTTTGGTGCACTTCAGACACAGGAAAATCAGGTAACTTCAAAAAGCAAGCCTAATTAAAAGATATTACAGCACTGAACACCAGGCACTGATAAATTCACTTCTAAATGTGAGGGAGTCACTGAGCACCAGAAAATGGCAAGAAATGCTTTGCTGAGGAGCCTCCAATCCCAAACTAATGCCTGCAGAGACTTCTGTGCCCCATAACAGCTCTCACATGGACCAGTCAGAGCAACATGCACCAAAACCTTCCCAGAGGCAGTGAAAAAGGCTGGTGATGGAATTATCTCTTGAAGAAATCCTGGAATTCTAATACTTACATTCCTTCTTGTTTGCAGACCTCCTCTGCAAACTGCCCACAGCCCTGAACTAAGCCTCTGAACACACTACTATGCATGTTCTCAATGCAACAGGCATGTTGAACCTATGAAGATGGTGATCGATGTCAAAAATTAAATTAAAATGCCCCAAGACACAAAAATCAAAGCTCCCTTCATTTATTGTGCAGTGCATTTACTCTGATGCCTTCAGGAGGCATGTCAGCAAAAGGGATCCATATGAGATTGCCATTTTTTCTAAACACTCTTCCCCCAGTCCACAAGTAATACAGATTTTACTCCTGCTATCACACACAGCATACCTCTCCACTGCCAATTAATGACAAAAAAAACCCCATTAATATGTTAAGTGAATATATTTTTAAAATTTCAATATATTAAAATAATACATTTTAATGTAACCTTAAGGCCAGTATGCACTGGCAAATCATTGATCAACTCTCTGCATACAGGAGCTTTAAAACATGGGAGTTGGCATGTTAGAAACACAGAGGTATGGAGAACCACTATTTTAAGCTTATTTGGGAAAGGGAAGTGTCCTTATTCCTGAGACTTTCTATGTCTAAAACACTTAAAAATTCACATTAAACACACCAGTGCTTTACAAGCTGAGGTGCACAGAAGAAAATTGACTGCTTGGCTTCCTTTTTACACTGGGGGTTGTCCCATTCTCTGCAGAGACAGCACAGGCCTTACAGTATTCTGTTATCTGGGGCTTTTGGGAGGATTTGGGGGGAGGACAAAATCCTTCATGGTCTTTCCCTCCTATTTCCAGGTCACCTGCAGAATTCCCACAGTGTGCCCCTGTTCAACACAGGATGGGGTCTGCAGGAGTTGGCCATGTGGAAAAGGTGATTATTCTGTGTCAACATGGAAGGAGAAGCACTGGACAGCTGGAAAGCACTGCAGGCTGAGGGCAGCAGCAATTCATAGGCTTGGAAAATTATGTGGGCTTTACCTTTTACACTCCTGTTAACTCTGATTTTCATGAAGTAGGTGGTGTTGCTACAGCAACTGTCGTATCACATCATTTCTGCTGTCTCTGTCACAAGGATCATCTTATTTTATCTTAAACTCAGATATGCAGCTTTTCTTCAGCTATTCTAAAGCCCTATATATTTTGGATATGAAAAAATTATACAAAATAGAGCTGTGTCATATAAATGTGGTTTTTTGGTTTATTTAATGTAGCAAAGGTTATGGAACATTTTTATTTGTTCTCCTTTTACAAATGCATAAGGAATAAAGAAAATGGCATTGGCAGATTTATGGTGCTTCAGATTTTCAGAAATAAATTAAAAGAAGATCTCACAATGAAGATGTTTCATGCCACCTTTAATGTTCTCTCTACAGAAGCTAACCCTGTGCTCCTGTGCACCTCAGCAGAAGTAACTCATCTATTCACAGGTGAAAACATTTTGCTTCCTCATGCCCAGGCTATTTATGCACCTGCATTCCACAGAACTCACACCCAGCTCAGATGCTGCTGCCCACCCACAACACAACCCCAGCCCTCACCTGCTTGACCTGGAAAAAGCACCTCCTGAAGCAAAAGTCCCAACCCACCCTTACCTGGTTCAGAGGGTTTGTGCAAGCTGCTGGGACGAGGTGGTCACCCAGCTTTGCCTTGCTCAAAAACCCCAGAATTTGGCTCTACCTCTTTGGCCTCCATTTTCCTGCCTGGAAAATGTCTTTTGAGGTTCAATGCACAAGCAAAGCGTCTTTTCCATTTTTGTTATTAACATGCATTCCAATGTGTGCAGTCACAGATCTTATTTTTAAAAATATAAAAAGCAATGTGGAACAGTAGTAAATATTCAGTTACACTCTTGGGATACTCGGGAAACAAAAGAAAAGCCCTACCTATAGTCAAAGGTTATTTCACAGACCTCTCAGCCAGTACAGCTCAGACATCCAGATCAATCTCTGCCACAGCCTAAGACAAGGAGTATTTAGATCTGCTTCCTCCTGAGCATTTCCAGCCACCTCCAAAACAATCAGTGCAGCCACCAAATTACACTCCAGTGCTCCAGACAGGTCCTGGGCAGACAGAAATCTGCCAGTGTGGATCCTACCTGTGGGCAAGGACTGTATCTAGTGCACCTGGTTAATGGCCACGTACAGAATGAAGATATCAAACAGCCTTCAGTTCCTTCAATTGCTTTGCAAACTTCATTTCAGTGCCCCTGGTACTTGACAACTGTTCTTGAGCTGATTTCAGAGAAATGAGTTTGCTGCAGTCCTGCTGTGCACGTCTGTCCAGCCCCCTCCCAAAAGCTTGGGAAACTGTTGGCCAATTTCCAGCAAATTTGGCAGCAAGGCATCCATCCCCAAGTGCTACCAACAATCTTTGTGAAAACAATGTCAATGAAAGAAGCTCTTCCCTCCCTGGCTGCAGGAGCCTCATTACACATCAGAGGACCCACGGAGGTTGTGCTGCTCATGGAGCCAATTCCTTGGGCAGCAGGTAGGAAGGAAAAAAAATGAAAAATATTCACCAAGTCACTGTTTGTTAATGGCAGTCATGAAAGCCATTTCAACCTCTTGTTCTCTACTGGAATTGAGAATATCTCTTCACTTTATCCTAGGCACTCATTTACTATTTTCAGTAATCAAGAGCAAAATTATTTGTTTCACAACTGCACTGTCACTTGACAATCCCTCTGAATTCCAAGTAGACACATCTGGTATTGATAGCCAGCAAGCAGCCATGCACATGGTCTGTCTTAAAAATCAATGCAGAAGACAGTCAGATGTGGACAGCCCAGCTGTCTGCTATCATCTGAGCATTTATTTATTCTTATAATATGTACTGAAAACCAGAACTCTACTAGAAAGAGCTTTTTTATATTATCCCCAGCACTTATTATGCAAGCAGTTTAAGCCTTCCAACCAAGACACAGTAGGAGTGTTTGGGAATCAACAAATTTGCTCTGGCAGCAATGTAACATTCATTACTGGCTTTGAAATAAGGAGGGGTTTGGTTGGAGAGGGGAGTTTCTTGTATTTTCCTAAGAGTATGTTAAAATGTGGACAAAACGCTGATTGAGGGAGGCTGGGTAGGACACAGCTAAGAATCAGAATGCTGTAGATTTATGCTGGAAGCTGCCTGTCTGTCCCAGCTGAGGGATGCAATCCTGGTGTGTTTTTAGTCTGTAAGAGAACCCCTCTGCCCCTCTCCCCTGGACTCTCCCTGCTGCTATTGCCACGTTACACACCCACAACTACTCAGGTCTGGGGAAGAACAGGTTAAACTTAGTGAAGAAAAATACCACAAACAAGAGAAACACCTTTCCTCTTTCTGCTTAACTGGATAATTGGTGAGCAGGAACCTGCTTGATGAGTTTCAGCAGCTCCTCCAGATCAGCCAGGGCTGTTTCTGAGAGGGGCTCAAGCTGCCAACTGGATAAACACCAACAGGGCACCCCTTGCTAAGGCTTCTGATAAATAAAAATTTCCAGAAGGCAATGAAGCAGTTTGTATTCCAAAGATCCATCCAAACCCAGTAAGAGCAGGGAGTTGAAAAGGCAGAGTATTTTATAGATGTTATATACATCAAGCTGTCTTACAGTCAGAATAAATAGATGAGTTTAAAAGCAAAAAGAGGGGATTAAATAATTTTTACTGCAGTGGAGAGAGTGCAGCAGTAAATTCAAATTACTAAATTAACAGGTTCTGTCCTAAGAATTTAAGGGGCCAAGAAAATTCTAGTCCTGCTCTGTACAATCCTCTGGGCTTATTATTTGATACCATTTATCTATGATGCAAAGATTTTATTTAAGTACTTAGTGATTTTTGAGTCCAGCTGGCTGAAATAAAAGCATGCAAGGATTGATTTTCACATAAGGATTATCTTGTCCTACCTGTATCAGATGTGTGTGCAAGCACGTGAGTTAAGAAAACTAAAAACAAACAGAACCAAACCCTGGTAAAATCTTGCTGTAATTTCAAACCAGTCCCAGCTGTACAATCACCAAAGCAGCCCCTATGGCAATCACTGTCTATATTATCATCTTCATTTCTATTTATTCACATCAGTGTTTCAATTAACTCAACACTACAACTGGCAAATAAGCATTTAGACATGCTGGGTTTTAAGATCAAGACTCAAAGCTCTCCCTTGCTGAGGCTCTGCCAGTTGACTCCAGATGAGAGCCTCATCACTGGGCTTTCTCCCATCCCAGGTTCTCTCCTCTCTGAGGATGCAGAAGAGACTAAGAGGAAGCAAAAATATATTTATATTCTAAACAACAACATACAGATTTGGTGAAAAGTATTTCAGCTTTGCCAGTGTTGATCTGTTCAGACACAGCTCAAAGTTTCTGATAAAGTAACCAAAACCCCACAATTCAAGAAGGCTCAATACCACCCATCTAAACCAAACCAACCAAACCCCTCCACAAACACTGGAGGAGAGGTGTCCCTTTGGAAGATGACAGGAATTGCCCTTCAAACACTGCCCCTTGCCCTCATGTTTTTATCCCTTTCCCAAGCATTATGTCTTTTTGTACTGCTTTTTCATACAAGGGTGCCCTTGGAGATGTTGGGGTTTCAAACCCAGAGCCAACTTTCCAAAACACACTGCATTTTGAAAAGCCCATTTTTGTTTCACAGAGAAATAAAGGAGCTTGCATCATAGGGCCTTTATCCCCCCACCAAACTCAAAGCTTCCCATACAGTTAAAAATCAAATCCAGCTTTATTTTCCTACATGAGTCAGGCTGCATGCAAACAGCTTCTGAGGAAGGCAGCTTGGGAGGGAGAACCGAAGGAAGAAATCCAGAGAAAAGAAATTCTTCTAACAGCACACTCCTATTTTCCCAGGACATTTGCGAATATTTTCATTTTAAAGCTAGAGGAAAGCCACCCCCTTCCACCCCAAAAGAAGTTTTAAATATTATAAAGACACACAAGGACACACTTTATTATTTTAACAATTACTGCTATTTTCAGGGCTCCAGCACAGTTACTTCCTTCCATAATTGGACTTCAATCAAACCCCAGTGAAGCTTTTGATCTTGGAAAGAGTAACAACACAGCTCTGTTATCAGCACAGAGGGGGAAAAGAGTAGGACATCCAGCATTTTTCAATAAAAGAAAGTTAATTGCTTTGACTTATATTTATCAAAGGTCACAGCTACAAGTTCTGAGTGCACACATAACAGTGCACACTGACAAATCTCATACAGACTGGGCAAAGTGTTGGGATTATACTATCTGTGTGCATTAAAAAAAAAAAAAAAAAAAGAAAATAAAAGAAAGAAGAAAAAAGCAGCAAAACAATGCTAGATTACTATCCAAATATACCCCAGTGGATGTCCTGCCAAAGAGCAAATATGTGGCTGTAAGCTCCAAACTGAAATAAAAGCTTGGCCAGCAGCCCAGAGCTTCACTGTATTTTGCTCAGCCAGCCATAATCTGGCAGAACAGAGTGAACACATTTGCAGCCACGTGATGGAGAAGCCCGTCGGGCCAAGCTGATTTCCTTGTGTTGGTTAAATGTGATCTTCAGACTGTACACACCAGCAGCTTGGGGAAACGTGAGAAAGTGGAAAACAACCAGCCACGGGCTGCAAACTGAAGGGCAGCAGAAAAAATTACTTGAGTTTGCTTAAAGGTTTGGGCTGCCAGTGGTGGATTTTAATGAGGTGCTAACTGGGCTCCCAGGGCTGAGCACCCGGTTCAGCTGGATCTCCACTGGAGTTACACACCACCAGCTCCTGCAAGGATGATAGAACCCGGTTTGGAAAAGGCACTGGAAATTCATTGTTGGGACAGGACTGAGAGCTACGCATCAGTGTTTCAAAAATGCAAAATGCTGGGTGGCTTTGAGGTTCACACTGAGGAGACTCAAAGGTGCTCAGGCCAGGATGTGGCCCAGGATGGTCGGATGGTGCACATCCCCCAGAGCTCAGACTGTGCAGACACCCCTTGATCAGCCACTCCTGAACACAGAGAAACAGCCATGAAGTGAGACACAACCTGGCCAAAGGATTCAACCTGAAAAACATATGGGATAACAGCTGCCTCCATGATCAGGTACTGTATTTTGATACTAGTGATAATAATGTTTTTAAATAAAGGAGTTAGGGAGAGAAAAACAGCATCCCTGGCCAGTGTCAGAGCTGCACGTGACCCCTGAGAGCAGATTACATGTGGATGCAGAAAGAAAAGCCCCCAGATACAAGACCTCAGAAGTACATCCCTGCTGCAGATAAGAGCAACTTGGCTGAAGCAGCCACCAGAGTACGTAAGAAAAGTGAGATTTGTTTACTTTCTAACAGAAATAAATTGATAAACCAGACACGTGCAGCACCTGGTGAAATCAGAGACGCACACGAGTTGACAATTACACTTCCAGCTCTTTCCTTCTCCTTGGCTAATGACTCCTTTTCACGTGTTCAGATCTGCTTCCAGACAGAGACTACCACAGTTTTCAACAATGACATCAACCGTATCGCACTGAGAAAATTGAGCAGATAAGAGACTCTGGAAAAGTGCTTCTTAAACCTGGTGATGAGCATGGTCCAACTGAAAAATCAGCCTTTCTGAGAGCAGCCACGTGATTATGGATGGATCAACATCAGGCCTTGCAGCCTGGACAATCCATGCCCTGATTTTTTAAGTGCCAAGGCACCCACAGGCAAGGTGTTTCAAGCAGATACCCAAACCACAGCTGTCCCACATGTGTTTACTGAAGGCTTGTGGTTTAACCTCCTCAGAAGGCAGATATGCAGGTTAACTTTAAATATGCTGCACT
The DNA here is from genome assembly GCF_037042795.1 of Molothrus aeneus. Taxonomy (NCBI): domain Eukaryota; kingdom Metazoa; phylum Chordata; class Aves; order Passeriformes; family Icteridae; genus Molothrus; species Molothrus aeneus. Next base: position 5,140,429 of record NC_089671.1, read on the forward strand.
CTTCCCTAAGTAGAGAGTTGAGTGACGCAGGTGTTCACAAGGTCAGCTTCCTGCTCCCTTTTACTCAGTCGGTGTTGCTCTCAAAAAATGCTCTATCACTCCAGAAACAATTCAAAGAATGTTCCACCACTCCAGAAACACCTTCACCTGATGAGCAAGCCCTGTGGCTTTTTTGCCTTTGTGAGTTAGTAGAGTAACACACATTAACAACACATGGCTGAGGAGCATGACACAATCTAGATATGTGATATATTAACCTGATCTGTTATTTACGCTCTTCTCTTCCCAGAGAATCAATCTTCACTATGGGTAGAGACATAACTCCTCAGTTTTCAGTGTACAGCTCTTGATACAGAGGGCAGGCCCCTACTGGTGACAAAGGCCATGCTATGGTCAGTCCCTCATGACTGACCTGCTTGGGTGGCTCAAGTTCCAGGAAAAGTCTGGAAAACCAGAGTAGGAATTAAACAATAGTGCCCCAAGGCATGCTGTATGTGTAGTTTCACTTCCCAAAGTCTTCACATTCTTTATTAATCAGAGCAGTGATCACCCAGTTGGACAGGGTTGTGATTCTGTCCACCCTTTTTTAGTACTCCACCCTCACCCAGCAATAAGCAGAGAGAATTGGGCCGTCTCACAGGGCAAGCCCAGTGTATAAAAAAAGATACACCAGATCAAATTACCTCAGGATGAATGCAGCACCAAAAATTAAACAAAAACAAAAAACCAAAACCATTGAGCAAACATATACTAGTGTGAAAATTTTACTTTGACATTGATGTGCTGCTGTGATATACTTCAAACAACAGTGAGCTCATCACCTGCAGTTATTTCAGATCTGTATCTGCTTTTTCACTCTTCAAAAAAAAAGGCAGACAAAAAATTTGCAGCATTTCCCAATAAACTTTCTCCAACTTAATCCTGAGGAAGCAGGAAGAAACCCTTTAGTGTATTTTTAAACAGTTTTTTTCTTTTTTAGAGACATTTAATATTGCATGTGCCACAGCCAGACCAAACAGATTCTTAGAACTCAGGTAAATGTTACCTTACCAGAAATGGTACTAAAATGTCTTCATGCTGTGCTGGAAACAGAATGCAGGGACACAGAGAGGTTCTCTCAGGTTTGTAAATGCCCTGCCAAGGATGTATTGGGGCAGAAAGAGCAGGGAAGTCCAGCCAGCAGTGCTGCATTACACCGAGAGCAGCTTGTGTCACTACAGCTCCATCCTGACACACCCATATTTTACAGCACAAAATGTACTGTACAATTCACAATACCAAGAAACTCAACATATCTAATCTGGCAGAAAAACAAAGTCATATCAGGTTAATCCAATTCTTAAATTGCACAACTTTGAAAAGCCAATAGCAAAACAAATCTTCCTCCTCACTTGTGCTCCCCCAGCCCTCCTCCCAGTGCACATACCCTGCCACGACCTACTTTTCCTCTTTGATCCCTCAACATTTTTAGCCCACTCTCACTCTCCTCTGTTCCTCTCTGACTCCTGACCTCGCTGCAGCCCAGACCCCGGTGGCAGGGTGGAAAATTTCCCAGATCAGAGCCAGCTGCCTGTGCCACAGCTCCGTGTGCAGTGCGGGATGAGCGGCGGGATGCGCGCACAAGGTCACTTGGACGCCCACCCGCATGTGACACTGTAATAATTGTGATAAGAGCCATCAAATCTGAACTTGGATCACTGCAAGGGAGTTTCAAACGAGGCAGCAGAGCTGGGGTGACTCTGCTGCACAAGAGGAAAAGGATACAGCAAGGATGCATAGAGCTGAGAAATTTTTTCAGTAAAATAACTGTGCTTGGCTTTGGAGAGGATCAAGACCATTTCATTGCATGGGATCAGAATTTTCAAGATCTTGCTTACAAACCTTACAGCTCGTTTTCTAAATTTTCTTTATAAATGAAATAATAGAGTCTCATCTGATCACAAAACCTGAGAAGCTGAGGAGTTCCAAGGAAGAAGAATGGCAGAAAAAGTTTGACTCCCCTCCCTCCAACACACACTAAACCAATTAAATTTGGTTTCTTGCAGATTCTTTTCTCAAAGTGAATTGACATTTCATGGTGTCTAAAAGGGTGTCAGCTTTTCTAAAAGCATTTCACACAGATCAGGCATTTTAAAGGTCCTATTTACCTTTTCTGATGTCGAAAATGCACATTTGCATTACTCTTCATACTCAGCAACACATTCCCATCCTATATGCCATCATACATCCACTCATTTATTTTCATAAAATTTTAGGACTGTAATCAATTCTTCAAAATCCCAACTTTCTTAATACATTTGGTTAAAATCTGACAATATAATAAAAAATCAGCAAGCAGGAACAGGCAAGAGGCCATACACTCCCAGCATGACCAGTTTTGGTTTGTTTTCATAGAAAAATGGTAACAAAAAAATACCCCAATGCTCATCTCTCACAGCAAGCAAATGCTGCAGGAGTTATGTGCCTAGAAGGGCCAGTGCCCCACCAAAGGGCCACAGCTGCAGGGACTGCAGACGTCACCAAAATCCATATTTCCACTATGCAGCACAAAGAGAGGCAGCAGTTGAGGGCTGATTGCTGCAGGGCCCGTCAAATTCAGTTTAACCCTCTCTGTTGCAATGAGGAGGAGGATTTGGGTTTGAGTGCTTGGTTTCCTACTACTTAATGAGCATTACTACGGCAAAAACACAGCTGGATTTTTTAAACAGATTTATTGGTGGAATAAGACAAATTTCCAAATGTTGCAATGGTGAGTTGGTAAAAATGACTGAATTGTTTTAAGCCATCTCTGCTTCAGCACAAGCCATGAGCCTGTGCTTTATGTTCTGCAGCCTTGGTCTTCTACAAGAAGGTTTGGTGCTGTTATTTCAATAATCTTGCTGTCCTAAAAATATTGATTGCTCCATTAAACACATTTCTGCAGTATTTTGTGTTTTGAAGTTTCACATTACTGTTCCTCCATTTTTTCCACATGCAATTTACAGTTTCCTTCCTCTCCACATTTAATTTCTGTTGGAGTGCTTTCACCTGTGCCATGAGTGCAGCATCACCAGCTCACCTCAAAGACACCAGTAGTCACATAGACATTAAGTAAGCAGGAAGGTTTTATTGCAAGTGCTTAAAATAAAACTTAAGATCCAATCATTGCCATACAAATTAATTGATCTAGCTGTAGACAGAGAACCCTGTTCATTCATTTGTTTATTAAATTCAGGAGAACCAACCAGTTCTGTAATGAATTACTTAATCTTTGACCTATTGTCCATAGCCATGTTCCAGAACAAAGAATTTACAGCAAGCTGAGCTCCCTAAGGCTAATTGGAAAAGAATGCTTTTTTTAAACCATTCTTTCTCCATCTTCAACAAATCTTTGCCAAACTCTGTATTTTTGCCTTTCTGCTTTATAACTACATATTTAAGGATGACATTTGGTTACAGGTGAGTTATTGCACCAGTTCACTGTAGCTTTTGCTTGTAGGAAACACATACTAATGAACCCAGCTGTGGGTTCCTGTTTTGAGTAGTAATCTACATTTGTGTTCCAGTTAACAAGGAGCTGAGTTTTCTAGAACCCTAATGCAATTTGATTTTTTTTTTATTTCCTCCTACAACAGCCATACACCAAAACAAAGAGCTCCAAGATGCTCAGTGCCTGTTTTCATTAAATTGCAAGTAAAATGAACAAGAGAATAATGCCAGTGGGATGAAGAGCTAGAGCTGTTTCTCTCCATGTTGAGCAGAGAACCCTAAAGCAAGAGCTTGCCACATCAGAGGAGCTAAGCAATGGTTTTGGAGGGTGCACAACAAAAATCTGGCCCAAATTTAGCCCTGGCAAAACTTAATTGAGAGAATGGGACAGGGAAGCAGAACTGTGCCACAGCTTCAAGTGTGTTAGAAATGTGAGAGGCTGAACAATATTTTGCATTTGTTTAAAACTTGATGGATAGCAACTCAGTCATGCAAAGCTGAAGTGCTATGAAGAGCACCAGAATAAAAGAAAAAAAAAGAAAAGAAATGTTGCAACACATGCTGCCTTACACACCTGTGTTAGCTCTCCGCACTGCAACTCTCAAGTTCTCAGGACCAAATTCAGCTTTGTGATAAACATAGAGCTTCTTTGTCACCATTTGTTCATTTTTAAAAAAAGATTACACAAGCTGCAAAAAACCATTTGCCATAAATTCATTTTGACACAGTTGTGCATTTGACACTCATTTTCTATACCAAATGATTATGTATAACTTAGTCCATTAAGTGGAATAGATTTGAGGTTTAAGCAAATGGTTTTTTACAGAGCTTTCATTATCTACTTAAGATCAACCCACAGTTTTTCTTGAAAATAACTTAGCTGAAATATTCTTTTCTGATCATCAGTCTTCTGTGAAATTCAGACAAAATATTGAAAATATATTTTATTTGTTATGAAAGAAAGACTAAACAAAAGGAAAAAAAAAGAAACCTATGCTCAAGTTTTGTGTGATATAAATACTAAACACCTCCATAGTGTACTGCCAGGCAACCAAATGATTTCATAATGCATACAGTCCTTTTTACTGATGGTGACTAAATCCTTTCATCCTGTGAAAACTCCACTGGCCACTGAGAGCTGTTACCCCCTTAAAAAAATTCCAGAAAGATGAATGACAAGAGAGTGAATGGTGACATTTTGCTGCTCCACCTGGGAGGTGACAGAGAGCAGTCAACAAGCTGCCTACCTGCTGAGCAACAGAGAAATCAGGGAGACCACATGAGGAGCAAAGTACTTATTGCTGAGATTAATTGGCAGAATCTGGCCACTGCAGCTTCCACAATTGCCAATTTGCTGTCATAAAAATATGTAGAGCTTGAACAATTTAATGTGTTTCCTAGTAGCTTCATCTAATCAGATAATAGTGGTGTCTTTGTATACATCTTCTGATGAGGTCTTCTCTCTTGACTATAATATATTGTTTTATGAAAGACTTCAGGGTGTACTCGCTCCTTAAAAAAATCGAATCACTGCACTGAGAACCAATCACTCTGCAATGCACTTTGAGATGAGAAGCAAAGTTCTGAAAAATACATTGTACTTTTCTAATACAAGCTTGACACTCAAGACATCCTTGAAATATCTTTAAGGGGACCAAAAAAACCCCCAATCCTAGGTGTTCCCTGTGCTTTCTTCCTAAGTCTGGATAGCCCTTCCTTGCACAAGGCCTCTCCCTGTACAGCCTAACACCCAAGATTGTTTCATGCTGTTTACTGTTTGAACTCCGAACTAACTTCAAGTTCTTTCACGCAGTCAAGCAATTATTTAACCAATAATCAACATTTAACTGTGAATATTAAAATTAGCTCTCTTCAAGGAGACACAGTGTTCTTGCTTCCAGCATTAACAAGCCTGTGCGTTCAGCACTTTTTTCCCCCCCTTATCATGTGACAGGCTATTTTTAATATTTGCCTGAATATATTTTGCATCCTCCTTTGATCCAGAGAGCAGTTTAGCGAGGCTTGCCCGCGGATTGCACTCCCTTGGCAGCGGCAGCAGCGGTGCAGGGCGCAGCTTTCCCATCTCGCTGCAGTTTGGGCCCGCGCTGGCGGCGGCAGGAGCGGAGCTGAGCCGAGCTGGGCTGCACAGGGCAGGGACACGTGCCTGGAGCACATGGTCCTGCAGGCAGCCCCAGCCTCACGTGAGGCTCAATGTGAAGAGCAGCTCCTGCACCAGCCTGCCCACGGTGGAGCTGCTCATTCCCATCCTCACGTGGGAGGCCAAAGGTCAGGAAATTCCCGCCGAGAGCCCTTGGCCTCTGGGAGAGAAGGGGTTCCTGCAGCGCCCGGGGACGGCTTGTAAACAATGATTAAAGCTTAGGAGAGGATTCCACGCACAGGCTGGCAGCTGGGAATGCTGCCCTTCGCTCTGCCAAGCTGTGCTGGAGGAGGAGATCACGTTAAGAAAGGCAGGGGAAGGAAGGCTGCAATCCAGGGAGTGCTGCACACACACCCTTCGGGGTGCCCCGGCAGCACCTCGCCCCGCAGTGAGCTGCGTGGAGCAAGAACAGCCTCTCCCAGCAAGATCACTGAAACCCACCCAGTGGTGCCTGCTCTCAGTCACTGCAGCTCCGTGCCTGCGCAGGAAGCCAGAGGCAATGGATATTGTGCTCTAGACAGAATATCTGGACTGAGCAAATACACCACAGCGTTTCATGAAAATCTTTGAGGGGTGGGAGGTCTAAGTGCACTTCATATGGAAACAATTCTCAGCTTTTTGTTTAATGTGCCTCTAATTTTACTTTTTTGAGTGAAGACTTGCAGATATTGCACATAGGTATATTTCTGCAGTGGATTACAAAGCTTGTTTTTATTTTTTTTTTCTTTCCTTAAATAATCTTTGGCAAATAATCTAAGGCACCCAGCCATGCAGCCAGAAAACCATCATCAGAGAACACAAAGAGGGAGCTCTCTCAGAGCCCCCAACAGCCCTGTTCTCCTTTGGAGCAAGGCAGAAACAACACCTGGTTATCACTGTGCCAGCAGCATCCCTGTGACACAGCCCCACATCCAAGGCTTTTTGGTGGCAAACAGAAAATTCATATCTAAACCACAAAATCCCAGAAACCTTCTAGTTAGTATTCTTCGCCAGATCTAGCTGATGCTTCTCTAATTCACACCTTTCAAACCCTTTATAGTACCTGCCCCAACCACCTCCATCAGGGCTACACGGGAAAGAGCCAGGTGAAAAGCAACAACCAACTAGTTACTTGCAAAATATACACCCTCCCTTTACATACAAACAGCTAAAAATTACTCCAAATTTCCTTAAGGACTCTGCATTTAAAAATGGAGATTGACGTTCCACTGAAAGACTACATAAGGTGTACAACATGAAGAACCACAAAAGTGTGTTTGCAGTAATGGGTTACTCTGAAAGCTTCATAAAAATCTGGAAACCTTTTTCTGAGGAGACCACAGATTTCAACCAACCTACCAGCATCCAATACCAACACAAGCCAGAAGTTTTAAATGCATCTACACATGACAATGAATGTTGGTCTGCAATGCTAAAAATAAATCAAAATACTATTATTTATTAACAAAATGAGCACTGTGAAAGATAAATACATGGTTTCACTCTTGCAAGTCATTATTCTGCATCCCTCATCAAAACAAAGCCAGAAATTTCTGTAACTACATTCCCTGAACAGAAATGTATGGGAAGTAGGTGGTCGCTTTGTTCTTTGCGGATGATAAACTGGTGAGCCTAAACATCCTTCCATCGACCAGACAATCTGAGCTGAAAATACAGAATCCTTTTTGTTGCCATTACGTTTTTTAGCAGGGAGAAAGAAAATCTGTGAGGATTTTGGTAATGTCACGTCCACAGTCAGGGTCAGCACAGCTTTGCTGAGCCTGATGACACTCAGGGAATGCCAGTGCAGATCTCCTGATCTCTTCCAGACACAGCACAAAACACGTTTGGGCAACACCACTCACTCCTACAGACAGATGAGGCTTGTGCTGGAACACATGCACAAAATTAAATCTCCTCCTGCTGCTCTCCCATGGACCATCCCTGGCCCAGGCGTGTCCCAAGCCCCAGAGTCACAGCCGGGGCTCCACGTGCAGGGGGATGTCCCCCCCATGGATGTCCCCCCCGACAGGGCACAGCCGGGCTGGCAGCTGTGACCACCTGCACGTGACCCCGGGGCCAAACCCCAGAGCCACTGAAAGAGGGACAGGAGCAGCACAGGACTGGACCCTTCCTCTAGCCCCACACGCTCAAACAGGCGCCCATTGCAATGCAGAATTCAGAAAACACACCAGTGAAATATTTTAGAATTACTATCACCTAAAACATTCAGTTTTCCTGGAAGTAGTAGGATCACATGGAATTAATCTGTATTGAAATGGTATACGTCCTACAACTTGTTCTTTGCTTTATTACAGTAACACAAATCACAACACTATTCTGGAATGATAGCTCACACCAACTAAAAACCTTTCTTCATGTGAAAATTTAAAAAATCTATTTTAAATGTTCTAAGATATATTAAGCAACAGGCTCCATTACAATGATTTTAACATTTACCTCCCTATTTCAAAGCAGCATATTTGCCTTGGCCCTTTTATGATAACTCTTAAATGTTCATTTTTACTTTTACTAAATTGTAAAAAAAAATATGCTCCTATATTCTCAAACTTGCTCGAATGCTAAACTGTGAGATGGTCTTCGCTTCAGTACTGATTGTCAAAGAAAGGTTTTCACATGACAGCACATAAAAATTTCAACAACCTGATGATAAACCAGACTACTGTTAATTAAGCTGCACTTCCTATCTGTAATGGGGGACAAGAAAATATTATTTAAGAAGAGAAATGAGCTCCCTTAAAAAAAAAAAATCCACAACATTTAACGAAAAAATCTATTCTTGTTAAGGCAAGATGGTGTTGGGAAAAATACCAGCAAATTTAGATGTTTTGTCCTACCCCAAGAGACATAATGTCCTTTACAACAGTAAAAAAGTGCACTGTGAGATAAGTTTGTAACCCCAAGCTGCAAAGGGCTCAGGATAAACTGAAAAAAATCAATGAGTTGAAAAGTCACACAGATAGCTGATTACAAATAAATTCTGACAGGTGATCATTAAAAGCCTGGCTCACTACTAGGCTCCTCTGAAAAAAGAGAGAATGGGGACAGATTATCTGCTTTTAATTTTGTATGTGCACAAGTGACAGAAAACGATGTAGCACATATGCACTATTTTTAAAGCTGGATCAGAAAAAGCAATGGGTTTCATGTTCTGCTCTTGCCTACTCCAAATATATTTTAACTTTGGACACCCTTATAAGTTATTAGTTAACCATGAAAAGCCTTGGAACTGAAACACAAAGCAAAGTCAAATCCACACAAAGTAAAAGTAAGTAAATGAAATCCATGACTAAACACACAGTCCTGATGGGGGGGGGCAAGGAGTATGTTGACAGGTTTGGGGAGCTTTGGGGGATATTTTATTTCTTTTTAATGAGACAGGAACGTGGCAGACTTATAAGACATTTCTATTTCATCCTGCTCCACAACTTTTGCCTCTCTATTTATTTATTTTGCCTCCTTATCAGATGATTCTGACAATGACTTCGCACACTGAGCATGGCAAACGATCAAGCAGAAGGGAGAGGAGTGGTTTCCTGCTGCCAAGAGCACACTTTGCTCCAGCACACCACCTCATGTGAGCAGAGGAGCACAATAAATAAGTCACTCTCTGTATTTATTTTTTTTTAAGGAAAAAGGCAAAGCTCCATGTTTCCCAAACTTCAATGTTGACACTCTTCCACTGCCCATGATCTCAGCCATGCTGGTGTCAAGCCAGAGGAGTTACTCTGGATTCGAACTGGTGTCTCTAAAGGGATGATCTCAAGTGCTAATAAAATAATAAAAGACTTCCACTGACATCAGGCAGGCTGGAATTGTGCATTACAACCAGGCCTTGGACTCCATGGGGTTTTCTTAAGCGTAAGGTGACTACAGATGCTAGTTATGAACTCAGGTCAGAGTTACACTCAGTTGATGCCAATTTAAGCAAGATTATAATGTTGTTCCAAAACTCAGTTCCTGTGGCAAATTTTACTTTGCTCAGTAGAGAGTAAGATTATGGCCAAAATTTCAAGTAAGAAGCATTAACCTTTAACTCCAGAATAACTGCCCACTCCTGTGTCTCACATCAAATATTGGCTTTAGGAATATTCTCTTTCACAGTCCTTTTCCCTGCTCTTTTAAGACTGTGGCATCTATGCCATTCTGTCTGTGATCTTTTTACTTGCTAACAGCTAAGACACCGACTAAGATAGCCAAGTTTCCATGGAATTCCCAGAGCTTTCCTTCAATAATTTAAACAAAAATCCTGGTGGAGCAGCTTAGTGATAACTGGAGCTATTGTTTTTATTTGCTGGAGTGTGAGTGACAGGAATCCTCTGGGCTCTAAGCTGCCTGTCAGCTGCACAGGGAGAAGCAGTGATTTACAGTGGGGAGGAGGGGTTCACGCCAAATTCCACAGGGGAGTTCTGAGGGCTGATTTACCTGGTCTGACTGGGCTCTGCATGCAGTTCTGCGACACCATGCCTGGATGGACTGAAGTAGAAGCCCTGCTGCTGAGGTCCATGACAGAAGGTGATGCTGAGGTAGCTTGCTGGAGACCTGACTGGTGTGGGCTAGGCTCGTGCTGGTTAGGGCTGGGTGGAATGCCATTTTCTGAGAGGAATTCTTCCAGGTCCATGTATTCCAACTGGAAAGTGTCTCCATCATATGGCAGTGTCTTGTCCCATAATGTTGGACCCAAGAAAGCTGACTGAGGGACTGTGGTACCGGTGCTGTCATCATCTAACTTCTTCTCTTTGTCTTTTTCTTTACCGAATGCTTAAACAAAAACACATAACAAACATGTAAGAATTCAGTAATTAAAACATTAACTACTACTACTTCCGTTATTTCTGCTCTACTCTCAGGTGTAAGAAAGGAGTATTCCCTTCAAAAAAGTAACCCCTTTGACTCACTCTAATTGGAAGAGAATTGAGGGGTCATGTCAATGAGCACCTTTGTGGGAACCAACCACATTTTTGAAATTGCCCTTTGTTTTTAGTTAACAGCTCCACTCCATGCATAGCTTTGAATGTTAGCATCAAAAAGTACTCAACAGACTTAAAAGTGAACATTTAAGTATTCCAGCAAACTGGAAGCTATTGATATATTCTGTTGAAAAGAACAGTCTTAGCCTGAAATCCCTGGGATCCCTTAGTTTCTTCTAAACTAAGATCTCAATCTTGTTAGTCTTGGCACAAGCAAAATAGTCCTCAAATTCTGCACTTCTAAATGTTACTAACATACAGTGGCAAAGGCTGACAGAACAGAGCTTTGATGTGCAGAAGACACAACAAAATATTCAAAGGTAGAAGCAAAAAAAAAACTTAACTGAGGCTTCCTCATTTCTACAGCCCCCAGTGATTTCAATGCACGTTTTGTAAGGGAAACGCCTGATTTCTCTGCAAGATCTGCAAGAATCTGAACTCCTAGAGCTTCCTGTCAGCTACCAAGCCTTCGCAGTATTTTATTTTTAACCTCATACAACAGCCCCGGTGAAATCCTGCGAGTCGCTTGGCAGTGGAACTCGGAAAGACGAGGAGACAGGAACTGCGAGACCTTCCCTCGGTTTCTGCTTTTCGTGCGCGCTCGATCCGTTCGCCATACGTGTTACGGGTATTCCCGAGCTGCCTCCCTTCCCGGGGAAACCACAACTTTCTCCCGATGAACCGGGGGACGCGGGGCAGGGAGCAGTTTGTTGTGGGGCCTGGGATGGGGATACCGGCCCCCTTTACCCGAGGCACCGAGCGCCCTTGGCGTCCATCCACCGGGGCCGGAGATGGGAGCACCGAGCGCGTCCCGTTAGATCGAGCCGGGGCGGCCGCCACTCCCGCAGAGCGCCCCGAGCGAGGCGTCCCAGGGCTCAATCGCCGGGGGAGCACCCGGGGCGGGGGGGCCGCAGAGGGACGGGGGAAAGGGAAAGCCATGCCACGGCCCCCGAGTGACAGCGGGACCGGGGCGCACTGCGAGGGGTCCCGGGGAAGCCTCACCGTCTTCGTGAGAGAGCGGCAGCTTGAGCGGATTTTCCAGCAGGGACTTCAGCACGCCGTAGGTGGGCGGCAGGAACGGGGGGTTCAGCGGGAGCGGCCGCGACATGGTCGGTGGGGGCTGCCCGCGGCGGCGGGGAGGGGGCAGCTGCGCGGCGAGCGGTTCCTTCCCCCTTGCTGTAGCCGCTGTCGCGGCGCGGGTGAGCCGGGCGTGGGGCCGGGCCGAGCGCCGGTGGCGAGGGGCGCTGGGGCCGCGGGACAGGGCGCGGACCGGGCGCGGGTCAGGCCCCTCCGCCGCGCAGCTGCTCCGCCGCCGCCGCCGCTCCCGCCGCCCGCTCTGCGCCGCTCTGCGCCCGCCCGCCCCGCGCCCACGTGCAGCCGCCGCCGCCGCTGACGTCACGCCCGATAGCGGCCCCGCCATTGGCGCGCCGGCCACGCCCCTCCCCGGTAGCGGCCACGCCCCCCGTACGCCCCGCCCCGGCACGCGTGCGGCCGGTCCTGGGGGGGCACCCCGGGACACCCGCTCCGAACCCCCCCGCGGGGCCGCAGCGCCTCCCCGGTAACCGGGAGGAATGTGTTAATGAGATGTTAATGAGCCTGAACGTTTGACCCCGCTCGGGGCATCCGAGCGAGGCGGCTCCCCCGGGGCAGCGGGACCCGGCGCTGCCGCGGCGTGAGGGGTCCGGGCTGCGGGGCACGGCGGGCGGGGATTCCCAGCCGTGTCTAAGGGAACCGGTCGTGGGCTCTGCGAGCGTTTCCCACCGAGCTCCCCCTGCCTCTCTGCCGGGTGTAACCCTGGGGTGACAGCACTGTCACCAGCATGAGCAGGGCTCTCACCACCTCACAGAAACCTTCGGGCTGGAAGGGACCTCTGGAGATCACCCAGTCCCACTCCCCTGCCCAGGCAGGGTCACCCGGGGCAGGTGGCACAGGAACGTGTCCAGGTAGGTTTGGAACATCTCCAGAGAGGGAGACTCCACAGCCTCCCTAAGCAGCTGTTCCAGGGCTCTGCCACCCTCAATGGAAAGAAGCTTTTCCTCACATTGAGGTGGAACATTTTGTGGTTTAGTTTATGGCTATTTTTCCTCATCCTGTTACTGGGCACCACCAAGAAGCATCTGGACCCATCCTCCTGGCGCCTGCCTTGGAGATACTTATATGCATTAATGAGATCCCCTCTCAGTCTTCTCCAGACCAAAGAGGCCCAGCTCCCTTCAGACTCTTCTTGTAAGAGATGCTCCAAATCAACTTTGGGCCTCTGCTGGACCCTCTCCAGCAGCTCCTTGTCTCTCTTGTCCTAAGCAACCCAGGATGAGAACCAACATTGCAGATGTGCCTATCAGGGTCGAGTAGAAGGAGAGGTCACACTCTTCCTAATGCACCCCAGGATCCCACTGCCCCCCAGGGCACATTGCCAGCTCATGGTCAACGTCTCATCCACTAAGACTCCCAGGCCCCATTTTTGCTCAAATGAGACTTTCCTCCCCACTCACCATGATCCTCATTCAAGCACGGATGACTTTCCATCTGCTCTGGCCTTCAGCCCATGCAGGCTGTGCAAGAACTGCATTAGGCCCAGAGTAACTTCACCCTTCAGGTGCATGTGGGCATCTGTGTCTGCCTTATTCTCATTTGGGTTTTCTTTTGGATCGCATTTTGCAAAGTTTTACCATCTGTGTGTATTTGTGACTCGTTCTTCAAAAGTCAGCTTTTAACCATCAACGAATATAAATAATCATAAATATTCTCTAGAAGCAAATAAAGATAAGTTATGTGCATAAACTGCCCAGTATTTAAAAATATAAGCTGCCTGAGGAACAGTTGTGTTCTCCCCCTGTGTATCTACTGTATCTATTACATGCGTGACCAGGAACAGGACTCAGGGACAGCCAGAGCTGTGTCAGAGAGGGTTAGGCTGGATATCAGGAAAAGGTTCTTCCCCCAGAAGGTGCTGGGCACTGCCCAGGCTCCCCAGGGAACTGGCACAGCTCCAAGGCTGCCAGAGCTCCAGGAGGCTTTGGACAATTCTCTCAGGGATGCACAGGGTGGGATTGTTGGGGTGTCTGTGCAGAGCCAGGGGTTGGACTCAATGATTCTTGTCAGCCCCTTCCAACTCAGGAGATTCTATAATTCTATCATCTATTATTAGGTGTCTTGTTAAATGAACTGCCTAAAACAAGCTGATGGAAGTCCAAAGTCCACTCAAATCAATAAAACTGCACTGGCACAACCAAAAACATGAAGTCTGGGGATTGTGACCATCAGGCCCCACAGAACCAGAGACAAGTGACAGGAACAGACTCAGGGCACGGCTGAGCAGGGCTTGGGAGAACCTTGGGGACGCCACAGATGCCACATGGTTCACAACTGGAGCAGGGGTGTGATAGCAGCAGCACGGGAGTTTTTAATTGTCACTTAAGCAAGGAAAAAAGCTGTGGATTATTAAATGACTGTACACGTACCAACGTTGCCTCAGACGGCTAAATTGCTGGTTAGTGGAAACCTTTAATTACAGAGGTACAGATGAATGACACAAAGATTAGGGTGATTTCCAATCCATATGCAGATGTGGTACAGAATGTTTCTTTGCTGTCTAAAGAAAAATAGAGATACAATTTACATTTAGGAGATACGATAAGCAGCAAAGAAGAGTAAATAGAACAGAAGATGGAAAAGTAATGGGGATACTGGGAAACACTAGTAACAAGATTAGTTTCTGGCAGAAGCTCAATTTAAGCACAACTACTTGTGTATTTTATAATTATTGACCCAACGCAAAGAAAGAAACAGTGTTTTCAACAGCACAGAAGGACAGGAAACCTTCACTGCTTCACTGAATGGGGTAAATTATAGGTAGATCACTGAAAGTGTGGAACAAATGGAAGCCTCTCTGAGCACTGTGTGTAGTTACAGACCCTGCATTCCCAAAACACAGGAGCTGGGAATTTCCTGGATGTAAAAGCCAAAATAACTCTTCCTGATTTATAGACCAGCCAGCAAAGCTGAGCAGAGTACCTGAGCAGGGTACTGGAACTGTTATTTTCGGTCTCACACAACAGGAACGGTAATTTAACTCCAGCCATGCTACACAGGCAGATTTCATCCCAATTAACCTAAATTCCAGGCTGTCAGGACACCGTGTTGTTGTCTGTACATACAAATTACTGATTTTTACTTGCTACACTTTTCCGAAGGTGGCCGCTAATTCCTTTGTGCTGTTTTGACCACTGGCTGACCACACATGGTGCACACCAGGTAAAGTCAACCAAGACAAAACAGAGCTAATGATACACTACCTGAATTTCTCCATTTTCCAATTGCAATACAATTTCTGGCATGTGTTCTTAGCTTAGCATTCACCTGTCTATTATAATATATATATATATATATATATATATATATATATAATGTCTATTTTATGGCTTATGAAAGACTATGCAGTTGCTTAGTTTTTGCATTGAAAATAACTTGATGGGTGCCCTATTAAAAATATTATCTCAACCAATATTTATATTCCTCATGGTTGTTTCCATCACTGGGATCAGTTATATGAAAAATCCAATTTTTTTCAAACCAAGTACCTTGTGGTTAATGTTCCGTAAGATTTTTTTTTTTTTTTTTTAGTGCTTTTATTTTCTTTAGCCAAGACAATCTACAAGGCCATTTTAAAGTCGAAAAATCTTTTTACTCTTCAAGGATCATTCTACCAAGGTGCACATGGTGATCACCGCTCTGGAGCGTCCCAGCCGGGGTTCCCGAACACCCACGGACACCGATGGTGGCTGCGGGGCGGGGTCGAGGGTTGCTCAGCCGGAGCCCCACGGGCAGAGGCCGGTTTGGACCGCGTCCCGAGCACCCCGGGGCGGCCACCGGGGGGTCCCGGGCACCCCGACACCTGCAGAGCGCTGGCCGCGGTGCCGGAGGCTCGGCGGGGGAGGCACCGATGGGTCCGTGAGGGAAGGACAGGGAGAGGGACAGCGACAAGGACAAGGACACGACCCCGGTCCCCTCACGGTGCCCCCGGCCCCGCCCGCCGGTCACGCGGCGCGGGGGGCAGCGCGCGCGGGGCCGTCACGTGAGCGCGCGCGCGCGGGCCGTGACCTACTTTGGGCTAATGGCGGGGCCGCGGGCGGGCGCGCGCACAGCTCCCTCAGCGCCCCCCGCGCCACCCCCACCACGGCCAAGCAGGGGTGTCCGTGTGGGAAAAGGGGGGGTCCGTGTGGGACAAGGGGGGTCCGTGTGGGAAAAGAGGGGTCCGTGTGGGAAAAGAGCTGTCCGTATAGGAAAAGGGGTGTCCCGGTGGGAAGAGGGGGGTCCGTGTGGGAAAAGGGGGTGTGCGTGTGGGAAAAGGGTTGTTCGTGTGTGAAAGGGGCTGTCCGTGTGGGAAAAGGGGTGTCCCGGTGGGAAAAGGGGTGTCCGTGTGGGCACGGGTCCTGCTGAGGGACGTTGTCCTGCCGAGGGATGGGGATCCGGCCCGGGAGGGGGTGTGAGCGGTGTCCTGCAGGAGGAAGGGAGTGTCCAGGCTGGGAGGTTGCCCTGCCGGGGGTTGTTGCCCTGCCGTGCCGTGTGCTCCTGCCGCCGAGATCCCGTCATCGCCCCCGTGTCCCCCCAGCTCCCGGCCGCCGCCTTGTCCCGTGTCCGGCCCCGGGGCACCGTGCGGGATGAGCCCTCCCTAGGGCAGAAGCTCCCCCGGGAGCTCCGGCGGCCGCGGCCGCTCGGAGCTGTTCCGCTGGAGCCGCGCACGGCGCGCTGCGGGTCAGACCTGGCTCGGTCGTGACTGCAGGGACAGCGGGGATCGCCTTTGGGTAACCCTTGGCCTGGCCTGCACTCATTCCTGCCCTTAGGTCTGAATCAGTTCGTGCCCCTTTGCTGCCCCCTGCCCCACTCCAAGTTATTTTAAACTCGTTTTAGAAAGGAGGGACTGTAGGCTTTCGGTAAAAATCTCCAGCATGGTTCATGAGATTCATTTTCTTCTCTGTTTTGCAGCAGTTCCCATTCTCTTATACATTGCCTTGGTATACCCTGTAATGGAAATTGGGAATTCTGTTCTGAAATATATCCTGGAAACATGACTGCAGGTTTTTTTCTGCATAGAGAAAGCTGGAGTAAAAGTGGGGTTTTTAGGGATCCGGCTGGCCAGTATGTTCCAAGGCACCTACCTGTTTTTTCTCCATAAGCATGGATAAAAGTGGAGCAGGAAGACGATGCATTAATCATGGCTCAGCCGAATTGTGGTCACTGATAGATGGAGAGACACTCACTCCCATGCTTGGAGACAGCTATTGTACAGTCAAGCTTATGATCTAGAAGTCTGTGTGTATTTAAATACATACTGGTCTGAAGAATTCAGGCTTTTCTCTTTCTCTCTCAGGGTTAAATGGGAGCCAGTACTGTATGTGCAGTGAGAGATCTCTCAAACCTGAGAGATCAAAGCTTCTAGTCAGGTATCTGTATGGTCACAGCTGAACTGCTACTGTCACTTCTTTCCTCTGTTAAATATGTTCTGTCTGGAGAAAAGAGTTACAAAAGTAGGCGGGCAGAGAACAAGCTGCAAGATGGAGAGGATAAATAATGCAGAACAAGTGTTCGGGTCAAGGCACAGGACAGACTGAAAAAGCAAATGGTTTACAGTACCTTAAATACCCACTGTTTCATCCACTTCAGCCCTTTGGGAGGCAAAATAATGGATTAAAGGATTGAGTTGAGATGCTCAAAAAAACCCCCAAAATCAACAGAAAACCAACCAAACAAAAAAAAACCAAACAAAAGACCCCACAAAACAAAACAAAAATTAAAGCCCCAAAACCAAAACCACCCAAAACAAAACAAAAAAATCCAACAACCAAACAAACTCAGAAACACCCCAAAAAACAACCCCCCCAAAAAACTAAACAGGAGAGAATTGGAAAAGGCTCATGATTCAGCCTTTGTTTTAGTTCTGATTTGTCCCAAACAGTGCAAGTTCCCAGGCTGGCCTCTCAGGGCAGTGCATTTCCAGCTATGTGACGCAGAACGCGGAGGGCCATGGAAAGCCACATGAGAACACTCAGATATCCACACCCAACTGAGCTGGAAAGCAGCAGCTTCTGAAGAGAAGGTCGAGAGACACCGAGGAGCAATGCCCGCCCCCACCTCCCTCCCCTCCACAGAGGTTCTGGTCAGAGCCTCACTTGGCTTTCCAAGTGAAAGCCACTACCCACAGCACTGAATTACTGAAAAATGAATATTTATTGTCCTCATGGGGTGCAGCTCAGCGAGCTGCTGGGGCTCCTCACAAGACAAAAAATGACTGTTGAATGAACCATGCTCCTGCCTTTTTTTTCATTATTTTTTAATTTTTTTTTCTTAAGTTTAATTGAATGTGGGAGAGACAGGCTTGGAACTGCTTTTGGGTAATGGCAGAGGAACTTCTCTTAAGTAATCTGGGGTGGTTCCAGAAGGCATTCCAGTTCTCAGAAAAATAGGTATTACTAGTCATTGCTTATATGCTGTGAGTTGAAAGATTAATAATTTTCTCTGCCAAAGTTTACAGGCAGCCTTTACCATGGCAGGGTAGACCAAATACATGTTCTTGCCTGGGCAGCTGACCTGGTTTGAACTCAGTAAGTGTGGCTCTCAGTGGTGACTACAGTTTTGGAACAAATACTCCGCTCTGCTTTTTAAAGCAACCTTCCCCCTGTAAAGCATTAACCGGACTCTCAAGGCCTTTCAGGCACCTCGTGCCTTTGGTGCCTTGGCGAATTATTCAGACGCAGTAGGTGTAAGCAGCCAGATGACAGAACTGGATTGAGACAACAGATAAGGGAGTAGCTGGCCCGTTTTTCAGTCAGACCTTCCCCTCAATAAGGACAACTCCCAGCTGGTGCCAATGGGAAAAACAACTTGATCCTTCCGTTTATTCCTCTGCACTCCATTCCTCTTCCTTTTTCACTCTTGGCTTGCGTGCTGCAAAAAGACAGTTTAGAAATAGCTGTTCTTACATGCTCAGGCTGTTTGATTTTGGAATTTGGCATTGGTTTTACTGGAGACAGAAGAGCACCCACGAACACAGAATAAAACAGCCCATCCCCAGGCAGAGCTGCAGCAGAAGGGAGGAGTGAAAGGTACAGGAGCTGAGCATCATCCCCTCCTTAATCAGAGTTTCTATTGAAGTCAATGACCCAGATTTCTCTGACTTCAAATGGCTGCTTTCAGAGAGCTTGCCGGAGGCATGGTGCTGGGGAAGGTCAGGCAGAATTTCGCCTGAAGAATTCCACATGCATAGGCTTATCAGCTCGGGATCTGTACAGCTTGATACTGCAAACCCGTGCTCTCCAACGAGCTGTCTCAAAGTCACTGAAGTGATTGCTGCCCTGGGCTTCAGGCTTGCTAGGCTGCCCTAAGCTTAGGATTTCTTTCTGTGATTAATTCTGTGACATCCACCTAGCTCCTAGGTTTCCCTCTTGAAAAAACAAAATGCAGAAAGCAAAGACCAGTTCTTAATCGTATGGGTTTAAATTATTAAGAACCCAGAAATGTGATAAACCTTTCTTATCTTTGGCAGGAAAGCCTGACCTTCTGTGGAAGACTGGGAAAATTCCTACAGACAAAAATCAGGCTTCTAAATATAAAGGCAATAAAGTCATGCTATGTCTTTTAATGAAAGAATTGCTGTAACAGCAGCAAGTAGTGCAGAAATGCACATTATTAACTGTATGCAGTTTGTCCTGCAGGTTTAGATTAATTAAATGTTGTTTCTGAGACTGGGGGATGCTCTTTTCCCCCTCTTTTTTAATGCACTCCCCCTCTCAGTTCCATGCAGTACCTGACCAGATTCCTGACACTGCTGCCAGCCCACAGTGCCCTTCCTGGGTACCCCAGGTACACCCAGCCAGGGCATTCTGCTAAATTTCCACCTCTCTTATGGCCCATTTTGTTCTATTTAAATCTCATCAGGAATTTCAGCTGGTAACTAGTTGCCATATCATATCAGAATATGTTAAATATCAGCCTACCAGGCTTCCCAGGTTTTTGAAAACCTGCTAATGCAAATATCAATGCAACACAGAGACTGAACACTGTCTTAAGAGGCAAATGCACCCTGGATTCTGTGTGTGTTTATCTCCCTACTTTATTTGATACAGAAAGTCTGATTAGACCTCTAAAGATTATAGTTTAAAAAGGCTTGGAAAAATAGAGTAAGTTGGACCTCTTTTAAAATGTATATTCCAACTCAGAAGCAGCTTTACTGATAGAAATCCCAAGGCTGGATTTCAGTGGCATGGCTGGGTGTTTATCAGAAGGAAAAGGTGGTATTTTCCCATAATCGTGTGTTGGCTTTGTCCTACCAGCATCCAGGGTGATGCAGGATGGAGCAGCTGCACACTGCAGACTGTGCTCTGAGGGACAGGGACAGATCAGAGCCCTCCTGCCTCTCTTCTGCTGGAGGAAGCAGCTCTGCAGAGTCTGCAAGCCCAGGCTCATTGCTGGGGTCTCCTGCAAGGACAGATGTGCACAGGGACAGTGTACACTGAAAGAGACACCTCATGTTTGCCATTTCAAGCAGCACTCAGCTCTGTAAAGTTTTTCTGCATTAAAGCGAAATGTTTAAGTTAATTGAGATGAATGCAATGGTAGCTGGCAGCTGTATCTTAACAACCCCTCAACATACACAGGCACAAGGAAGCAGAGCAGCCCTGCTATTGTTTGTTGCTTTGTTCTGCCTTTGACATTTTTTTTTTTATGCCATGATTTCTTTTAAAGTTATCTGCTCTGATCTACAGCAATGTGGGTGCATAATTGACTGTATTTGGACTAGAGATATTCTTGTCTGTATGTTTTCTTGGCCAGGCATTTAGACTACAAGCTGTATGGAAAGCATCAGGCAGTAAGTTATGCAGAAAACATCAGACAGAACTGTTTTAATATTAAACCAGCTTTGTAATATTTTTATTCCCATTAATTTTTAAAACCTTTAAAAAAAACCCTTTACTTAATTGGCTTGCAGAGTAAGTTAGTTTTGAAGGCTTAAAACTGGCTTTTTCTTAACAAGTTTCTTAGGTTTGGGGTTTTTTGTTTGTTTGGGTTTTTTAACTGCCAAAGGGCATAAACATATAATTTTCTATAGCCACCTGACAGCATCCATGCAGGGAGATAAAGATGTCTTCCTCCTGTATTTTCCCTTAAATGACTTTGACCTGGAGAATACATTATGTTGATTGGCATGAGAAAGAAGGCTGTGATCTTATTTTTACTGTTTGTTATAGCAGCTTCAAACTTATCAAAGAAAGAAATAGAGGCTTTTTAGATGGCTGCTTGCCAACAGCACTAATCAGAATTTTAATGAGATTTTTTTTGAGGCCTAAATTAGGTCTAATTAACAATGTATAAAGCTAACGTATAATGCGATGGAAGGATGTAGCCTACTGCATATAGAATGGGTTCCAATCTCTTTACAAATAGAAATGTTGAACAAAGTGCACATTTTTATGCAGGTTTACATATCTGCAGCTCCCTAGTATTTCTACTGCTATGCCTTATTAACAAATTGCCTTTGGAAAATGTGGCCCTCAACTTCATAACAACTTTGGCATCCCTTCAAGGGAATAATGCAGGTTCTTATGGCTGAACTCCCTGTGTGGCTCCCACTGACTGACACAGACTCCTGGGTCCTGCAGTCTCCCTTCGCTATCCTCCTTTCTCCCTGTGGCCCAGTGTTCCCATTGTTTGTGGGAGAGAACTGGCCTGGGACTCCCATTTCCCAACCAGCACTAAAGGCAGGGTTATATTTAGTCCACACACACTGTTTTTCTCCAAGCATTTAAGACAGAAAATGATTAACAACTCCAAAACGTCATCCTCAAAGCATGGCCTTGTTTCTGCCCCCAAAGAGTATTTTGTGCAAGGAGGGATGAACTAAAAGGATTTTTCTCTATACAGGAGTTTGCAGTTATTTATGGTACCACAATTCAGTTTTCTCTTTGTCTGGCTGAGCTGTTACATATAAACTATTAAAAAAATAAATCTTGTATCCAGTTGCTCATATGAAGCTTCATGCAATTAAACACCTCAAAGTATGGAATTGCTGCTTCTGCATAAGTAAACATTTTTATTCACATACTCAGACCATTAACGAGGAACCCTCTTGTAAAGCCTCTTTCCAAATTTCATGTTTAATAAACAAATCTCATTTCTTTATGCCTGAAAAATCAATACCTCTTCTGATTCATTTAGCTCATGACAGATGACCAGCAGCAGTAACAATGGGGGCAAAGAGCCCAATGAAACAGGCCAGGACAGAATGAATATAAACCCCCAAATAAACTCTGCCCCTCTCACAAACTCAGGTGCATCAGTACTGTGCTGTTGGGCTGAAGTGTTCAGAACACTTGAATGGGACTTTAAGTGCTGCTCCAGAACAGGTTTATCTGCAAAGTTGTAACCAGAGCTTACACTAATTAATAGAATCTGTCGTTAATGAGGCAGTCTGTCAACTGACCATAAACGTTGAACCAACATCAGACACACTCCAAGGAAGCTTAAATAGCCATTTCAGATGTGTATTTCTTGAAGTGTTTAAATAAATATATTCACATCAAGTTTAAGGAAAGAGCCAAACCACAGGGCAGAGGGAGCCAGAATCATTTTGCATCTGTTACAACACTCAGAATAATGTTTGGGTTGATTTATGGGGGAAATATTTGTTTTTGAGCTGGAATTTTGGTAACTCGGAACAGATGTTCACAGTGTTGAAATACTGTCTGCCCATGCAGCTCTGTTAAATCAAGTGCTGTTACACATTTAAACTAATCTAGGAAAAAATTAATATACTGTGAAATTGCTAATCTTACAAAAGGTACATACTAATAGGATTCCAATTTGATTATCTTTCCATTTTATTGGAATCTCAAGCCATACAATAACACCTGCAAAAAATTACCAGAGCAGTGAGATTTCATCTGGTTTGTGACCCTGAGTGGAGAGGAAGTGCTTGTCTATCACTATTTCTTTCAAAGCATTTTTTCAAAGTGTTGAACCAAATCAGCTTTCTGACTTTTTTCCCACCTTTGCCGAGCCAGGGGATATTTAAACAATGCGGAGAGAAGGTTCTTGTAATGAGAGCGTTATTTGTGCCTCCTAAAAATCATTAAGAATTCGGTACAATATTTTTTAAAAGTCCTATTTCTATCTCTTAAAGACCCCTGACTGCAGAGCAGCCGTGAACGCAGCTCCTTCCCCGCTCACACCCATCACCGCTCAGCCGGAGAGCAGCGGGAGGGCGTCTCCACCCCGCGTTCCCTTGGCCGGGGGAGCAGCGTGGTCCGAAACCCAGACGGCTTCGCATCCGCCCCAGGGGCACTGAGCTCCCCAGCTCCGAAGCAACTGCCACTTCTGTCACTTTGGAGAGGCTGCCTTTTTGTCTTTTCTCCTTTCTTCCTAGGCAGGCAAATTGCAGTCTCCTCTGCAAGCGCAAACATCCCGAACAATTTGCTGATGCAAATTCCAGGCTGCCAGCAGAGCTCTGCCTGATGGCTGTACGAGGGCTGCGATTCCTTCTAGGAACTTTCAGATATTCTAGTGCTGTGTTCTTCCTTCCCAGGAGAGATCCAGGTGAGGTGGTGTGCACCTGTTTAATGGCTGTCCCATTTGCCCATTTACCTCTTCCTCCTGAGCCATCGCTCTGTTCTTAGTGACCGATGGCAGTGCCCTTGCCAGGGGCTTGCTCCTTAGTGAAGCAAACATTTTGAATTACTGAGAGCTGAGCTCTTGCAGTTGTACCCAGCCACGTTCCCTCCCTGCTTTGGTGCCCTCCTGGCGTGGCATGGCATGATCCCTCCCTCAGCCCGGGATGTGCTGCCGCTGCCGGGGTGCGATGTCCCTGAGTGCTACCAGCTGGGACAAGGGCAGGCAGAGCAGGGGGACTGTGGGGCCTCTCCTGTTCCACACCAATATGTCATCCTGAGGGATGCACTGGGAATGCCGGGAGAATGCCGGGTGTATCAAGCTTGTTGTGCAAACACAGTACAAATGCAGATTTTACTCGTGTGCTCTTTGCGGGCAAGTTTGTATTTATAGTGGTGCCGTGAGTCACCTCCTCAGCTGCCATGGATACAGAGTCCCGTCCGCTGGCTCCATTCAGCACAATCAGCCCCTCACAATACTCTGCATTTGTGCTTGTACAACTCGGGGATTGTTTTTTTCCTTGGGGAACTCCTTCCTCTTTGTCCTGGAGCCATCGGGCAGGGCAATGCCTCCACGGCCAAGAAGCTTCTATGCAACAGAAACAAAACGTCAGCTGCTGCAGACTTTTAGACAAGATTTTGGGAATATTTCTCTGATGCTTTGCTCAGATATCCAGCATCCTTATTTTATCTTGGTCATTCTCTAACTGACCTGTCAACTATTTTGTTGTGTAAATTCTTTCCTGGAAAACCTGTCCTTTCTGCAAGAAGTTCATACTGGCTTATTTTTATTTTCTTGAGCAGGAGATTAAAAAGTTAAAAACTTTTTTTAACTACTGTTTTTGAAGAATAAAATTTTTTTTTTGTAATTTAAACCTTTACACTTGATCTGGAGCCTTCACTTATTGAGACAGTTCAGTGCAGGGGTGGAAGCACCAGTCTGGTGACCTTGGTTCTCCAACCCCTGCCACCACTTGCTGCATGACCTTGGAAAAGTCACTGAGTTTTTATCAGTGTTGTCTCTCTCTCTTTGTCCCTGTTCTCTGTAGGATCAGGTAGGGAGGATCTTAAGAGGGTAATGCCTGTATGCCAGGTGAGTATTTGCCAGAGTTAACTGTGGGATTTCTTAGATATATAAAGTCTGTTATGACACTGACAGCTTGCAATCCACTTGTACACAGCAGCCAGGTATTTGTTTCCAGTAGGAAGTCTTACAGCAGTACATTAGACTTCTCTGAACCTCACAGTAACATCCTTTTTGGATGAAGATCCTCCATCTCTCAAGCCTCTTCACTGAGCTGCTCAGAGGCTGCTCAGCAGTGTCTGCTCAGTAACAGCATCTGCATGGACCTCAGTCACTGCAGATTTCTGCACAAACCCTCTTACAATGCTCCTCCATAGGAAAACTGAACTGTGGAGACCCCAGCTGGATTTGGGGTTTTTGATCCTGACAGGTGCTGGGGGTTGTTGAGAGCTGAGCCAACCTCTGCCCCTCGGAGCAGGTGATGGACGTGGCTGGTGGGGGTCCAGCCTGGGACAGGGACACTGTGAGATGCTGTCCTGCAAGAAAACACCTTGACTGGTCTGTGTTGTGAGTAGGTGAGACTGATTTACTTAAGAGTTGCACTGAGGTCCCTTGGAAGTCAGTCAAAGGCTTTGTTATGCTAAGATTAGTTGCTCTTGAGTAATCTCTACTACAGCAATTCACTCTCACTGTTGAAACGCAGCTGCTACAGCTCCCTGCCACAGTGACTGGGTTTGGAATTCAAAGAAATCTGTGGAAATGTCTTATTTCTGGTGTAAGGATCAGAAAAGGGTCTATGGTGGTCCATACCACTGAAAAGGCTTTTCTGAAAAGGGAACACTGGCTTTATTATAAACATAGGATTTGCTGTCGTCTGAGTGTGCTTGTAAATTTGAATAAAAAGTAAAACATGCACAAGTTCATGGGAGAGGACCCTGTAACTAACACACACTGTGGTTGCAGACATAAAATGCTGTGTTTTTGCTTTGTTTAGAGAACAAACTTGTCAGCAGAGACCCCTTTGTGATACAGCAGCAGCACCAACAGCACTGATGGGAGTTTGAAATCAACTGAAAAACCCATTAGGCTTTCCAGTTTTATATTAGTTAACAGGAGATGTGATTTCTTTTTAATATTTTTAACACTTCCCCTCAAAATTACAAAAATCAGACTGATTTTTATTCCAGTTTGCAGGTTCTCCAGGCAGAGGACTTTGTCTACAAGAATTGAGAACCCTGGCAGCCTCTCCCTGGCTCATGGAGTGAGGCTGTGACAGAGGATGGCAGGAGCTATTCTGAGCACAGAAGTCCTCCCTAGTGTCACTTTCATTCAGGCATGGATTTCTCTTTTCTGTTCCACTAGCTGCTATTCCCTTTCACAAAGAAAGATGTCAGCTGGGTTTTCTGTAGCAGAGCTGGCGCTGCTTGAGCCCCGTGTGCCAGCAGTCCCCTGGTTTTTAGGTGCTGTTTTACAGCTGTTCAAGTGGCTGCTGTAAAGATCAGAGGGACAGCCTGGCACTGGCCTAATCCATCAAAATATTGGGTTTTTCAAGAGCAGTAAAATCTCACTCCAGCTCTGGATCTCACCAAAGCAGATGAGGTTCACTGACTTTCTGTGCCTCAGTGTATGGATGATAATGTTTGCCTGCCTTGAGAGCTGCAGAGGAATGACGGCTTTCCCACGAGGATCAACCTTGCTGGGAGCACAAGTGAGGCTTCCCTGGAAATGTGGTACCATTCCAAGTGGAGACTCCGGGGAGAAGTCTGCCAGCAGCCTTTTCATCTTCCCTGCACCCTGACTCATGAATAAACATAGGCAGAGAGGGAGGAGATGAAAAGCAGCCAGGACCGTGCTGCTGCAGAGCTGTGGATCTTCCCGGGCAGTGCCTATAAATGGCTCCTCTCTTTGGGGCTGCCCAGGGTTTTAGCAGGAGTTCGGTGTCTCCCTGAAGGGAAGCAGAGCAGCCCATGGCACTCACGTGCTAAAGCAGCTCCCACTGATTTTAGGTTACATTAACAGCAAATCTGGGGATTTGCTCTGCTCCCTCTGCTGCCGCGGCTCCAAGCATCAGCCGCGTCTGATCTGCCTTCAAGGGAGGCTGGAATTTGTTTGAATCCCACTGTTACCTAGAATTTAACACGTACTCCACCTCCCAGAGCTGCGTGAACCGGCACAGGGCTATCGTGTGCAATAGTCTTAAAAATCTTGGCAAGTTAATTTTGAAGAAAATCTCTGATTAGGCAATAGCTCCTGCTAGCAATTACCAGGCTTTTATCTGTAGCTGTCAGTGCACTGTAAAAAGTGGCAGTTACTCCCATTTTACAGAAGAAGCAGATGTTCCAGGGACATCTGAATAGATTTAATGCAGAAATTGCATGCCTAAAAGGTGTTCTAGAAAATCCCATCATTATCACATGACTGATTTTATTCAGTGCACCCAGGAATTCAGATCTGCCGGCTGTGTTTTGCTTCTCTTATTTGTTTTAAAGCAATAATTCCAAAGTTTTCATTTTGTTTCCCTGCTGAGGCAGAGGAAGAGCTGGAATGGGACTTTTTTTTTTTTTTTTTTTTTTTTTTGAGGCAAACTTTCAGGTATGGATTTATTCAGAACTTCTTGAGGTTTAATTTGGTTTTGTGATCAAGAGACACAGAAGTCACATTTGTGAAATCCAATTAGGCTCCAGCCCTGGCAGGGACATGACCTGAGGCACGTACATCCATCTGAGTCCCTGTGCCTCCCTGCTTCTAAAGCCCTCAGCCTCCATGGCAGAGCTGTGCTTCTTATCTCACGTATTTGGGATTACTGCAAACTCAATTCACCCACTTGGGAGCTATTAGAGCTGCAGTCCTTCCCTTGGAAACGTGGCAGTGACAGGGAGAGAGAGCTGAGCACTGCTCTGCTCCAGGGGAAGGATCAGATCAGAACCAGGCAGGGCAGGAGAACTGTAGATGGATGGGTCCAAGAACAATTTCTGGGTGCAGTGGGCACAGAGGGAGGAGGCTGAGCCGTGGCCTTGGCTTTGGCCAAGAATGACAGCCTGCTCTGCACATCTCTGCTCGTTCACCTCCCAACCTGCAGCTGCAGCTTGTTGGTACCTTTGCAGAGCACACTGGTTTTTGGATTCAAGGTTTTCCACTATAATGAGCTAAAAGTTGTCAGAGCAAGGAAGAGCTCCCCTGGTAACACCTCCTAGGATCCAGCTCCTAGGGAGGAGGTGATGCCCATGGCAGGGTGCCCCTGTCCTCACTCCAGCCCCAGAGCCCTTGGCTCCAGTCCCAGAGCCCTTTCCCTTCTGGCTATAGCAAAAAAAGGAACTCAGTCCTTCTCCTTACCTGGAGAGCTGTAACTTCCCTCAGCCACATCAGAAGCTGAATTGCTAATTCTCCCCGTGCTCCAGGCAAGCATCCCTGGCCCAGAACAGCTCCCTGGGAGCAGCCACTGGTGCTGTTCAAAACGTCACTCAGGATGACCACTGACTTTTCTTATAAACAAGAACCTGCATTTTTATGAATATGGTGAAATTACCAAGGCCTTTTCCTTCAGTTTCCTGTAAGTGGGTTAAATTGTGTATCCAAAACATTGGGACAAGCAACAATAACAAACCTGGCCTGAAACAGACTTCAGGGTTTTGTACTGAACAACCTCTGAGCACAGCAGTAAAACATTTTTCTGTTACCCTCAGCCAGCCACAGGAGTTTTCCTGTTAGTGAACATTTACTATTGATTTCATTTTTGGCTTTTGTATCATTCTCTGCAGGACTCTAAGTGGTTATTGGAAACAGCAGAGCCTGCAGGACTGTGCTGCTTCAGCATCTGCAGCCAGAATGGGTTAAACACAGTAGAGTTTAGGCTCAAGGGACTGGACTGCACGCCCAAAGCTGAGCAGAGAAAGGAGTAAGAGATAATTGCATTTACACATTTTCAGTTAGTACCAAAATTCCTTTTGGCTGCATCTTTCAATTAGCCAAGTAACAAGACAGGCATTCTTCAACAGTTAGGGCCTATTTCCTGATTCTCTGTATTTTTATAATTTACAAGAGTTCTGCATTTCATTGATGGTGTAATATGGTCTAAGAGAGCCAGGCAGGTTCTTACTGGGCCTCTCTGCTCCTGCTCATGCCATGGCAGCAGTGATGAGCAGCTGTCTTTAGCTGGGAACGGGAGCCCCACAGTGACCAATTACAGCCCCTAACGATGCGTCCCCAGTGGCTCGGTCTGGAGATTAAAATGTGCAGCTCAACCAGGGCCTGAGTTCTCCCTGTCCCTGGAGAACTTGATGCTCCTGCTGTTCTCAGGAACAGTGGGGTTGGAAAGGAACAGGGATGCATTACCAGCCTTTGGAGTGAAAATGAAAACATCAGCAGGAACCCCAATACTTTGCTTGGATCCTTTCTCTTTCCCATATAAGTGCTGTTATTGTTACATTTCTATTTCAGGCACGAAACATAATTTTATTTCTTTTTCCATTTCAATCATTTTTTAATGAATTCTCTTCACATACAAGAGCAAGGATAGTTCTTGACGATAATAATAATTGGACCACAGGGAAATACTGCCTTGTGGGTAGCTGACAGGCAGGGTACTTGAGAGGAGATGAAGACAGCTCTGATCAGAGTGTAGCTTTTGGGGGTCAGGGTGAAATAGTGGCTTATGTGAAACACCATCAAAACTACTGATTTTTCATGGTTTGCTTTTAGCCAAGAAGCCTAACAATGAAACCAAAATTCCCCATAGTGACTGGCTGGAGAAATTGCATTCCTCCTCATCAGGATGAGGGGTCATTGCAGCAACCTCCCTTGTTGGAGCCCTCAGTGAATAATAAGGATTGTGTAGCTGCAGTTCAATGTCTCTATCAAATATCCTTCTTCAGGTGAAGGAAGAACAGAGCTTATGTGTCCTTTGAAAAATGCTGGACTAAATTCTCTAGAGTCTTGAGCACTG
Organism: Molothrus aeneus; assembly: GCF_037042795.1. Taxonomy (NCBI): domain Eukaryota; kingdom Metazoa; phylum Chordata; class Aves; order Passeriformes; family Icteridae; genus Molothrus; species Molothrus aeneus. The sequence continues at coordinate 5,169,650 of NC_089671.1, forward strand.
CTGTAAACAGCGTATTATCTTGTAATAAAATAACTAAAATAACACCTGTATTATCTTGTAATAAAATATCCTGTCTTAGATGAGTGTTGTGAAAATACCAACCTGTTAAATCCATGCCAACATCAGCCACTGTTGGTGGAAACAAAACTAGAATGAGCAATAAATAATCAAGCCACCAGAAAACATGAGCAGAGCCTGGATGGTACAACCTGTGAGCTGGCTGGTATTTTTAGTGTTACATGAAAAGAATCCTCAGGGAAAGCCAAAGCTGGTTACAGAGGACAAAGGTGAGGCTTTAGTCACTGGTATTTGATTTTTGGTGCACTATCACTGCAAGCAGCCAGGGGAAAGATTTACTAAGGTATTTAGGTATCTAAACATGCCTAGCAGCATTTATAGCAGCATCTAAGTAGGTTAGGTGCCTAATTCCCATTAACTCCACGAACACGTTTAAGCTGCTAAACATCTCTGCAAAGCTGGACCCAGTGCCTGGCCTGACAGGTGCCAGTCTGAACTGGTGTGACTGGGCTCACTCCCTGCAGGCTCTTTGGAGTGGAGAGTGTTGGGAACACACAAGGACCAGGAGCACACAAGTCAACAAAGGCTCCTGAGCTGACTTTAATTTCTGCTGCTGACTTAAAATAGAGCCACATCAAAGTCACTCAGAAGAGCACTTGCAAAAAGGCCACTGAATTTTGGAGTTTGGTTTGGAGTCCTGTGTGTCTTGAGCTGAGGGTTAAGAATCCCATCAGTTTCCAGAAAATGAAACATTTCACAAGGCAAGCCAGAGCAGTATTTCCTGAGCTCCTGGAGAGTCTTGCACACAGTCAACCCTGCACAGCCCAGCCTGTTCCACAACCACAAATATTTTTCTAAAAGGATTTTCCTTTCCTTACCTCAGTGGCACAGGCACCTCCTGAGTGTCAGAAATGAAACAAACCATTCCTAAAGCAGTCTGTTACAAGAGGCTTTTCAACAGATGGAGAATGTTATGTGGAACAGATTCATTACAATATAAAGGTGTAGTTTTATTAATTTAAAGGCTATCACATGCACTTTAGTATCTTTTCCAATTAATTTTTTAAATTCAGGAATAAAAATGAAAATTTGCCGTTTACAGTGTTGCATATGTTGACAACTGCTCTTTACAAATTCTGTTCCAAGTTATGCTAGAACCATTTTCTCAATATACACAGTTCAGCTTAAGCAAAATAATTTTCACAAAACTATTTCACATAAAGGAAGAGATAAGGGGAGATCAAGAGAAATAACCTAGGAAACAAGTATACCAGTGTACAAAAATAGATTGGAACATTTGGAGATCGTAGGTAAGAAAATGTATTCTCAACCCCAGAGAATGTGAACTGGTGCATTATCTGAGGAGGGAAATGCTCACTGGAGCAGCTGAAGAGATGCAGAGATCTATTTCTAACATCTTTAATTTCTAGGCAAGTTTGTAAGAGAGAGAGAGGAAGAGGCTGCAGGTTTGTGCCACACTGGGGTCTGTGGGAGGTGGCAGTGAGAGGAGCAGGCAGATTGTCCCCGTGCACAGCAGGCTGCACCCAGCAAGGGCAGCACGTGCAGAGCTGTGCCCCTGCAGCTGATCCAGCAGGACAGCTCTGAGCTGCTCTCCATGGAGCCCCTGCTCTGCAGAGCCTGCCTGAGCCACACTCCCCATCCCTAAAGAGCTGCTCCCCTTTGGGCACCCAGCTGGCTGACACAGCCACGAGGCTGCAAGAGGCAGTGGTGGCTCAAACCTCTCCTGAGCAGGACTGGGGAGCTGGAATCTGTGTGCAGGCTGGGTATCACTGAAGGATGAACACAAAGTGCTGTCATAAAGCATCCAAGTGACTACTACAGCAAATACCACAAGGAATTCAGATGACATATCTTCTGTAGGTCATGAGTCTGTGCCATTCTGAGAAAAGGGATTTAAATAAAAATGATTCTGGAGTGTCCAAGCCTGAAACTGAAGCACATGCTCTGTCCCTTTGGCCTGAGCTCTCTGGGAGCACAAAGGAGGCTGTGGAGCATGCAGGAGCCACTGGAGCAAATATGGCTAAACCATTCATGTGTTATTGCTAGGAGAAGTTTTCTTAGAAATGTAAGTTACTGTAGGTCTGCTGAGCAAGCTTTTTTTCCCTAATCCACACCACCTGTGTAGATTCACAGATAATTTGGGTCTGACCTAGTTGAAAGTACAAAACAAATTTTTCCTATTTGCTTATTCAATATACCCTGACATCTATTTCCTGCAAAGCCTGTAAAGGCCTCTTTTGTGAGCTTCAGGAAGAACATTTGGTGATGTGCTCTCCAGCTCTCTGGCCAAGTGCAGGAGATTACTGGGCTGCTATTCAGAGGCCTGACTTGGATTTCAAAAAAAGGTGAATTATTTTGGTTCAAAAGGATCAACTGTTCCAGGGAGCCTGACCTGGCACAGCTCTGCACTGCTGAGGACAGAGAGCATGGTCAAGGCACCAGAACTGAGAGTGAGTCTGGTTTTGATATTCATTCCTCAGAGGACAAGGATTCTTAACTCCAATGCCACACCTGCTGAAGACAGACTCAAAAAATGTGACTGCAGCCTGTGCCCTCCTCACACTGCCACAATCCTCTTCTCCCTCCTGGACTGAAGCAGAGATAGAGATTTGGCATATCCATCAGTGCTTCTGCAGGTTCAGGTCTGTCTCATTCATTACTAACACCCACAATTATATACACAACACACATATAAAGAACCTCCAGAAAAATGTAGCACAGAATCATACATTTGACAAAGCTGACATCAGACATTGTGCTGCGAATAATGAGATTTAAAATATCCTGTGCTATTGAGGTACACAGAAACCTGTTCATTAACTTGCACCCCCCATCAATTTCTTTATCCTCTTTAAAGCATCACTGATGTGTACAAAATGATTTTGTTCTACTTAAAAGACCAGTTCTGAGGAGGTGACTGATTTCTGCTGATCCTGGAGGTGGTTTCACAGGTTTCATTGTACTTGAAACTTCACAGCTTCCACTGAAGTATTTGATGTGTGTCTGTATTGGTTTAGCAGAATACAAAAGTAGAATAAATTTCATATTGCCTCATATTGTTGTCAGAGTATGATGTCCTCTATGAAAACTTTCTTTTTACTTGACAACTTATCAAAGACACATTTTCTAAATCTCAACAACCAATCTTAGTAAGTATTTGTATAAAAAGTCATCAGGGCTCCAATATTCATAATAAATCACTAAATTTCTAGTAGCAAAACTTATTTGAACATTTTTCCCACAGAAATAAGAGTTTTCAGTTGAATTATCCCCATTATTCTCACTAACTTTGGTTCAAAAACCCCACCTCACTTTGCATCTCTCAGTCAACCATCAGCTGGAATCTACCACCAGTGGTCTCACCTTAAATCTCATGTTGCTCAGAGCTGTGAAAATTTCAGCTGACCTGGAAAATTCTGCTTCAGGTCAGGGAAATGATGGGTCCGTGGGGAAATCATGAAAAGATGGGACTGGGCCCTAAGGTGAGACTGATCCCTGGCACACCAAAATGGGGCAGATTAAGGACTCCTGTGGCACCTGCATCCTTTGTAGCACACATCAACAAACCCATCTCAAAACCAGCAGAACTTCCTCCAGCTTGATGAGGAGAAATGTCAGCAGGTACTACTACATCACACTAGAAAGTAGGTAGATTAAAACCTGTGCATCTGCTCACTAAGGGACTAAAACCAGACCAACTACTCTCTGTCCACAGCTGTCCTCAGCTCTTGGGCCCGGGAAGGTCTCTGATCCCATCCTCCTCCTCCTCGGAGCAAAGCAAGCTCAGAGCGCTCGTGACGGGGTGGATCCAGGACGTGGTCTGTGTCACGTGGCTAAAAACCAACAAGAAATGCTATCAGCAACCCCAAAGAGGCTTCCCCATCCCAAAACAAGGAATTCCAGGTGGAGTCTGGAGTTGTAACAATCATTATGACACCTTCAAACACAGAATTGTCTTTTTCTTGCTAAGGGCAAGATTTTTAAAAACAAAATGTGGAGTCTGCAGAGAGCCAGAACCTGGACTGGAGGTTCCAATTCCCATTGCAATAAAGAGAATGCTTTTGTATGAGACTCCTGACACAGACTGGTGACATTTCTTGTTAATTATTGGAGCTGCAGACAATTAACACAGCAGGATATTACCATGGCTATCTCACTGGTTACAGCCTGAGGGAGGCAGGGTGGCCAAGAGGAAGTTGAGCATATATGGAATTCCATTGTAGAAACACACTCAGCTCTTTAGAACATGAACCCTGGAAGAGTCCAGGGCCAGGCTGGATGGGGCTTGCAGCAATCTGGGATAATGGAAGGTGCCCCTGTCCATGGCAGTAAGGTTGGAATGAGGGGCTATTTAAGATCATTTCTACCCAAACAACTCCATGATTACTATTCTAGCATCCTTAACTAATTCCCCTTGCAGAAAGAATAAAAAAAAGAAAAAAAAAAGTTTGTTTTTTTTTTTTTTTTTAAGGCTGTGCTCCCACAGCCTTTACACACACAATAAAAGGGCATCAGTGCTGATTTTTAAGGTTTAAACCCTACACTTGACATGCAGGCTAAGCTGCTTTATAGTCTCTGCAAAGCTTCTGTGTGAATGGAAAGAGCCCAAGCAGGGCTCAGTAAGGACAGACACATGGACAGGTTTGGAGTCTGTGGTGAGAACACTGCACACCTTGTGAGTGGTGTGTGCATGTGAGCCATACTGTGTGTGGGCAACACACTGCCTCTTCTCCCTTCTGGAATAATGTGTTCTTGGGAAAGGAAATAGCTTCTTTTCACTTGGAAAATAAATCTTGCTAATAAATTCACAGCTTTTATAGTAAAGTCAGTGCAAAGATTAATTTTGTAATATAAGTTCACTACAAGAACAAGCTGAAAAGTATTGTAGGTATAATAAATGCCATGAAGGACAAATGGCTCTTCTCCCATGTCCTAACAGTGTCCCTAAACCCCAGGTCTGTACTCACTTTCCAGGTGCATTGGTTTAATTAAATTTGAAGAACTACTCTGGATTTACCTTTTCAAGTGAGAACACTCCCATGAATAACTGATTACAGGAACAGATATGTTGAAGCAGGAATTCAAGTCAATGTTCCACTACACTGAGTGATGGGTTTGAGGTCACTGTTCTCATCACCATGATCATACCATTCACACCTTTCAGCTGAGTGCAGTGAGCTTAGAATCAGTTGGGTGTGATGAGGATGATACTGTTCACCAAAAGGTAAATATAATCCTCATGTAAATCCCTGCTCTGAACAGGTAACCTGTGAATTCAGGCACTACCTCAACTGAGGCAATGCCTGAGCAAGGACCACACAAGGAAGACAAAGATAAAGGCCATACTCTCTATTCTCATACATTAGGAAAAAGAAAAACCAAAAATCAAATCCCAAAGCTCAAGTTATGTGTAAAACCAGTTCAGAAGTGCTCTTTTGGTGGGAGCAGGACTGGATGCATTCTATTCCTTCTTTTGTTACAAAATATGCATTACTGGGGTTGTAGGATCAGTTTCACAGGAGTTAAAACAAAAGGAAAAATGAAAAACATGTTCCTACAGAAAATACACTGCAGCAGACAATGATCACTCTTAAGGACAGTAATTCTTTCATTCTAAGAAATCAAATGTACTTTTTTTACTAGGAATAAGAGCAACTTGCCAAACATTTCCAATGTTTACCTTTGGAAAGTCAGGTGACAGCCAACATGAACATGAAAAGAGTTGTTTTACAATGTTTTATGAGAGACTTGGTAATAAAGTCTGTGCAACCAAGAACACTCTTCCCATTATCCTACAACACAGGGAAATGTATGCATTCATATTTATATTATGAATATATTTACATTTGTAAATATACTCAGAAAAATATCTTTGCTGCATATTTCTGCAATGTTGTCTATAAAGTCAAGAAATGCCTTGTTTCCCAATTAAAATATTCAGTCAATAAGGCTCAGTAGTGGAGATGTGCTCCAAACTGAAGTCCCAGCATGTGATTTATTGGTATAACACACAGAACTTCTTCCAATACCTGCAGAATTACAGGTGCTGAATGAACTGGATTCCATCCATTCTACCTCTGCCAATGCAAGACTTATTGCCTCCAGCACTATTTTAAGTGTTTATATTGCCTACTTTTATCGAACCATTTCTGAGCAATCCATTGCTGAATTTAAATAAGAGCAAAATGATTTTAGAATATTTTTCTTTTCCCCATTTTACTTCCTCGTGTAGCATGCCCTGACCTGCCGTGTACCTGAAGCCCTGGCTCCATTTTCTCCTGAGCATGCAGCATCAACCCTGTGAAATGGGAGAGACTGCATAGGAGTAAAGAGTTACATGGAAAGGCACCCACAGATCTTTGACATATCCAACTAAAAATTCTTTGTAAAGTGTTTCTTCTTCAGAAGATTCTTCTCCTACCCTCTCCAGGGCCAGGAGGCAAATGACAGCATGCCCAACTTCCTGGTACTGCTTTAAGAACTTCAGTTTGCTCTCACACAAATTAAATGCATAAAATTCTCCAGATCTTTAACAGTGCAAAACTGTGGCACTGAAATCTGGGTTACCTTTCTCTGTATTTGATAGCATAAGATTGTTTCATCACTGGTAAGAAAGAAAAGAACCCATTTTCATTCATTTTCAAGAAATGGAGGCCAAGTTTTGCTCTTGTCAAGCTGCTGCTGCAAACACTTCTGGTTTGAACCCAGCTCCCTTCAACTTGCTCTGGACTTTATCCTATGGGCAATTCTCTTAAGACAGTTTGGTTTAAACCCTTTGCCAAAATCCTTCCTAGGAAAAGAGCTCTTATAAATAAACATTAAGTCCAGATACCATGTCTCACATTGTAGACAGACACACACAATACGTGCAGATTATTTAGGTAGAGAATAAATGTATAAACCCTGCTGCTGTTTATTTTTAGCTCTCCAAAAGTGCTGTGACTAAAGAGCTTTGACATAATCAGTCCGAAGAGATAATCCCAGATTTACTGGTTTGGAGAACATTCTTGTATTAGAAATACATCCTCTCTGATTTGTGTGTTAGGGCCAGCAATAAAAAGTGAGAGGGAGTCCAAATCTACCTCTAGGTTTTGTTTAACTGATGCAACTGATTTGAATATTAAAGGAATATTTGGAAAGCCAGCATTAGAAAGTTTAAATGTACAACATTTTCCATTTGCAAATGTTCCTGTTCAAAAGTCTAATTTAACATTTTCAGAGCAATTAGCAACATTTAAAGATTTGCAGGTTTTCAAACAAATCACTGCTATCGGAGGGCAGCCAAATTTATTGCTAGAAAACAGAAACATTTGATCTGGAAATATGTCAGTAGATTAGGCTGTCTTTTTAACATTAGCAAACTGCAGGACAAATTTCAGAGCTTGGGAAAACAAAACATGAGAACAGAGGGATGTTTTGGGAAAGAAATAGTAGCGGATTATTTCAAATGCCATTATAATTACTCTCCTTATGGCTCTTCCTTCTTCACATGGAAAATTATTTCTTTTAAAACTACAACCTCAGACAATCTTTTAAGAAAAGAATAACTCAAAAATTCAGAGAAAAGCTAGTGGGAAAAATATCTGCACATTTTTTTAAAGATTCTAAGCATTATCAAGACATCTTTTTCACCTTAAATTGTGCTTTCCAGCCAGGGCCAAAATCTGGAGCCTAACAGGGAACTGTGAAGTCTTGCAGACACCCCCATGCTGTGGGTCTCAGTGCAGGATGTTGCCCTACAAACCTAACATGCATTATTGGAAGTTGTTTTTTTTCCCCCCTTTTGACATGGGGTGACATTCACAACACCTGGCTCAATATTTCAACTGCACCAGGGTTCCTGAGCTTTAAAAGGAGCCACCTTGTGCAAGATCCGTTTGTTTGGGAACAGTTCAGGAGAGGAGATGCCACCTTAAGCAATTACTCAGTCAAACTCTCCTAATGAATAGGGACCATTACTCATTAGGGACCAAAAAGGATTTAGCTGTATCTGAACTTAAAATGCCAAATTCTGGCCTCAGATGAGCCCTGTTCTTCTCTACCAAACTGAGCAGCATGGAAGATGAAAGTGAGACTCTGCTCATGTGAAACAACACAAACCCCATGTTTTCCTCCGTAATGAGCATACCCCATAAACTAAATCCATGTAATCCATAGTAGTAATTTCACTAAACTTTTAATCTGCCTTTGCTTTTTGATTTCCCAATCTTCACTAGCCCTTTAACATACAAGGGTGCTCAGCTGAAGAATATTGATGCTTGATGAAGCTGTTCCTGATCTCTGCCCAAAACCTCTGCAAAGGCCTGGTGGCCCCCAGTGCTGCTGAGAGCCAGGGACACTGCACACCCTGAGAGCTTCACCCTTTGGTGCTTCACTGTTGCTACTGCAATAATCATTAAAAAATGAAGCAAACAGCACTGCTAGATGTAGATGCAATGGGTTTAAGGGGGCATGCTCTACACTACCCAGAAATCTATTCCACATGGTGCTTTGGTAGTTTTCACACTTGCATGCATCTCCCAGTGGGAAGGGCTGGAGTTGCTGTGGAAGGAGTGTGTGCCATCTGCCAGAGAACACCAACTCCTCACTCCCTCCTTACCCACTGGCATGCAGGCCCTGAGCACTGCTGGCTTGGAGGCTAATGAGGGCCAGAACTACAGGAAAATAAAGAACAATGCCTCTGAATGAAGATCCTGAAACTTAATCCTTCATGCAGAGGCTCTTCCATCCTCCCTGCCTGCTCTAGCAAAGGCTCTGGTGTCACTCTGTGCTGGACTCCACACAAGATTTGCTGGAATTACTGCCTTTGGCTTTTGTTTTCAGGCCCTTCTGTTCCTGCTCCCCTGGTGCTTGGGACAGCCCTCCCCTTTGCTTTGCAAGGATCTTTTATCCCTTTCAAACCCACTGCCCCAAATTTCACACCTCAGAGAAGGCTCTCAGCTCTTATTCTAATGCTTCTCTAAAGCAACTCTCTTAAGCCATGATCAGAATTCCTTGGGCATATTTGGAAATGTTGTATAATTAGAAAATATATAATCAAACATAGGTCCTGCACTATAGTGGAGCTGTCCCAGCTTGCAGCAGCATCTTAAGGACCTTCACATCCTGGCAGGGAAAGAGAATCACCCTTCCCTATTAGAGCAGGTCACAATGGAGCAGGAGTTCCAGGGAGTTGCTGCTCCTGAAGGCAGTCCATGGGATCAAGGCAATAGCTGGCATGTGGTTACAGCCAGGCTCCCTCACATGGCTGTGGAGTTTAGATGAATACAGCAATATTTGGTAGATAGGATGGCCAAAATGCTGGAAGTGGGTCAATTCTGTTGCCCTCAAATCTCTACCTGCTTCTAAATCACTCTATTATTCTATTAAATATAATATGGAACTGCTGGTGCTGCACCTCACACATTTTAGGAATGCACTTAAACTATTTCTCAGCTTTCCAGAGCCAGTGCTTTTAACACTTTGCTGTTGTCCCTTATGAATTTAAACCTGGTATATTCATATTTTGTTTCTTCAGCTCTTGGAGGCAGCACACACCTGCAGAGCCAGGCCAGCCAAGGTGTCTGTCGTGGCTGGAATCCCCTTTGGAAAGGCCAGGGGTTGGAAAGCAGACACTAAATGCTGTCAAGCACTGGAAAACTCTTGCTATTTTGAAGAGCAAATGCTGGGAGGATCTGCCAGGAATAACTTATTCTGAGCTGTAACTAAAGCATTTTAATTTAGCAGGTAAGCAAGTAGAGCAAAATAAAACAACTGAGTGACATTGATGCAAGTATTATCAATCAATCAATCAATCCTGAGAGCATCTAAGGATGACAGATACCAGACACGAGTCCTAAAGGCAGCTTGAGAAGGGTTTTTGCACTGCATTTATCAAGATAGGATTATCTGAAAGGAAACATTCATTTTTTCTTTTTCCTTTTTTGTTAAAATTCATTTAAGCCTGTACCCTCTTACAAAAGGAACATGCAACCTCTAATAGTACCCCAGGAGATGCTGGGCAGGTCCTGGAACATGTCAGTGACCTTAATTTTACTGGTGTAATAAGATCAAGAGCACTTGTCACCTCATGGAGCTGTGTCCTGAGGCAACATAAATGTTTCTTGTATTTCCCTCCGAGACTGCAGATTTTGCTTGAGTATTAATTAAAGATTGAGGGATATAAAGTGAAACCCCAGAAGACAGTCTTGCTATTTATTCCTTGATTAAACCAATTAAACCCTTGTCTACTCAGAAAAATCTATGAGCCATTTCAGAGGGCAGTAATCACTAGGAAGAAGATTTATCCAGCCAAACAGTGTGTGCTGCATCATTAAAAACTGTCAACAATAAACAAATTGCCTGAACTAAAATAAAATCAGGAACAACAGCAGAATCTGAGCCAAGGCTGAATCAGAACTAAGGTTTGAGAGACATCCCAGGCACTTCTCAGCTTGAAAGTACTACCTGAAATCTGTCTCCCCCAGTATCAGCCAAGTGCTGTTCCTCTGGCAGTGCAGGTTCAATGTGTGCAGTTACTCACAGTCCTGTGTCTGAGTGAGCTGCATAAGAATTCCAGTGCTGTGTATTTGCAAATGCATCAGAGCACGTTCAAGGCTTTTGTTTAAACTTCTTGTGCACTAAACTGACATGAACCTGGAGCAGTGACTTTGCTCCAGATGAAGCACATCCTAAAAAACCTTGCTGTGTGCTTTGATCTGCTTCTGACGGCCCTCCCAAAACCCAGGGAGCAAAAGAATTTCACTTTCTTGTGTTTTCTCACAAAAGAAATTTTAACAGATGCCTTCTGTGACAGGCCAGAAGCTGAAAGAATGTTTCTCCATTTTGGTTCTTGATATTAAAAAAACAAACAACCTCCCAGGAAAAAAAAGATTGCCCAACCAAAAGCAGCTTAAGGTCTTAACATTCTTGTATTACAAGCTCATGTTATCATAAAATCCAATGCCAAGTTTCCTAGTTCTACATCTGAGATTATTTTACTTACAGTCATGCAAAATGATTTCAGTGAGAATCAGAGAAACTGAATTCCAAAAATCTAAGAGAAACATGTCAGGACTAGCCAGATTCACACGGCTTCTTCAGAAGGTGTGTGAACTGATGCTGAGCTGATGGATGGACACAGCTCTGGGCCCCTGTACTTTAAACAGCAATAATAGCAGATAGCACTTGGTTAGTGCTCAGCCAGTTCTATTTAAATACTTGCCACTTCTTGTGACTATATAACTATTTATTTTCATTCAGGAGAATTTAAGTATGACAGGTAAAAGGAATTATTTTCAAAAACAACCTCTTTTTTAATGAAATGTAAAACTGGAAAAGTCCAAATTTTAAGAGATGCAAAGTAACTGCAGCTTTCTTTGAACTTGGTGGAACCACCACAGCATGCCTCAAATTACCCATCCCTACCCACAAAACATCAGAGTTAAGATGGGGACACCTACAATGATGACTTGATAACTGCTAATTTTGGTGCAAGTAACTTGCCTACTGCTTTACAAGGAGCTGGGAACAGAGCTGGCACTGGATTCAGTCCAGGGGAATTTCAATTCCATGCTGAAATCAGTATGGCAGATCATGAGTTTTCTTAGTTTGCTACTTTGAACTGACTGAAAACTAAGTGGAACACAGAGAAATTTACTTCTACATAAGGTCTGCTATGATTTGAATTTAACTTATTTCTTCTAGTGAGGGCCACAACCCTTGCTAGAGATAACCTGCAGATAACCAGGATATTGTAATACACCAGAGTATTCAGAAATGAACACACCTCAGTGTGTTCGGGCTGCCATCCTTCATTTATAAAGGAGCAGAAATGTGCAGAGAACATTTAGAAAAAGAACCAATTTATATTTTCAACTTACCATGCAGTAAGTAAAATCAATTGTGATTTATTTCCTTTTATGATGATACCTTTAACTCTAATGCTGCAAAACATCAATGTTTATACTACAGAAGTTCTTCATCTATCACACATGCTCTGCTATTCTTAGCTCAGCTAAAATGATAAACAGTTTCTATGAATGCCCAGTTTTCAGTAAAGTGAATGGTGTCTCTTTCCCAAGCAAGACCAAACAAAATAAACTTTTATAGTATCTAAATACAATGTGTCTACTTTCCAAGTAGAAACCTGATTTGTTAGGCATGATTTTAAAATCGACTGGAACACATCATTTGTGGTTTTTATTAATCTGTATTTTCTAAGTATTGACTTTAGGCTTCTACTTAACCTGGAGCAAATTCTCCACCTTCCAATGGAGCACCTGAAGTATACAATGTCTCAATGGGAAACTTCTGATTTTTAGATAAATTGCTGAAAGATAACCCTAAACAAAGCATTACTATTTCCCCTTTGATGTAAGATAGAAAACATCACAGGACCTAATACATCTAAGGGGAAAGATCTCAAAAGTTTTAAAATATTTGATTTAAAGTATTTGAACTTCTACTTGTCTTTTGTGAAAATTTAAGATAAGCATTCTTGAGGAAAATAGCTGTTAATGTAGAATATTTGAAATCTAGTCCTATTAAAATGCTAGAGAAACAGTGTTTACAGGGGCAAAATTCACAGCTGGTCCTTACAAACTACATACATATGCAAGGAGTGGGTGGGAGTAGGAGGGAGCATAGCAAGGGCCTGCCTAATTTTAGGTGCCAGCCTTATGATACAGAGCTGCCATATGTTAAAGGTGAACACAGTGGGAGGATGGAAGAGATTAACTAGAATGGGTTTTCTGGGGAAAAATGAATGTGTCCCAGCTATGGGGGGGACATAGCTGTTCTTGTGTGATTTTAGACTATCAGGATGAAATCATTAATTAGCATAATGGTGCCTCCCTGAGAGGGCCGTTCTGCACAGACTCTTTCTCCCATTTGAAAATCAAACCCAGAAATTCCTAATTCACAAAATCAGTTCAGTGGCAGAATGAATAGACACTGTTTGCACTGCTGGATTTTAGTGCTGGAGCCTACAGCAAAAGTGAGATTTTGTTCTAGTGGTGGTTGGTTACAACACTTTGTAAACTCATATAACATCTGAACTAAGTCTGGGCAAAACCAGCCACATGAAAACTTCAAAAGTGAATAAGATGGCCTTTCCCCTCTTTACAAAACTTTTCCCATCCTCATGCCTCCCACCTGGCTGTAAGTGCTCTTACACTCATCTGGGTGTAGGTGATACTTTAGCCCCTTTGTGTTTCTGGGACTTACAGATTAAATGTCTGTATGGGACAGAAATGTCTATTAGAAAATCAGTAACTTAAAAAATGCCTTCATCAAACACCTCATAGTAAAATTAATTAATGAACCTTTTAACCTTATTTTGTGGGGTCTCTTCAATGCACTGATCCTCCAAGTTCAAGACAGAGAATAGGAAAATGGGTGAGGATCCAGAAGAGGGTGACCAAGGTGATGAGAGGGTCGGAGAACTTGGCACATGAAGAAATGTTGAAGGAACTGGGTGTGTTCAGCCCACTCTTCTCACAAAGATGTTGGGCACAGACAAGAAGCAATGAGCACAAGTTGCTTCAGGGGAAATTTTGTCTAGGTTAACAAAATATTCTTCACTGTGAGAACAACTAAACGTTGGAATGGGATACCCAGCCAGTATAAAAAGGATTGAGATTCCAAATGTAAGTTGGTGAGGAAACAGGCACAAGTGCCTTGTTTCTCTTGATGGGGCATGAATCTGGTGCCATGTGTGAATGACTGGTGGTATTGCTACATAAAAACACAACAGTGATCGTCCTATCTGTTATTTTAAAGTAAAACAACTTATCTTAAAACATATCTGGGCCCAAATTCCACCTTTACTGCCTGGAAGGAGGGAAGTTACATTTGCAGTGAAGCTGATCCCTATATACTGTTGGAATTTTTGTCCTTTGATAACTGTTAATTTATTTCATTTTAGTAAGACACTTGAACTAGCATTTTTCCTAGTGCACACTGAGCTTTAACTCAGAGAGGCTTCCATCCCAGTTTGCTATTCCATAGTAAAGCTGTAAAAATGAGCTTAATGCCCAACCCAGGCTCAGGTCAGTTTTAGAAGTCTAAAGAGTGGTTGGTTTCTCACACTTGCAGCACTGACTAGTCCTGACAATCTGGTTGACTGAAAATAATTTACTGAAGCTGAAATGATTTGCTGGATAAAAGTGGTGATTTCAAAAGTTTTCCTGAAGTCAAGATTCATGGACAAGATTCAGCTTTCCCTGGTAGGTACAGGGAGCTGCTCAGCCCGATGTAAATGTTTTATTCATGTCAATTATTCACATAAGTGGGTTTCACTTTAGTGTGTAACACAAGCCAGCTGGTTTGCTTCTTTTAAACTCTGATTTCTCATGCACCTCATATTGCTACACCCCTTCAGAGATATTTATGGAAATTTTACAGCAAGCTGTCTCAAGCTTATGTGCTATTAAGATTCCTTTCTGGGGTGTTTACTGCATTAGATTTATAATGTATAGATTTATGGACTCAGCTACTTGATGGCCCAATAAAGCATGTTGGAACTGAAGGCAACTGCTAATTAAAATAATATTTGATTGTATATGTGTATACAGGAAGTGGGCTAGTCTTGAAATACTCTTAAGCCCCTCATAGCCTTGGCTGGGCTAAAAATGAATGAAAGGATTCTAAAGTAGAATAAAAGGATTGACATTCACAGCCAAAGAGAACAAGAAGGTTACAGCATTAGTACCAGGGCTGTGAAGTATCAACTATTCTGATAATCCCCATTTAAACAATTAAGATTAAATCCTACTGGAAAGGATCAGCTGATAAAATGGCCCCTCAAGCTAAGTTCCTTCTAGAAAAAGGATCTTTTCAGTGTTGGTTTTCACCCTGAAATCTCCACCATTTGGAGATTAGAAACAAGGGACTGTGCAAGCCGTGCTCCTTGCTCCAAACAGTTGACAGCTGATTTCATATACATTACACAGTGTAGTAAGAGGTATGGATTGCCTGGCATGCAAACAGCCTGGCTTACACTCTGCAAAGGCATTTGGAAACAGTGATGAAAGCAAAACAAGGAAATAGTTAAAAATAATATTAATTACTGCAATGTGTTATTGAAATGCTCAGTTAATTCCATTCTAATGAGCTGCATTGAGAACTCTAACACTATTTCAGTGTGGTGACTCCACTCAGAAGAAGTTTTTAGCCAGTGGTCATGAAGGGTGATTTCACACCCTTCTCTGCCATTAAATGGATAAATTTTCTTTGTTTTTCTTCCTCACAAAGACTGACAGGCAGAATTTTTTAGGACAGATTACAGAAGGCAACAGCAATGGAAAACCTGGGCACTGTCACCAGAAGCAAATGAAGAGAGTCACTAACAGTGAGATCTACAAAAAGTCCTGAAAAAGCTTTTTCAGGTGAACTCCTGAGTTCCAATCCGTAGTTGCAACAAGGATAAAATAAGATGCAAAACATTTGATGCTTTCTGCAAATTAGGCTTGCAGCACCCAGAGTAGCTGAGATTCTGCTGCTGCTAATAAGCATCTGCTTGTCACATCTGTAATGGTTCAGCATCCAAGTGCAGCTCAGAAAGACCTGTCTGCACATACCTAGCAAATCCAGCTTTCTGCTGAGATATTGAGATACATAACTATGACAAACACAGGAAAAAACAAACAAAAAAATCCCATGGGGGACCCAGGGGGGATGCTTCAAGAATGTGTCATTTCTTCAGTTCTAAATTTTATTTGCTTTTATTGATAATACCATCTTCAAGCTCAGTTTCCAGTCACACAGATACAAACCCATAGTATTACCCAGAAAAGAGTCCAGCATCCACCTTAACTTCCCAGCTGTCCTATCATGGCTCTCTGCATGAACAGAGAGCCCAAGGGAACAGTGCTCTATTTTAATAGTTTCTCTTGTATATATTTCCATTGCTATGAAATTGGCTTTTAATTCACTTTCATTTCATAAGCTATTTTTCTACTTTTTGGTTTTTTTTTTGTATAAATCTCATGTAGTAACCTACATCTGTCTGAAAATAAAAGGCACCCCTTGATTAGAGCTGGAATGCAGGATCATATACAGTGTGGAAACCTCTGCAGAAAAAAACATGTCTGCTTTAATACATCTTGCTCGAGGCAGCACGGGGTGAGGCAAGGACAACTGAGCAGTGTGCTTGAAAAAGAGGAAAAAAACCCTGCTTTTCTTTGCCAGTTAATGCATCAAGTTCAGTGTTATTTACGTGACTTTTGAAAGAGTTTGGGATAAAATAATTTATTTGCTGCCCTTCCTCTCTTTTAGGAGACTGCAGAACTGTGTTTCCACCTGCAAAACTGTGTTTCTGGCACCTATAAGAATTAAATACGGTGGAAATTTCAGCAGCTAGAATAACTTATTATTAACTAGATAATTATATATATGGAATGGAGGTGAATTATATTTTTCACCATTTCCTTCAGTCTTTAAGAGGAATAATTTAAAAAACCCTATCATATAAATTAATCTTCACTATATTCTAGAAAAAACAGCATACGGTGCAATAAATGTTTCCATTAATTCTAGGACTGAAAATATGTTTAGTTTGATGTGTTTCTATTTCAACTCTGACCCGTTTTCCCCAGAACTACTCACTTGATAAAATATTTGATTCCATCAGCTGTGTAAGCTTCTTCCCATCCATAAGGCAGACCTAAGAGGAGATAAAGAAATAAGAAGTCTCTCAAAACTCAAGTGAAACAGAGAACATAGTTTTGAGATACTGTAAGTTACAATGCTGTCATTTCAAACAATATAAAAAGTTTATAAATCAATTCCTATTTTTGTAACAGATAATAATATAAACAATACAGTTTAACAAATACTTGCTGTGCCACAAAGCTACTAGCTTTGATGATTTATTAACAGATGATACTTTTTGATAAGTATCATTTGATGATACTTATTACTATTACTAGAATGATGAGTAATACTTCTATTACTAGAATGATGAGTAATACTTCTAGTAGGGTACTATTCTATATTCCTTTAAAAATTAAATTGTCCTAGCAAATCTTTATGTTTTTAATAACTATTTGTTCAAAACTAACTCTTTGTAAGGTCTGAAAAGTGCTGGAGAAAGAAGCATCAGTCCCTGTGTCAAAATGATCCTGCTTTTGTGATACTGTACTGTAAAGTACATAATGGCAAGTGCAAGGTCCTGAAAAACTGTTTTTTTGAGACTAGAAATATATATAAAATTTAAATATGCAATATAAATTGTTCTTTAATTGTTTTGCCTGAAACTCATCTCGAAATTTTAGTGTCTTAGGAGTTAAACTATTTTTGTTCAAGTCCCAGTGTATCTCAAAGACCAGCTCATTAGAACCATCTGTGAGCCTGCTTTTGGTTTAAAACTTTTATTTGGAAAATGTGCTGGACTGCACGCACCATCTGAGCTTTGAAAGCTGCCTCCTCCCAAGGACTGCCCTAAGTGCACATGTTTATTTTTTTAAATTTCTTTTTTAAAAGGCTGACTTTCTTCTGTTGTCACACCTTTGTCCCTAGCGTGGTTCTTCTTAAAAGTCTGGAGAGGGGTAACTTCAGTTCTCCAGTATAAACAGAGCTCATTACAGCCACTGAATCAGGATTGGGCACACTGGAGCTGGTACAAACCTCCTGGGAAGGAATTACACCTGTAGGCACCCAGTGAGGAGCAACAAGGAACCAAAACTCCAGAACTCAGGAAGGGAACTTGAGAAGTGGGAACTAGAACAGCACTGTGATCAGTCAGTACAGCTTGGAAAAGAAAAAACCCATTGGATTAAATTTTTTTTCCCTATCAGTTTTACCCCCATTAGTCACTTTATCAAGCTTTTTCCCATTTTCAGTTAGAACAGATCTATACAATCTGTTCCTCAAAACACACTACCCACTACCTTTCAAAGAGAACAATCCACAGCTACTTCCCTTTAAACACAAAGTAGCTGCTGCGTAGCAGCTCTCAGGCTCTGACTCCATTATGAAGGGAAGAAGAAAAGGATGTTTAAACTATAAATATGCTAGACATGCTCACTGGTTCTTCCTTCCTCTCCCATGAAAGATGGGACCTTTATTCAGCATGGGAATTTTCTGATTATTTAAATGGCTATGGGATTCATCCCTCAATTGCTTCCATCTGCCCCGGCCTTTCCTTTTTCCTCCATGAAGCACACATGTCCAAATAAATAACAACAGATTTGCTCAATTAGGAGTGAAAGCCCAGGATCTGCTCTGTACTCACACAGATCCCCTACATCACCTGTTTCATTTATCAGTGATAATTGCACTTTTTTCCACTGGTGATTTGATTAAAATTATGGCCTTTTTTCCTCTTCTAAATGAAGAACTGTACATAGGTAGCAATAACTGATGTTCTGTACTCTTCCCTTACCCACTGAAGACTTCACTTTTCAAATACACTGAATACATTTGTCACCTAGAAATGGAACTCTGGAAATATCTCCAATGCTTTATTTGCCTTTTTGACTTTGTATACATTAGACTGTGTATCCTATCCATTCTTTGTATGCTTCCACACTCCACCTACATCTATAGGTTTTTTAATGCTTTTATTTTCCAAATTTTTTACTTGCTCTCCACTAGGTTTTTAGTGCTGTTCTCTTTATTACTTTCCTTCCCTTTCAGATTTGTACTTCTATTTCTTGTATTTCCCCTGGTAGCTAGGAAGCTCTCATATTTTGCATCGTATTTCCCCAGACACCATCTCCACTTCCTCCAAGCTCACTGTCTCCATGAATCATTCATAAGTTGATCTACTTCCTCCTGCTTTATTTTTTCACACCCTCCAGGGTCAAATTTGTTGTTTGTCCCAGGACTTGCTTTGAAAGGCTGCTAAGCTCTCACCTGGAGTAAATGGGAGGTAAAGGAGCAGAAAAAGCAAGAAAAACAGTCTGAAATATACAAGATTTAGCCTACATAAACTCCAGCAATCTCAGATTTCCTGCATATTTATAATCTCTAGTGTGAACTGCTACAGTCTCCTTGATGAATCTTCATAAATAATATATTTGGCTTCAGTTGTCGGCATAGATCATCTTAAGAAATCACAGATTTACAGTATTTAAAAACTAGTTCATTTCAGCAGAAAATAGAGGGCTTCTTGCTATTCAAATACTTGTGACTATTTACCTTCTGTTTGCAAGGTAAAGAAAAGGTAAAATTGCAAAAGCAATTGTGCATGCAAAAGGAAGAGCAGTCTCCTGAGAGAGAGCACTTTAGTCAAAATACACAATAACCTACCAGCATTTTGTTCTGAGTATGTGCATTTAATTAGGGTTAATGCCAAAGAAATGTCTGTAATTCTCTGTGACAAACACAGCCAAAGAACCGGTTGCCGTTGTTTGTGTCCCAGCACTGCTGCAGCCGGGCAGGGTCCCTGGGGACTGCTCCTCCTTCCCTGAGCTGCCAGCTGGGATAACCACTGCTCTGGAGTTATATAAAGCTGAGAGGAAATGAAGCCCTCGGGCAAACAGAACCTTCCTGATCCCCGATAAGTGTGGAGCTCATCGATCTTTATCACCTCCTTGGCTTGACAGGACAAAACCTGCACCAGCACTGACACTGTGGGTCCCAGAAAAAAAAAGAGCTGAGCATCAGCCTGAATTATAAACCTGTAGGAAGTGACAGACATGGAAGAATTTGCCTGCAGCTCCCAAGAGAGAATGTGTGTGCTCTCCCTCAATAACACCACACATGGCATGATCCCTCATATCTCTAAAGGAAAAAAGGGGAAATACAGGTATTAGGGGAAAAGCCTCATTCTCCTGGGCAGTTATCAAACCTAGAAACTGCAATAATGTAGTTGGGTGATTTTTTCTCCCCCCCTAAATAATCTAGTATTATTAAAAATTATTAAAGCAAAAGATATGTGGACATCAGCAGATGAAAGTACTAAAGCAGATACAACAGCAGAACATTCAGTTGAGTCAACCACTGCAATCCTGACATCAAAATACTGCAGTCCATAAATGCTCTATTTTGCTTAATTTCTGACAAAATTACTCAAAGGAAATGAGATATTTAGAGCCTATAGTAAGAATATCTAAAATGAATGCACTGTGCACTAGGATTCTATCTAGATTTGCCCTATTTAGATGCTTCTAGATAAGTATGTCTTTAAGTGCTTTCTTTTGGCTTTGGGGCCAGAGTTTAAAACCCTCCTTCCATTACAGCAGGCACCAAACAGCACTGATAAACCTGGAAGGAGAGCTTGGGGACAGCTGCCTCCCACAGGTGCTGATCTCACCCCAAGTGCTCTTCCTGTGAAACACAAACTGATTTCCAGCATTGTTCACACCTCTGTTATCCACCATTAAAAGGGTCTCTGGCTGTGATTCCCTTCCTGTTATAGGTAAACAGTCAGCATCTGGAATATTAATTCCAGATTGAGTTTAAGGGATGTGGTATCTACCTGCAATGCTAAAGCCACATTGTACACATATTGTAATGGTTCATATGGATCACAATGAACCATTCTTTGATCAAGAAAGAAACAAGGATGTCTTTGTTACATATCCTTTTATGACTTTTTCAGTTGTACATGTCTTGTTTACATACTAGATTATGGGCCAGCTCATAGCCTTTATTTATCTCCTGATAATTTATTTGTATTTAGTATCGAGTCTCAAAAATGATGGGTTTTTTTAAGAAACAGGAATGACCTGCTAAAAGGGTTTCTGATACAGAAGATTTGCTAAAGGACATTAAAACCAGTTTTCTCTGTCACTTGATAAATGTGGTTCTGAATTCTGATCTCTTTTCAATAGCTATCAATTTCAGCTCTTCTCAACATTTAAACCTTCCTCCAGTGGGTTCAATAATAAAGGCAAAGGTGTTAATTAAGATCCCCAGTGCCTTTGGCTCTTCTCTTCTGAGCTATTTAAGCATTGCAAAGAGGATGGAAAGTTGAAGGTGTGATTTGTTGGTTTTAAGTTGCCTGATTTTAGTCTCCTGACTGCTACTGGAATATGGGAATATCCCAGAGATGACACAAGAGGTATCATGGTGTGAGAGAGCAGAGGAACTCCTCTCTGTGACTTATGGAATTTGACACAACTAAAGCAAAAATTGGCAGAGAAATAACCACCCTTGAGTGTTCAGAAGGGTGCAGGCACAAAATGGACTTTTATTTTTTGAGGCTATCAATAATATAAGCTGCTTTTAATCAGTAATATTCCTGCTTTTTTGTGAATTAAATCATGAACACTCAGGTTCAGGAAAACAGCTTTCAGCAGTGAATATGCACTTCTGGCATTTGCTTGTGTGTCACTTTAGATCATTTCAAGTGCTCTTCCCAAAACCAAATATGTTTCCTTTCATAAATAATACTCTGCTGAGGGGACAATCCATTCCTTTTTTTCACATATCAAATTCCATTTTAAAAAAATTGGTTTTTTCTTTTGTTTTTGGTCACCTAATAAAACAAAGATGACTCAGTAGTCTTCTAGTAGAGACATCTGGGAAATAGTAGCAACTGAAACTTCTGCTGATTTGGACTATGGTTGGCAGATTGGCTTGTGTCCCTTCAGTCTGTTCCTAGAAACCAGGCTTCAGGAATAGTATTTGTCTTACTTTGGACATTCAGGGCATGGTGAAAGATGGGCTTGTGTTTTTCCACTACTTATTAATCATAACTTATTGACCCATCTATGTTGGCAAACTCATTAATCTTGGATTAAAACAATTGCAACTTAAAATTTAGGAGGAGTTATTAAATAGCTTGTGTTTCATGCTGAAGGATTACATGAACAACTTTTAGATCTTTTGGTAATTCTGAAATGACATACTGTTATAAATGTCTTTCTTCTATTCTAATACTTGTCTGTGAAAAGCTTGGTACAGTTAATTAGAAACAGTTTGAATACAAGAGCAATTGCAATTTATGAACAATGACCAGTCAACCAACTAAAATTTAAGGAAATAAAAGAATGACCTCAAACAGCACATGTGGTCAGACATTACTACAGACATTTTCCCCTCCTACCTAACAAGGAAGGAAATCCAAAGTCAGAAGAAACTCTGCTCAATCTGAAGTTCTTCAGAAATGAGTGAGAGCTACAGTCACCTGAGCAATGAGGTTCGTGCTGTATCTTTAGGAAGGATAAAGAATTACCTTTAAAATTGTACCTTTTCAGAAGCTGAATATTGGAAATACAACACAAAAAAAACCCCAAAGTACATATTTTTCAGAGAGACTAATTATCTACTTTCACAAAACTCTTAGGTGCTTAACAAGATAAGAAGCAAACAGGGGAAGTGATGCTCGTTTTAATCTGTGCAGGAGGTTAGTAGTAGTCAGAATAATACAAAATAATTACCTCTTGGAAAAAAAGTAATTCTTTAGCAACTTGGATCAAAAAAACAAGCTTATTTCAATATGCTTCTAATCAACTGGCTTCCAAAGTCTTTCCACATCACACATTTGTCGGTCAGATGTTCAAAAAAGGATTTTGAGGAGGCCAAGATACCATGAAGCTGCTTGTCCCGCAGTATTATAACATTTCAGTCATGGGTGCAATATATTTGTTAATGCATTAGCTCAGGAGAGCATAAACCTTCAAAAGTGAGGGATAGTGGAAGCTGGGAGGGATTTCAGACCAGCTTCTTCTGACCAAACACTGGATTTTGTATAATCCACTGGCTCTTACTATTTGCTTTTAAAAATGCATTTAACATACTGATTATTTGATGCTGATTTTTGTAATTTTCACCGACACTGCTTCTTTCTAAAATGCTACTGGCTATCCAGTGAAAATACAAAACGATGCAGTGATCAACCACTCCAAATTATTTGGCTTACTGTGGTCAAGAATCTGTCGATAAGGTGGAGGCGACACAGAAAAATCAGAAAACTGCAGAATGCAGAAATCCACCTCTTTCACAGAAAAGGCTGCAAAGAAAAAGAAATTATAGCAGTGTTCCATATCCTCCAGTGGCTCCCATCTGTTTGTTTGCCAAGTTAAAGATGTTTTGTTTTATTTTAACGTTAAAGGCTTCTACAGCCAAGTCTCAATTAGTGACACAGTGAGAGAAATGCAGTACCCGAGGATCACAGGGCTGGTACTGCTCCCTGCTAAGGCTGAAAAATGGTAAACACATGTTCCCCATTACATTTTTCTCAGCCCCTTCTAGTTTTTTAAAAAAATATTCCTTTCTATGAATTAATTGCAAGCTTTTTTTTTGCAGTTTCCCACTATTGACTGTTAACATGATGCTGTCCACTTGGGATGAGTCAAGAATGCATTATTGCTTCCATGCTGACTGAACACACTGCAAGTTACAAAGTAATTTTTGAGGAATATTTGCATAAATTAAATTGAAATTAATTTTGTTTATACCTATGAATCTCTAACTGCTGAAGAGAACACAGGGAACACATAATTAATTCTTAAATTAGGGAAACAGTCCTGCACTGGGGAATTTTACACCAATGCAATATAGGCTAAAAAAAGTTAAATTCATGGAAGTACTCTCTGGGGAACATTCTTGTTCTGAATTGGTACAAGCCACTTTCAGATTATTAAAAAGAACCTGGAATAACCCATTCTTATTGCAGAAATTCAAGGCTCTGCACACAGGGCATTCACCACCAGAACCAGGTAATTAGGAATAGCCTGGAATACTTCACTGTATGTCCCAAGAAATAATTTCTTTTTCCCCAGTTTCCTTCTTTTCTTGCTCCCTTGATTCCTCTGTTCTGGAATTCACCCATCTCCTTCCCTTACTGGATCAACTTCTCTTGTCAGTATCTATTGTGCTATCCACCCCCTTCCATCACTGTCAGCTCCCATTGCTCACTGACGCATGTGATCGTTAAATGCAAGTTTAATTAGAAAGCATTCATTGGTAACAAATTAAAATGACTGCCTAAAATTGGAATTGAGCAGAATTTGTCTGAGATTTAAAAAGCAATAGTATTACATGATATGCCTTTCTTGCTAAGTAATATCTCACTTTTTTTGCACTGATGATGAAATTAAACTGGAGAAGGGGTTGGCACGAACCACCTACAATTGAGAGACAGAACCACTCTCTGCTCAGCTCATCTCACAGCAAGGACTGACCAAAGTAATATTTTTTCCTTTTGAAGCAAGAATTGTAAGAATACATCAACTCAAGACATCCTTTTAGCCTGATATAAAAAAGCCTTCAGCTACACATAGGTAAAAGAAGGGTTTTTAGAAATAATTTTAAACATTTTAGAAATAATGTTAAAAGTTCTTAAAATCTAAGATGGATTTCTTTTTTTGTTACAAATCCAAAGGGGGAAAAAAATCACAAAATGCCTCCATTTAGCATACTGAACTTTACCTGAAGTATAAAGGTAAAATTTACAGTGAAAAGAAAATTTCTGTTACCAAAAACAATACCCAGAGCAATCACTAATGCAAGGCAAAAATCTCCCTCCTTAACTCCCAGTTAATGATCCATATGCCTCATGCCACGAGGTAACGCATCTAGTGTGAGCCATACATACATTTTGTACCTCTTTTAGGTCTCCTTTATAAGCACTAAGTAATTATGTTTTCCTCTAGCAAATTCTCCTTAAAACACACTTGTAAAAAAGCTTCCTCTCTCATTCTTGGCAATCACTTTCCTTGTACTTCTTTCCATTTAAATGAACACACTTGTGTGCCGTATATGTCTGAGGAACTCTGCTGGCCCTCAGCTTCTCACTCCTACCTACTGAGGAGAAGTGAAAAAATGTGACAACTGCAGGAGCTGACAGCAAAGCCTACGAGCCCTCTGAGACAAGATGAGCCCTGACAGCTTCAGCACACACTGATTCCCAACAAAGGGAATGCTGCTCATCCCCCTTCCCCTTGTCAGCACGAATCCAGATCTCTCAGGATGCTCAAAGAAAATGAGCTCAGCACTGCCTGCCAAAAGCACACACAGTGCTTTGGATCAGCTCCACTGCAATGGTCACTTTGGTTTTGGTCACCTTAAATGATGGCACAGGTCCTTGCTGACACCCAGACCCACAGGGAGAACTGGGGTATCCACCTCTGCCCACAACCAGCTGGCTGAATCTGAGCTGTCCCTGCCAGTGCAAACAGGAGGATGTCAGACTTGGATCTGGGACTGACCCCTCAAGGATAAATTCCTGTCTCACCAGGGTATTTTCTGGCTTGCAGACACTGATCTGGGGCAGAGACCAATTCATGCCTCCCCTGGGTATTTTCTCCAACTTGGGAACAATTTGCATTTCCGTGCCACAGAATTTCAGTTTGTTTCCTCCCTTATGTCAAAACACCATGCTATAATGAAGGATTAATATATCAAAATTCTAAGCATTATGTCAACAGAAATTAATAGAGAGACAGTTTAGGAAGTATTTACCATCCAGTAAAATTGTTGAATCTGGAGAGTTTTGATTTCAGTCTCCATAGTTACCAAGAGCAAATACAACTTGTATGGGAAGAGGTACAAAGTCAACTAATTTTTTCATAGAGGGGTCACAGTCTGAATAAAACAAGTCCGTAGACTTTTAATGAAGTTTTTTTTTCAGAGATTAAAAATGCTGGAAATTATCCTAATGAGACTGCACTAATCTTGTTAGGTCATCTGTATTTTAAGATATTATTATATCACTTGTTTTTCATTATTAAAATGTTTTGATTTGAAAGTCAGGACAGGCAGTGCCTATTCAAAAGCTGACTCATCTTTTCTCATTAAAGGTAAGTGAATGGAGAGAGAATAATTTGCTTTTCTAGCAGCAACAACAGAGTTCTGAAATCTAGGTCACATTAAAGAACTGTCTTGAAATACAAGCTTTAGACACTGAATGGTGTTTTTCCTTGCTGTGAAACATGAGGATTAACATGCATATTCAATCCCCAATAAATCAGCATGCAACTTGTTCATAACTGATATTTAAATGTATTTTCTGATTTGATCAAGGTCTAAAATTATTCTGTCCTTATTAGTGTCAGCTTTTATCTAGCTTCTCTGCTTGTCCATAATTACCGTAATGTTCTGATACTCGGACACCAAATTAAATAAGCAGGGTCTAGTTCCTGGGCCCTGGAACAACACCCCCAAGTAAGGCCAGTTAGGTGGAAAAGAATGTCATTCCTCACTCACACTCAACAAAACGTGGGTTTAGCCCAAGGAAGGGGAGTTTGGGGATAATTCAGGATTTAAAACCCATTGGTAAAAGGACCTTTCTTTGAAATGCTATTGAAAAACAAGATTAGAATTTTGTAAGGGCTTGACTGACTGGATCAAATGTCTGAAATAAAGAGGGTGCAGCTGGATAAAGACAACAACAAAGTCTTGTATTCAAGATGTGGATAATCAGCTGCCCAGAGGGAAGTGGGCACACCCAAATGCCTTCGGTTCTGGGAGTAGAAGAAAATCCAAACTTCACAGGAACCAGTAACATGGAGCTACTGGGGAAAGGAAGCACCATTTGGGACATGGTGTGAGTTCATATTAAAGCAAACAAGGTTATTCCATTTTTGTCTCCTGCAGGAAGCTCTTAAGTACAGAACTCAATATAACTTTGATGAATTGGAGAGAAGTCAGAGAAGTGCTAAGGTAAGGAAGTGGCCAGGAGAGATGTGGTGTAGAGAAAAATTCACCAAACTGGTGTCATTCTTTTGGGGGAACAGTAAACAGGGTGGAGATGCTACATGGTCTTCAAATATTTTAAATGCTGCCACTAAGAGGAAGTAGTGGGGTCAAGACAGGTAGTAACAGGCTTTAACCACAGTGAGGAGGATTTAAGCCAAAGGAAAAGATATCTAGTGGCAAAGATAATTAAGGATAGCAATAGCTGGCCCACAGAAGCAGTGGGATATGCTAGACAAATACCTGTTTGTTTGAGCTAATAATCATTTGTGTTGCTGGAGGCACACAGATGCACGGTCTAATTGCTGCAGGTCCTTCCCAGCTAAATCTTTTCTGATGCCTTGTTGGCAAACTACTGAGTGCTACTTTTCTACACTTTTGTGTAATTTACATTACATGCAGACATTTGTTCTGCTTCCCATTTGCAAGGCGTTTTTATGTCTTGTGTTCATGGAGGCGATACATTTTAATTATATTATGCACCAAAAAACTCCTCTCTTGTCTCCTTTAAAGTATTTCTTGTAAACCCAAGGCAATCCTGGCCAGAGAAACAGGGTTTAGAGAATGTTTTCAAGGCTCATCAGACAGCACTTGTATTGACACCCCAACATTAACACTAAAACCAAACAAAATAACAAAACCACAGTGAAAGGTAAAACAGCAAAGGGGGTTTTTTTGGTCTTGTTTTCTTTTTTCTGGTTATTCTGAATTTTTTTTCTGTTATATTTTTATTAGCCTTGATTTGGCTGCACTGGCATAATTTATTTCCATAACATTATATGCACTGCTTTTAAGTACAGATAAGCACTTTAATATTAGTATTTCATCAATGATGATGCTTACAGCTTGGAAGCCTCTTTTTTTTTTTTTTTTGAGTCAGAGATCACCACCCAACATCAAAACCTCTCCCAGATTATCATAATAAATCTTGTAATTGAAAAGAATATAAAAGAGTCCAGGTTCTGCAGACAAGCTGTAAATCTGTCATGAGACTTTTGCAGCTCAGTGACTGATGACCCAGTACAGCCTGGAAACCACAGCTGTAAGTCTAAATCACCTAAAAATACGTGGATAACCATGCATTACAAAATTAATGTGGATCCAGCACACAGCACTGAAACTTTGCATCAGACCTACAGTACTGAACTGCAGCAATTATGATAAAGAAGGCAAGAAACCAACTCAGTAAAATGTTCTCAGAAACCTGAAAGGGAGCCTATGGCTGTCTGTGCTTCCTCATCAGTCATTCCTTTCCTAATGAAGATTTCCAGGTCAGACAGTGCAAAGGTGCTCCCTGACACAGTTTCGTAGTCCAGGTATTTTTGTTCAATGAAAAGTCACTGCATAAACATCACACACAGTAATGATAAACCAGAAGCAAAGAACTTTTACAAGTCACTAATAAACCTGACAGTTACCAAAGGCTGCTGGAGAACAGCATCTCTAGTGTAACACAAAATTCTAGTAATTGTAGGATACTGTCCAGGAAGGAAAAAAAAAAAAAAGCTCCTTTCAGGATTTCCTATCAATAAGACACTTAATCAGAAAAAAATGTAAGTATTAAATTTAGAAGACTTTTGTTAAATCCTTGAGTTTTTGTTGTTCTTACTGATGAATGAACAACTCAGCTGCTTCATGACTCAAATTCCTTTTTAAAATGGGGGTAATAATTTTCATCAAGGTGTAGGAATCGCGTCAGTAAAGCAGTTTGTATCAGACTTACTGACTGGAGAGAGAATGGACTTGTCTCAGAGGTTTAGTCCTCCCTTTTCAAATTAATTTTTTTACACACTCAATTTCATTTATATTTGAATTATTTTCAATACTGTACAGTATTACATTTCTTAGTTGCAACATTTATTTTCTGTTGCAATGAAACATACTCAAATTCTTGGACAGATTTTCTTTTTGAAATTACAGTTCTATGAACCCTGTCAGAATTACAACTCTTAATTTTTTTTTTTTACCAAGCAGGCAAAATTGGACATTTAAATGATTTCCAGAAAATTAAAAGTCTTGCTGCAAGTAAACAGTTATGTAGAAAAAAAAGCTTTCACATTCTTGACTGCATCCTTGTAAAATGATATTAAATATGATTGGATTTTTTTTCCTGAAGATTACAGAAGCCATTTTCCTCGTTATGCAACTTTGAATTTTAATTTTTATGCAAGTATATAAGTTGTACTTGCATAAAAATTAAAGAAACCCTTGGGTTTCTTCCTGTGATCTGATTTGCAATGAATCTAAAGAGTTGCAAAAAAGGTATCAAATTTTTAATGAAACATTCAGATTTTCAAAGGAAGGCAAAAATTTAACAAGGTCTGTAATATAATGTAAAACAGATCTACTTCTCAACTTGGATATAACTGATGTTTATTGTAAAAATTAAAAAAATGTAATTCTGAGATTTCTGTATTTTCTTTTTAATGTCAACTCTAAGATTCAACAGCAAAAAGTTCATTGAATAACTTAATCATTTTACTTTTGACAAAAATGAAACTATCTTACCTTCAAGTATTGTTGTTAGGAGGAAAAACAAAAATCAACCTCCAGGGACTAGCAAAACCGTGACATTTTCCTTTGAATAAAACAGTTGATAAATTTTCTTTTGGGAAAACTCACTTCTTCTGTTGTTGTTAAAAGTTTCAAAGGAATAATACATATTAATGTCACCAAATCAATATTTTCTAGTGGAAGTACTGTCTCAGCTAATGTTTAGCTGACAAATATAAGCTTTTTACCTTTAAAGCACACAGCAGTGATATTAATTTTTTTGCTAGCAAAAACTATTAAAAGGGAGCTGTACAGCTGCATTCAGGATATACTCTGTATAATTTATCTGGGCTCTTCTATTTCTGATTTCAGTAATTCACTGAAATATTTAAGGCCTTGCCAGAACAATGAATACACAGAGTTATCTCTTTAGTTGTCATTATGCTGCTTCTTCCCAGGCAGCTCTTCCAGTGGGGAAGGACAGGTACAGTTCTAGTTCATCAGCTGAAAGAATGTCAGAGGTATTCCCTCCTCCCACAAACTGGACCTTGCAGGAAATAATTTTGCCTAATACTAAAAATACAAGAAGATACAGCATCTTTAATATCAGGAGCCAAACTAACAGAAGTTAACAAGACATGCCTGTCCATGCCACAGTAACAGCTGGATTTTGATGTACAGGCAAAAGGTAAAAATGGGAGCTGATGTTCTGGCTGATGAACTACAGCCAATTACCTGCACAAAGTTACAGCACTGCTGTGTTCATAAAATACAAGATTCAAGAACAGAATAGCAAAATGTATGAATAAATAATGTATAATAAATGTATAAATAAATAGCATTTATTCTGTTGTAATAGACAAACACACCAGGCCTGCAACAAACAAAAGAAATATGAATACTTAATAATACTGGCCCTTTTCAAAATAGCAAAATTGTTATTTGTGAAGCCTTGCTACAGCTTAGTTATTTGTGAAGCCTTGTTACTCTATAGCTTAGTTCCACCCACTCTGTCAAAAACACAGGAAGGGATAACTGACACTTTCCTGACTATGGAATGGTTTTGGCATTTGAATACATTGTAGCTGAAAAATCCCTAAACTGAAGAAATGGATAGATCCAATATTTCAGCTTTTAATGCCAAAGATCTAAGGCATTGCTCAAAAATCAAAAGCAATTTTAACCATCAAGAGAACAGGCACTAATGGATGCTGAGCAGCAACAGCTTCTATTCTCTTCTTTTATCTAGTCAGCATTCAGGGAAATGAATATAAGATCCAGGCAACGAAACTTCTGCCTGTAGGATCTTCAAAATCAAATGCATAGTGACTGGCAAGATCAATATGAGTAAATTAAGTAGGAGTTTTGGAATCTGTATTAATTTGGATATCATTTGAGTGAACTTCAGCATGATTGCCTCATGTCAGATCCCAGGCTGAGAGCAAATTACGGAACGTGATGGGATAAAATAGCTCAAAATTCAGTGCTTGAGCTCCCACTGAGTGGAGAACCTGGCTTCAGAGCACTTCCTGGATGTGGATGGTTGGAATTGTGTCAATTACAGCAAGATTGTATTTTTGGACAGAAGTGTCAGAGGCAGAGGGAGGAAATCAGCAGCCAAAATACTTGAAAGCTGTGTTATATGAGTGCCCATTTCAAAATGCTGATTGCCTGCTCTTTGATGAGGAGATAAGTACGTTCCAGGGTTAATCAGATTTTGGTCATTACCCAGTACCCAGTGTATTCCTTTTCTAAATTTGTAATAGAAAAGAAGAAAATGCTATCACTATTCTTTGTAGCATGATTTGCACCATATGGTCTACTAAATGCAGGCAGCAACTACTTTTAAATGCTGCAGTTCTTCACTGAGGCATTATTATCCTCTGTATGATGGAAGTAATTTCAAGTCTTCAGGAGATGCTCACATTCTGTAAAGCAGAACGGCCTCTCAAGGCTTGGTTTCTAAAAAGAGCTTACAGTCCTTAAAGAAGATGAAGAATGGCTCTTTCAAGGGATGAGCCTGATTATTCTGTTTATTACTTCATTATTTGCATTTTGAGGTCTAGAGGATCCTGAAGCAGTAAGCCCTGGAAAACGAGCTGCTGTTCTTTTTCCAGAGTCTTCGCCTGAAGAATCACCAAAGTGCCTTCACAGAGCTGTCACTCAGCCTGCAGAGCTGAAAGCTGATCTGCAGCAGTATCACAAGGCAACATGTTCTTGAAGATTTTCAGGAATACACTGAACTTCTTCAAGCCTCTTCCCTCAGGCAAAATGTCAGCTATTACAGAGGAAGGGGATAGTTTGTGCGGATAACTTATAAATATATAATTTTGACCTGGTTGTCAAGGAAGATTTTTTTACAAAGGAAGCAGTTTTCTGTTGGAAAAACACTCTACAACCTTTTCCTGGCACCCAGACTTTGTTTCACATGTATTGTAAATGAATCAAAGAGGAATTTTGGCTGGGGCTCCTTTACTTCGTATTTACAAGAATGAAGCAAATAATGAAAGAGAAGTTCTATTTAGAAGGTAAAATGTATCACATAGGTTTCCCAGCCAGACATTCTGATCCACTGAGCAACCTGAAAAATATTAACTCCAGTTCTCTCTCTAAGAATTCAATAACCAATTATTATGCTGTGGACACCTTCCTGGGAAAAGGAAACCCTTCAGTCTGCACTGTAGTCTCTAGTACACTTTTCTCTTTGATGGATGATATTTATGAAATACCACACACACAAGAGCCCCCTTTCTATGACAGTTCATCTGCAAGAAAACTTCAGATCACATGGAAAACATTTAGTGAGAAGCTGGCAGAGAACACTGCAGACAGAATGCTATTACATAGTTCCTTTGCCTTAACTACTTTCTTTTGGAGGGAGAGGGAGAAAAAAGCCAGTGAGGTTTAAAGCTTTAATCTCATACCCAAGCTTGTCAGAGCCCAAATCTATCTGTAATGCTCTCCAAATCAGAATGAACTCAGAAAGATGACGTTCAATCTTTAAATCCTTCTCTGCAGATCTATTTTTAATTCTAAGGTTCATAAAATGGATCCCTGCTGTAGCTCCAGAGCTTTCTAGCATGTATTCTACCTATTATGTTTGACATAACCACATGTTAGAATTCAGCTGCATTTAAAACCAAAAGTTTTCTTTGCACAATTTTCTGTGTAGTGTAATAAGAGCAATTCAGTGTGACAGAACTATGATTATCATTGGTGGAAAACCAATTATCTCCTCTCCTGGTCACTGTTATTCTTTTCACTCCACCAGTAATTCTAACTCTAATATTCTGGACACTTTTGAACAAATTTTATCTTCTTATTTTGCTTTCTTTGCCATGGAATGAGTAATAAATTAATGCTTCATAAATAACATCAGAAAACTATTTTTCATATCTTATTTTCTCAACAACCATTTTCTCAGTCTCTTTCTAAATTAATTCCTGAACAGTCCTTTGATACAAGAATTATGGACAAACATAATTGACCACCTTTCCAAAACCTCCTGTGACATACCATTTATGTTCCCTTTTTGTAAATCAAAATTGGAGTAGAACTGACATGCCTGCTCAACTATAGGCAAATACCATCAAAATATACAATCATTTCAATGACCTGAACCAGGAATTATATGATAATTCAAACCTGTTTCTTAGACTTTCAACTGATGCAGTTTATTACAGTCACTATCATGAATTACCATCATTTTCACCAATGGGAACAGCTTTCTGTTCATGACTTGAGGACATACATGGATATCTCCAAATGGAACTGCTGCCTACATTCACTCCCTACAGCAACAACATCTTCATTAAAACACTTTGATACATGCTCATGCAAATCCAGCAGAATAACATTTTGTAAATATTCCAGTATGAAAAAGAGAGCATTAAAGTAATGAAATTCTGCTAGTTTTACGTGATTCTGGTAATCTTCATATTCCTCATTTTGGCATTAATTTTGTGCTGTAAGTTTTCCTGTGAAGAAATGTACTCTGGAATAACTTTATATTCTAATTATAGTTTGATGAAGATGCTGCCTGAGCTGACACTGAACCTGCTCTGTCCTTCCATGCTAGGAATGATTTATTCAGCCAGTTCACATCCAATTTTAAATGAAATTATCCATTTTCTTGGCTGATGAACTGATACCAGATTTCAAAGCACACAGAGATGGACACACT
The DNA here is from genome assembly GCF_037042795.1 of Molothrus aeneus. NCBI lineage: Eukaryota > Metazoa > Chordata > Aves > Passeriformes > Icteridae > Molothrus > Molothrus aeneus. The sequence goes on from NC_089671.1 coordinate 5,202,933, forward strand.
CACTCACAATCTACTTCCAAAATGGCACGGATGGACTTGGCAAGGTCCCTGGCTTCTGCTGCAAGAGCTGCTGTGACAGTAGGTCCGACCCTTCCCAGCCGAGCCAGAAGTGCTTTAGTGGACAATGTTCTTCTGTCACTAAGATAATAAAAAAATAAGTGTTTATTTGTAATACGATAGAGGAAACTGCTCCTTTTAACAAGGCAAACTTGTTTTTCTAAAGTGGTTTTGTTCTCACTGTATGAACAAAAAAGATTCATGCTCCCAAATCAGTGAGTTAGCCCCAGCAGCAGTCCTGGCTGAACAATGAAGGCACTTGGAAAGTTCAATTCAAATAACATTCAGAACTCAAAATGCAGTATCAAGGACTCAGAGGGTGTCAGGAAAGGAACTTGAATGGAATTTTCATACCAGCATTTAAGAAGGGATACTGCTTCATGGGACCCAACTCTTATCTTCTCTGCTGTTAGTGAGTCAGTTTGTCACCTTGGCTTCGTATTTGACAATTAAACCATTCATTAAAATAAATTCTGTGAACTTCATAAAACAGACAACATCGTTCTTGTGTGCAGTGCCAATGGGAACTGCATCTCACTGATTATCTACAATATCCTAGTTGGTCTGAGCCTACCTAGGTATTTTGAAATATAGTTCCAGTTCACTTCACTTAAATACATTTAATTTTCTTGAGAGCTGTATTGAAAAAAAACTCCAGGAAAGAGACGGAACAATTTTACTGTTACATAAATATTAATGAAATGCTATCTGCGATATATAGCCACAATCATGCAATTTTCTGAAGGACTAAAGGCTGCTTAAATCTTCTTGAATATTCCCAGCAGCTTTTTAAACAAGAAAAGTAACAACATGTAAATGGATATACATTTTATCAATTTATTTATATGCTACTGCATTCATTGTGATGCAAAATCCCCTAGGAAAATCTAAAAAAAATATTAAAAATTATAACCCACTGTTAAGGTTCCTTGCATTTTAACGAATCATTAGTACATTATAATTACTTTATGGAAACATCCAGACAATCATAGCTATGTAATTATTAACTGTTTTAATTTAATTCAGAGGTTTTTAATGAAGCTGTATCCTGAAAGCCTAATTTATAATTCATGCCATTTCCTCTCCTTCAATAAAATGACACTCAGAACTATACAGCAAAAGTATAGAAAAAACTAGCCACAAGGCAGTTCTTTGAGACTTGGAAACAATAGTAGAGTTTTTCACTATTAATATTGCCATTTCATTACCTTAAAATTGTTGAGGAAGTAGAGTTATCTGAAAGTATTTCATGCACAACCTGTTGGTCATAGTCAAGAAGTTAACAGCTTATAAATCAACACAGTCAAAAAGTTAATACCTTATAGTTTGTTCTTCTATTTGGGGGTGGGGAACTTGATTTGCAATTAAAGAATCTAGTCTCTCCCAGCTAGAAGCGCAAAAGTAAAAACCAAAATATTATAACCCCTTTAAATGAAGTAAATATACCCATATCCCTTTTTTTGTTGTTGTTTCATAACATGCTAAAGAATTATCAATTATCAGCTTTTCTGCCTTTTTCTTATGAGGAGTTTCATAGAAATTGAGAGAGTTTAGGTGGAAAAAAATTATCTGATCATTTTCATTTGTGCAGTACAGCAAAACCTGAAGATTATGTAAACTTCTAGATGGATCTACACACTTACACATCCTCTGTATGTCTAGGAATGAAAGGATCTCTAAAAACTGGTTTATAGCTATTTTACTATACTCATTCCTCACAAACATCAACAAAACCCTTTTCCAAATAAGATATTGTTAAAAATGAAATGCAAAGTTACCTCTACAAATTGTAGCAATTTTTCAGTGGCCACCTCAAAGGTCTTCCTGGCTGACTCTGATTTCCGCAGCTGACAGTCAAGCACTGTAACCCTCTTTCTCAAGTCGTGAATGCTCTCCTGAGAAAAGTATTTTAAGGCTTTTATTCTAATAATTTTCCTCCCATGGTTCACACAGAGACATAGTGTGAACAGAGTGTTTGGAATGTTTAACATGCTCTTTTCTACATTTCTGTAAAACATAAAACTGGAATATCTGAGCAGCTGGCAAGTCATCTCCAAACTGCAACAGATTTTGGCAAATGATAGAAAGGTAAATTAAAATTCGAAGATAACAACAGGAATAGGGCTGAAAATTAAGAGAGTTTGAACTGACTGATAAATGGATCAAAAATACCAACCTAATGGTGACAGTATCTCAGCAGGGTGCGTAAAGAGCCAGAACAAACTCAGTCCCCTAGTTTGCATCCACACCTGTTGGCCAACACAGTAATTATGGCACATCTAGGAGGAAATTACCCCCTAGGATGTCTCTGCATGCACTTGTATAACCTATTGATCAGTGTTATGCATCCTTCCCTCCTTCAGTACAGAAGATGTGAGCCCTGTTAGATCCAGCTCTGGAGGCTCTGGGTTTCATTAGAGTTCCCGGCACTGTTCGGGTGACAGGACCATGAGTAAAGTCCTCACGTGTACCTGGGCATGTTCTGTTTAGCACAGCTGTCTGCTGGACACAAGATCTAGAAAGATCTCTCCAAAATACAGAAAAAGCACTGTAGTTAAAAATAAAATTTTTCATCACACTGCAGGTGATCATTCTGAAAGCCCACAACTTACTCTAAAATCCTTACAAAATAATCACCAAACCCCACTTACTAACTTCACTGGAAGCAAATAATTTGTACAAAGCAGCAGAATCATCATCCCCCCGAATATCAAAGAATCTGTTGATTCAAACACCTTTTTTTGGTAATTTCACTGTAAACTCTGGAGAAGAAGCTGGTGAAAGAACTCACTCTTTCATACTGAAAAAGTGAGAGGGACCAATCTGATTTTTATTTATGCCTCAACATACGTTATACTCCATTTAGTGAATGTGTTTTAGGGGGAGATTACTCATGCATTAAAGAAAAAAAACCAGGTGTGACCCTGCCGAAAACTTGGCTCCTGTAACTGACTCCCCTTTTACAGCAGGATGGGGACAAAAGGCTATAAAATGGAGTTGGGACCTACTTGATACTGCTTCTTTTGGATAAGAAATGCAGAGATTGAAATCTCCACACAGATATTGTTGTACTCAGTCAGAATTTCAGGAACTCAAGTTAGAATCTCTGGAACAAGCCTCCAGGAAAGCAACCCACACTGTATGAATTTCTTAAAATTTGGGTATTTATAGAAGTCCTAGAAAACAGTTTTCTAGGGTCTAGATGCAAGAACACCTGACATAAAAGATGGAGCATCTCACCCAGATGTTCAGAAAATACATCCAGGGTGTGATTTACCTCATGACTCACAATCAGATAATTGGAATTCCTCCTGGGAGCCACAGGGACTTCCTAAGCTGTTCTCTGCAAGCTTGTTTACCCCAGAGCTTGACTTTACCTTCTAATGTCTTGAAATATTAAATTAATTCTCAGGATGAAACAAGGCAACATTTCAGTGGGTTTTCTTCACCAGGTCATATGCACATTCATTTTTCATGAGAAAAACAAGGTAACCTCACAAATGCCAACCTGCTTGTACTTGTTAAAACTGTGTCAAAAACACAGGTCAGGAGTTATGAAAAAATTTTTGAAGCGCATCAAATATTTTATTTCTTAGCCTGTTCTGAAATGCCTTGCTGGAGATGAAGTAGTGAAGCAGACTTAAAATATGAGGTTAATTTTTTTTTTTTTTTGCAGGTTTAGTAGCATTCAAATGATTACCTTGATTACATCTAAATTTACTTTGGAACATGACTGGACTTTACATGGTTGTTATTTGCCTAACAGAAACATAAACCTGAAGGCCATTTTCACATGAGTACAAAAGCATAAAACATATATGCAAGGTGTACTCTTTAAAGACAATATATCTGCAGCCCCGAAACTATTCCATGCTTAATGCTTGAGATGTGCCATTCTGACCTATAACCCACATATACTAAGAACTCCTATTTTTTCAGCCCAAAGATGTCTGGATAAAGGAAGCCTTGTACACTTCACATTACCCTCTTCAATCCACATCATCCCAGTTATTGAATAATAAAAGACAAACAGTGACCTACTTTAGAAAAGCAGATGAAAAGAAAATGAAAACCAGATACATGACAACAGCAAGGAAACCATGGTAACTCTGACAGGCTTTGCTTACTTTATTTTGGCCAGAATGCTCAGTGAGCTGAGCCTTCAGTTCTCCAATTTCAGCCTCTAAGAGGCGAATCACCTCTTCATAGTCCAGCTCCATTCCCCGGGCCTGCCTCTGAGCAGCCTCTGCAAGGTGAATTCTGCTGCGCAGTGCTCTTGTCTCCTCCACAGCTGCCTTGGCTTCCTGCAGATTATATAATTCAGTGGAGAAGTTACAACTCCAGCTACCAAAAAAAAAGAGCAGATTTAGCTCACAACTTCTGCAGTTGGCATCAGGGCTACCTGTTAGTGTTCATGGTTAGAGGGTTCAATGGCTAATTTTTGACATTATGATGTGCAAATGAAAACCAGGTATGTACAGAGACATAATTTTCCTAATAAATTAAATAACAAATTCTATAATTACTGAAAATCGACTTGAATGAAAGGTTTTATTCAAATGCACCAGATACTGTTGATCTGCCCCATTGCTTTCACACCAAAAAAGTACCTTAGTGAGATGTTACTTCATTTTATTTTTATTGCATGAATTCACACACTAGTCACAGCTCACACATCATGTAGATGGACTTTTAATGCAAGTAATTCAGTCCACACTCTTTTCAGAATCACTGCTTTTTAAAAAAATATATTTTTCTGTCCACTTTCCTGGTCCTATTATTTTCCTTATATCCTGGATTATCACAGAAGAGTGATAGATTAAACTTATATATATATATATATATATATATATAAAATGTAGAGAAAACAGAAAATCAGAAACTGTTAGCTTTTAATTCAACTAATGTAATCCCTAAATGTTGCAAAATCTCATTTGAAGAAAGATACTGCTCAGTTCCTTTTAGGACTGAATATTAATTGAAATTAACTGATTAGTAAATTAGAAAGCCAAACTAAAGGCCTGTACAATGGAGTTTGTTTACACTCATCTAGGAATAAAACAAACAAACTGCTCACCAAAATGGACAGGCTCACTGGCACCAAAATCACTGAACCATCTTTTCCCTCAGCTATTAATTAATCTGTAGGAAAAGTCACTTTATATCAATTTTATGAATAATTAAAGTTATCAGATTTGAATACACAAATTAACAGAGCTAGAAGTTTTTTGTAGAAGTTGCTCAGTTAGTGATACTTAGGTGAATATTCTATTCCTGGTCTACCTATTGCATCTTATAATTATAATTATATCCTGGTTGGGAACGGAACTAGAGGGAAAACAGGTGGATGTTTCTCCTCCTGTAGAAGAGAAACACACTATGACTCTTTACCATGGGGAGGAAATAACCTTCTAGAAGATAGGTTTGAAATTGCTGTTTCTAAAAAACCTACATGGCCAGGCCTTCCTGTTTTGTGGAAGCAATTGCATATAAAAGGTGTCATTACAGAAATGTCCAGAGAGATCAGTTAAACTTAAAAATTCAGATTTAATTCTTTCCTAACATAGAAGCATTTGTTCTGTACAATCAATATCCTTCAAGTTAGGTTTTCCTATATTTTGTGATAATGTTCTTTCTGTAAAATGCTCTACTGATCTCAGCTTCATACGACTTTTAACCTCTACACTGTTAGTCTTAATAGACAATATATTCTGGGCCACAAATCGGTTAATCTCACTGACATAAAACCAGTACATCATCTTCCTCATCTTTGCAATATAATACCAATTTGGACAATGGCCAGGGACATCCTGCTCTGTCAGAAAAGAGAGCAGTGGAAGTAACCACACATGTAGAACAGCAACACCATTAGTGAACACAGGTGACATTGGTGTTGCATAATTTAGAGGTTTCTGTTAAAGGTCACATTTAAGTGACCTTTAATTTGACAGCAAGTAGTATGATTTTCTTTTTCCTTGGGAAGCATTTAGGTGAACTACACAAGGACCAGCTGCACCTGGAAGCACAGGCTCATCCCAAGCTTATTGCTCTGTGTGTATTTTCCCTCACGTTGGAGTCACAGTTGTGTGTTTACAGCACTAAGAGCAGTGTGAGGGTCATTACTGCTCACACTCCCTGAACCACAGCAATCACCCCACCCCTCCTGCAAGCTGCTCCTGGCACTCCTTTTTCCTAGAAACAATTCAGGGAGCACAGGGACTTCTAAGAAGTTATCAACCTACAGAAGTAGAGGTCAAATGACTGCCTTTGGGGAGGGCACTTTCTTGCCAATGTAAGAATCAAAATGAGTCAGCAGCAAGAAGAGCTGGGCCCTGCTGCTACAGAGGATGAGTTGGGAACCTTCAGCAGCAAAGGCATCCTTGGGAACCAGGCTGGAGGTGGGAAAAAGATTCTTGGAAACAAAAGTGAAAAGATGCTCTGACGTTAAATTTGACTAATATAAATGAACACAGAGGCCTTGAGAAAGGGTGGCATCTTAAAAACCCACACTTAGGAATTATTTAAATAAACCTACATGAGAAAAGTGAAGAGAAAATTGCTATTATGAAAAGGGAGGTCTTCATTTTGAAAGAAGACATCCTTGAGATAAAGGTTTAATCTCTGATAATCCAGAATTGCCTTTACTCCTCCATTGTTTTTTCAGAACCCCAGTTGTTGAATATTAATTTCTCTGTAATAGCAGACTAAGTATGACCAGATTTCACCAGTGAAAGACCTAAAGGAATAATTAAGGAACAATGGCTTCTTACATTACAATGAAACAATTACACACACTACAACTGAATTAGTAAAATTGTCTGACACACCAGAGCTGTTTGCTGGAGCAGAGGGGCACAAAGGGAAATGATTCCATCTGGTTTTTCCATTCTCCAGTTACTGGAATTGGCACTGTGGGCCAATGTATGAAAAAGTGTCCAAGGCCAGGCTGGACAGGGCTTGGAGCAAGCTGGGATAGTGGAGGGAGCTCCTCTCCATGGCAGGGGGGTGGAATGAGATGAGCTTTAAGGTCCTTTCCAACCCAAACCAATCTAGGATTCTAAGACACAACAGGTAGGGGATCTGCAGCTGCCAATATTTCATTTATATAAACACCTCATGGGACCCATTGTCCTGATCTGGTAAGAAGCCACTACAACCAATAAGGAACTAACAGCTGGAGGAGAGAAGCTGAATCCTTAAAAAAGCAATTTCAAGGTACAGGTTTCTTCCTAAGCCAGGTTCTATTTCTTCCTTGGATAAATTCATGCTTAAGAAGGTTTTATCCAAGTTTTATTCCAGCCACCACAAACACCTAAACTAAGATATTCTTTTAATCTATGTGAAAATTGTAGTTACAAATCAATTGTGCTTGTTGATTAATTCTACAAAAATTGTATATTGAAATCATCCTTTACAAGAAGTTTGAATATCTTTACTATGTATTAAAATAAAAAAACCTAATGAAATAAACCAAACACTTCTTTCAGACAGGGTGAAATAGATTAGATACTGCTTCCAAAATAGCAGTCATTCAAAGCCCCTATTTTCCCCTCAGAGAAAACAACCACAGAGTTGCAAATCTCAGCACTATGAACCAAGTTCAGGAGTTTGGGATACCACAAACAGTGTCTTATCTTCATAACCTCTCCCATTTCCTATGTTTAGCTGAGTGCTCCAGGTGACAGAAACTGCCCAGAAAAAGCTGTAGTACAGAAGGGATCATTCAGGCTGAAATACCCAGGACTCTCAGGCAGCACAGGATCCAGCCCAACTCCTCCAGGAAGACAGAAGACATCATTACAGATTTCACATTCGTGCTCTTGGCAAGACTTCAGGTACTCAGAAATGCCTTTCTGTGTTTTGAGCCAATTTCAGCTTACATATGATTTCAAGGAAGCCCCAAAGATATAGTGCTATATCACAACTTTAAAGCAAAAATAGATCAATTAATGGATTTTAATTGTCTCATACCAATATTAGAAAATAATTACTACCTCACAGCAAGTTTAGCAGCATTTCTAATTTTAAGAGTTTATTCATGCTGTTCATTACTGAGTCAAGCACTGTTTAATGAATTGGTACTAACAAAGCATGTTCATTAACCAGAATATTTGTACCCCGTCTTAATTAATCTGTAATCTCTGCAATTAACAATTAGTAGAAAAGAGAAATACCACAAAATATACCTCAGTATACGATTGGTAACCTAAATCCTCATTTAAAATGTTGTTTTTTCAGGAAAGCAGTCATTTAAAAAATGTTTAAATTATGCTAAAGTCAGAAGACCTTAAGCACAGCCTTAAACTGGGTTTTTTGTTTATTTTGGTTGTTTGTTACTTTTAATCAGGCCATTAGGGTTCAATAATGTACTTATTAACTCCTTTCACTAACCAGCTCAAGCAGGAATGCACATCATAAGTTAAATGGCAACTTGTACTATAAGTAGCCTATTTTTAAAAAACTTATCACTATGAATCTCAGTGCCAATATTGTTTTTAAACAACAGAAATATATATATAATAATATATATAAAACACTTGAACATGCACCAAATATAAACAGGAGAAAATGTCCATTAAAAGCCCACTTTTATCTCTTAAAATAGATCATACAATGCTATAATTATATATAATTTAGTATTTCTCTTTCACTTCACTACATGGAACCCTTTCCATGCCTTCAACAAAATCAGTATTTATCCCTGAGAGGTTTGCAGGGCAAAATTGAATCTCACCACCACAGGACAGTACCTGAGAAAAATAAAAGTGGGAGGACCTCGAGTGGTGGCAAATGAGCACTGCTGCCACTTAAAACATCTTAAACCCGCCCTGTCCAAGGCTGCCTTCCCAGGAAAAGCAGGTTTGTACTGGGGATTGTACTCTGTACCAGCTTTAGTCTGGACTAATAACACTGAACAAGTGTTCTGGTCTAGAACAACACAGTCAACCCATTAGAGAATGGGAATTCAAGTGCATTACTGGAACAATCTTCCAAGTAAATTATATCCAATGGATAACCCAATTTATTTCCCACAGTGTAGAGAAGGAAACAACACAATACTAATGGAAAATGCTTCCAAGGAAGCTCTCCTATATTCAAGGAATATAGGTAATAATGAAGGTGTTCAATGAATCTTAGGAGCAAGATATAAAACTAATCTTAATAGAGGGGATTTTCAAACTTTATCTTGCATTTTTACATGACATGTGACATGAGAAACCCACAAAGAACACGTGCAGCAGTGCAGGAGGGAAGGAAAGCAGCCAGCTCATTAGAAGGAAAAGCTGACAGGGTGTTCAGGAGGAAGAGGGAACAGGAAATTTCCTTGGGTTTGAATCCAGGCTATAAATGACATGAGACTTACATTTAATTGGGAATTTCCTTTAAGAGACACAAGGAAGCCAAATACTCTGATTTATTGGCTCATAATTGTAGATAGATTTGGAGGCTGAGGAAGAAAGACTTTCCTCAGAAAACCCTGACTATTTTTTCCTAGTAATTTTTTCACACTTAAGACTGGTTGACATATAAAATAGTTAATGTTAGGACTGTAAATTAGGCAACTGTTGCCTAAGAGCAGCAAAATCTCTTCAAGAACACTTAAGACTAGAAAGGTTCTACTACATAATTATCCCACTTCATTGATCCAGCTGGTCTCAGGATTCCTATCTCAATTCAATGGCAGAGAAATCGATTACTGCTCTAAAAAGTGAAGAATTAATTCTCCACTTTTAATCGAAAGCTCTGTAGTAACACAAGAACCACCTTTGTGTTGAAATCAGTGTGAAAGTATAGTCTACATGAGCACTAAGAGAAAAAAGTGCTCCTATCTCCCTTCCACAAAAAAAATTAAAAATTTTTACGATTATAATTTTTAGAGACTTCAACATACTTGCTTGACTACTTGAAGCTGCTCTGCTAACTGCTTCTGTAAGTTCACAGATTCAGACAATTCTTCCTATTAAAAAAAAAATGATAAATAAGTTTGAAAGAGAAGGAGTTTTGATCCTAAAGCAATTAGCTCTTTCAAAACTACAGATAACAATACTTAACTTTTATCAACAACTTTTATAAAACCTGTGATAAAAGCATCTCTAAAAGATAACTTTTCTGTGAGTTCATTGATGTTTAAGTTTCTTGAGTATTTTAGAATTATTTACTGAACATTTCTGGGATGTGTGCAAAAGAGTGTAAGAAATAAGGCAGTTTATTATAGATTGATGATTGTCAGTTTTCCACATCAGCAATTTAGGGACACCTGCTCAGTATTCACGGTGTTCAATGTAAATGGGGTTCTTTCATTTCAGTACAAAGCTCTCAGAAGGAGAATCATTGTGCATAGAACAGAGAACTGACCTCTGGCCATTTCAACCCAATGTTTCTGTAATTTACAGCAAGAAATTTTTTGGACCAATGGTCAATTTTTAAAATTGTCTTTGTCCCAACCTCAGTACTCCTGTTGAAGAACCAGAGTTATGTATGCTGAACACAGAACTTCTTATCTTATGGTTTGTTAAAAAAGAAATTCAGGACCATGGGAATGTGGTAGCAACCTGGGGTATTAAGAAATAATATTTATTGCTTTAGGACATGGGAATTTTGTAATGTCTGGGAAAATATGTATTAATTTTGCATACAGATTAATTTATCCTCCAAATTCCTTTCAGAAGTATCAGCACACACTCGGACTCTGCAGTTACTAGCATCATTTTTAAATAAAATTGCCATGCAAATCAGTCATTTCTATAAATTCACTTCTGTGAAATGTCTGCTTAGTCTCATTTCTCTATAGACCAGATTAAAAAATGTGTTAGCATTCAGTATAATGGCTAAAATACACTGTCTCCACAAATATATTGTAAGCAATCTTCAAACTTGATTAGGACTGTTTGCACTGCCATTTTATTTATCTATGAAAAACTGCACATGAAATTCAAATAACCAATAAATTCCTATATACACTCAAAAAAAACCCTAGTCTCTTGAATAATTTAAAGCAAATAAAAAAAATAAGTGTTACCTTTAATTTGCTAATTTCTTTTAAAGCTTCATTTCTTTCTTTCTTAAGTTTTTCCACATCATCCTCCAAGGAATCACAGGTTACAAACTGTGTGTACACAAATATATAAGGTTGGAATGGATTGCTAACTATGTCTTCCATAATCTTTAACATCTTATATTAAAAGTTCTTGTAAATAAAATGAGAAGAAAATATTAATTTTAGGATGATTTATAGATCTGAAAATGCTAAAAATGTTTAATAAAATTTTAAACAACTTAGCTTCCAAATGAACAATTTCTTTTCCTTTTAAAATGGATTAATAAAGTGTTTTTTAAAGTATCAAGAATATATCACTATTTCCATATTTTAAATAATAAGGCATTATATTTTAGTGTTCATATATTAAAATACTCTTTTTTAAAGTCACCTCTAAAATAAAATGATTTTCACTGTAGCAGTAGTTCAAATCACTGGGCCCAGTAATTGTTTCTCACTCACACAGGTTGTAGCAATCCAAATTCTATTAAGAAACCTCAGTAAATCAATGTTGTCCAGACTTACAACAAACCACAATTTAATTAAATTAATTGCTTTCTACAAATCAGGCTGCTTTAAAAAAGCTTCACAGAAACTAGGTTATCTTAAAGAACCCCATGCTGCAAAGCTGTTTTAAACATCTGCCCAAGATTTGGAGTTATTTTACATCCAATAAACTCTCCCATAATCTCCTCCCAACTGTTAAAACACTGACCAGGCACATATTTTACCTGTGAGTCCTGTAAGCTGGCAACTTCACCCATCCCAAAGGTTTCAGATTTGTGGCCGTCATCAGCTTCATTTGATTGCACAGACAACAGATTCCTTGAAACTTCAATGAAATCTAGGAAAAAAACAGTTCAGATTTTGTTGTTGCAGCCTGGAAATTCAGTTTAGTAACAGATCATTGGTGCAACACAACTGCCAATATCACCACGAACAGCCACTCTGATAAATGCAGTTTTCTAAAGGAAAAAAAGAAAATCAGAGCGATATCTCCAAAGAGAAAGTTCTGGTAAAGCTGATAAGAATAAAAATGCCCAAACACATTGGAATTAAGTATCCTCAAAACAAATTGTGAAGGAGAAAAGAAAACAAAGGTGGTGTGAAGTTCACCTTCAAGGTACCTGAGAGGTTCTGCATTTGGCAGGTGTCTGTGAAAAATGAAATAAGTCTGCACACCAGGTATACACACCTGCCCTTCCAATCAATTGACCTTACCAGAGGAGAGAAGAAAAAGGAAAAATTTCCTGCTAGCTCAGAGCTCATGGTTTCCTTTTCAGACCCTTTATACCCCTGATGGAGGCTTGGTAAAATTGATGTTGACCAAGTTGAAAGTTTTAAATATAAACAGTCTCTAATGCACAATCAACATGACTTGGATTACCCATACATTTTGGACTTAAAAATTCTGCTACACTGTGACAGAAATGTGGAAATACAAAGGTCAGTTTACACGACATAAAATCTGATAGAACATCCAGTATTTTTCTTGCTGAAGATGTTTTTGGATGTTTAAGTACAAAATACTATTTTTCACACACTAGTGTTTTTCATAGACTTTAGGGAAAGGGAAATTTCTATCAGTTTTAGCATCAGAACCATCATGTCTCACAGTTTCTGAAAAATATTTTTAAATTGTGCGTGTCATCAACCAAAATTGTTACAACCACAAGAAGCAACTCATTCTCATCAGAATTAGGTTTAGCTGGAAGAATTGTGATGGTCTCCCTGCAAACCTGTTTCTATATGCAATAGTTAAAATATTCTTGCTTCCCACATACTGAAATTAAGTGATCCATCTGTTTACTTGCTTCAAGAAGCTTCTTTAACCATCAAAACTCTCCCAAATAATTTCTGGAAAAATTACAGTTCCCTATTGTCAGAACAAAAAATTCAAGATTTTCTGAGCACAAAATAAAACTTTCCCAAGGCTGCTCTTAAGAAAATAAATTTGTGATTTGCATTCCCATTACTTAGTTTCAAGTAAACTTCAAGCTTATTTTTTACAGCAAAATAAGGTTCTTGCCTCAAATTATTATTTTATTTGGAGCAGCAGCCCAATACTGACAAGAAATATATTAATGGTTATTATCTATAATTTTTGTATTCCTACTTTTCATTATTTTCTGTGGTAATTAACAAATTAATACCTCCAAAAGTCACTGTTCCTTTAGAATCTTTATGAAGTTGCTGCCTTAGGGCTTGCTGCTGTTCATCTGTGAGCTGAATCCCAAGATAATTCAGTGCCTGGAAGGAAAAACTTATTTTGGAGTGAAAAAAGAAAGGACTAAGGATAATGACTGCAGGGACATGGGGGAGTAATTAAAGACCTACACTTCAAAGAGCCTTTGTATCCTGGTACACTCTCACTGACAACACTTTTATTCCAGAGCCACTCAGTGACTTTTCCTTCTAATTGAGAGATGTTCAGATATTATTTAACCTTGAATATAGATGAGTGTAAAAAGCAAACCCCTTTGTCCTTAATAACTGCTTTAAAAATCCTGAGGGAAGTTCTGATTCCCAGAAGAGTTAATCAGTAATTAGATTAACAAAAACAGTAATTTGCCCAATACATAAACTGAAATATTGGCCTGCAACATGAAAGAATCACCAAATAGAAAATTGTGTGTCATTTATACTTTAAAGTCTTTCAGCCTAGAAATACTGTCCAGATGTTTTACCTGCATCATGAAGGGGGAAGAAGGAGAAATCAAGATTTTTAAGTATTTACCCTCTCCAGCTTTTCTGTTTTGAGATGAATACTCAAGTTCTTTCCTTGGGGCTCATAATCATCATTCTGGCTGGGGGCAATAACTAAGAGATAAAAAAAAATAAAGTAATATTAAAAAATAAAGTAATATTAATATTAAAGTAATTATTAATAGTGGTAACTATTGCTTTGAAAAAATTTGTTCTGAAGCTCTGCTCATCAAGTGGATGCCAGCTAAATACCCACCTGCCAAAAATACATGTTAATCCTTAGACTGGCTTCTTTTTTTAAAGGACATAATTGTAATCAACAAAAATTATGGCTATCAATCACTTTCACTATTTTTTTTGCATAAAAAAGTGACAAGTAGGAAATTAACAGAAAATAACCAGGAATAGCTTTGAGTGATCCATCAAGCATATGGCTTCTCCTTGTGGTATTTTCTCTCAGAGATAGACAGATACTCAGGAAACAGAAAGGGAAACACATTTGTGAATTCCAAGAGAGACCTCCAAGACACACCCTTAGTGTAACTGACAACTGGCACATGGAGTGATCTAGAAAACACTGGGGAAGAGAGGGAATGACCTGCTCCCAAACATGGGAGGGAGCTTAGGCTGAACTCCACAGGCTGCTCAGAATTTTTTCCTGGGAAGGTTCTTTTCTAAGAACTCCTGTCCATCAGGCCATCACTCATCAGCCCCTTTCTACCCTTATACTCAGAAACACAAGTTTAAATGGGTTTTTTGAGCTATCATCTTGGATTTTAGATGTATGCAAATAAAAAAAAAATCATTGTTTGCATTCCTTATTTATAAATATAATGTAGGTCTTAATTCATAATTTCATTAGTGAATTAAAAAGGTACTGAAATCAAACCAGTGTTTGACAAGTGAAGGATCTTGCAGTTTGAGATTCTCTCCAAAGGAACAGAAGGAATTGCAGAGAATTCTTTTTTTTTTTTTTAATTTTTTTAGTTTCACAGCATATCTGTTTCCAAGATCAAAGTAATTTACATTCTCTTTACATGCCAAAAGCATAAACCAAAATATCTTGAAAAATCTCTGACATTAACACCTCTCACATGCTATATTAAAGTCTGAAGGCAGTGAGCTAGAACCTTGGTGGAATTGGCTCAATTTCCCTTCAGCTCAGAATGAAAAAGCCTTGTGTGTGAGTTTGGGCAAAAAATTCTCAAAACTATGCTGATTTTTTTATAAAGTGTTAAAAACAAGAGTATCTCATCTAAGAGATGCTTTAATTTTTCAAGGTTATCTTTGAAAGTTTATCCTTGAAAAAGGGCAGCATGAAAGAAGTGGCAGGTTTTTCTAAAGATTTGCTGTTAAATAAGAAGAAAATGAAACATGACTAGAGCTGCAAGTATTTGTGCTTTCTGCTCTACTCCCTCCCTACATTCTTCAGATGTGTTCAGAGACTGTGCCCTTCCTGGTATCTTCAAAATAATAAGCTCCTGTGTACTGAATTATATTAACCAAGAGTCTTATATACTGAATATATTAAAAAATAAGACTTTTGCCTTGTTCCTTTGATTCAGTGTTTGTCATAGCCAATATGTAAAAACTGTGATCATTAATCTCCAGGTGTATTCAATACTAAAACTTTGCCAGTTTCAACAGCCTACATTTGGTCAGCTCACCCTTCAAGGAAGGGAACCAACTGGTCAGATTTGCAATATGGGAACTGGTTCATTTTAAACTTGAATATCTAATATGGGGTATAATAAATGCAGGTATAATTTAAATAATATCAGTGGAGAGATATCTGGAATGAATCAGATCCTGTGTATTTATTCTTCCTCTCCTCAGTACATTAGACATGAAATTGAGAAATTCAGCTTAATTGCTACTGCCTGAAGAAAAAGAATATTCAGGTCTGCACAGAGAAATACTGAACAGAGTCAGTTCTATCAGTGTGCCAACGGGGACTCCCATTATTGTGTCACACTGTTTCTAAATACAACATACTTGTTTCCCACAGGAATTACAATTGTTCAACTCAGATTTGGTTCTGACCATGTTTCAAAAACCCTGTTTTTCCTTAAATGTTGTTTTCAAAATATTTCAAGATGTGATCAAAGTAACTCTTGTCCTTGTAACAATGTCATGACTCTAAAACACAAATATACATGATATATTGTATTTGTTACTAATAGAAAAGCTGTTAAGAGGGCTGCATGTTAATTCTATCCTTTCAGTACGCTGCCCTGATTTAAGCAAAAAAGCCATGCAAGCAGCATACATGCCCAGAATTTCATCAAATCAAGAAAGCACAGTTTCTATGGCAACCTAATCTTGATCTATATGTGAGTCTTCATTATCAGGTTTCTACTGAGTCTATTATCATGACTGCTGTATAGCAAATGTTGTGATCACTCATTTTTGTTTGGTTTCAGCTGTTTGTTAGAGACAATGTAAGTTATATTTGACAGAAGCTACTAAAAATCCATTGATCTCAGTGCTTTATTTAGGAGTATAAAAACAGTGCAATATTCCCTTTTTTTTAAAGACTATTGAGTCTCACTATGCACTATGTTCTGTTTGACTGTTATTGAATGAGCAAGGAAAAGGGTGGCAGGGAATTAAATCAGCACTTACCCGTGGCAGACACATCAGCAGGATTGCTGTCTAGAGCAGTAATTGGAGATTGCTCTCCCATCTTGACTCCAGTTTCCATCTACAAGAGGAAATGAAAAGTCATGAAATACCATCTCTAAAGCAGATCACAAGTCAAACCAGAAATACAGGTTCATGAAAAAAGGGGCAGGAAGAAGGACTGGGGGAAGAAAAAAGGGCTGGGGAGATCAAAACAAGCCTAGGAGAAAAAGAAAGGCATGGAAGGGGTGATGCTGGTATCGAGCAGCATTGGAAAAAATCAGATTGGGGCCTCATCAAAACCTTGGCTTTTGAAAACCTTCACAGATTAAGACGGCACAGTCTCTCCAGGCAACCCAGTTTATATCCCTAATAGGAAAGAAAAATGGGCAAGAATTTTAAGTACAAATATAAGATTTGTATATAATGTTTTATATATCTGTTTTGACTTCGTATTTGAGAACATTTTATTCTTCCGTCTTCTAAGGCAATACTTTATTTATCTTTAAAAATATGATAAACTGAAAATCTGCCATCAAAAATTGAAATATTAGTTTTAAAATCTTTGTTCTCATGGTCAACATTACTTCTTTACACTAATGGTGAGCTGTATAAATTAAAACAATTGCTGCTTAGCCAAGAGAATGGGGGAAAACCCCATACTTCTAGGACTTTTTTTAAGCAAAAATCTCATTGTCACAGAGCAAGTGTGAGATTGTACTGTACTCACACATATGTAGTAAGCAGGGAGTGTTTTGTCTCTGAAATACATAACTATTTGTATCTAATTCCAAAACGTCAGAGAAACAGTGAAGGAGAACTTAGTATCTAAGAACACACTTAATGCTTATTTAATTTGTTTTCTTACCTCAAGTCAACTAATTCCTCTCATCAGTGTGGTTTACTCTCCTGTTATACAACAAGGTTTTTCCAAAAGTGTTGATAGTCCAAAGACAATATTGTGCAGGAAAACAGACAGTCATTTTCTTAATAAAATAGAACCTCAATTACAATTAGGAGAAAAACAACCATTTGCTCAGTTTGTTGTAAGAGGATTAAGAAGTACACTCACAGCATCTGGAGGGAATGGTGAAACCAGCCTCCCAGTAGGAGAGGGAAGAGGACCAAGTGTTGCAGCCTGTTGCTCTCCATGTGCTACAGAAGATGTTAAAGGATGCTGCAGATTCTGTGGAAAACTGTGTATGTTTTTCTGTCTAATAAAAGCTATCTCCCAAAAATTTTCAAACCTAGAATTAAAATTTTAAAAGTTTCAACATATTGTATACTTATATTATTCATAAGATTATACTTCTGCAAAAATTACACATTTCCAAACACCGTGTGTGGGTTTATTTAATTATTTTTCTAAAAGGATGTTTTGTTACCCATCATTACAAAGACAAATACTGTAATTTTTAAAAAAACATTAAAGTATCATAATTTTTCAGGTCTAAAAGGTGCACTTGAATCTTTTCTATGAAATAATATTACAACTGAGTATTTAAAAAAATCAGTATTCTTCATTTCTTCTAAGCACACAAAACCCCATTTCACATTAATCTGACCATAAATATGATCTATTAAACCATTTTGGATGATTGGCTGTTTGACAGTAGCAGATACCTCATCTTTGTTTTGTTGATTATACTTTTTGCCTCTTCATAGGAGACTCCAATCATGGACTCTTTGTTGATGGACACAAGCTGATCCCCAGGTTTCAATCGTCCATCCTAAAATAACAAATATAAAACCAAACCCACAAACTTGATATTAGTTGCTAACACTACAGAAAGAACTGTATAGTCACAGCACTTGGACAAATTCCCCTGGTTCTATTAGGACAAAAAATATCAAGAACAGCTCTGCATTCTGCCTGTGCTTGACAATCCTCCAGAAATAAACAGATTAAACAATCATCCCTTACCATGAAAGCAGTCATTATAAAAACTCAAAGAAAATAGACCTCAGAAATTGCAAAAAGAAGAACTTTGGACCCAGCTAAACATTTCTGTAAAAAAAAAAAAAACAAAAAACCATGGAAACAAACAACAGATTTTTCCAGCACTGACCCATGTGACTTTAGGAAGCTTCTTTACTAATTAATTCAGCTCTGAGCTGGATTAATTTGTATTTCAAAAGCAAATGTTCATGGCAATATATGGAACTCTTCAGACACTCACCGGCCATGTTAATGAGAAAACCAGATTGGTCTATTAGTACTCACCAGTCAAAACCATGACAGAAATAATATTGTCAGCATTGTGCTGACATTAATTGCATTGTGTTGAATTAATTGCAAACTCTCTACCAGCACAAGAACATTTCACATTTCTGTCCCAGAGACTCTTTTTTTACAGAGAGCTCTCAACAATTCAACTGGAAATTCATGTAATTCACCTATGGTTACAGAGTTATGACATTTGTCTAATGTAATACACATCATGTAACACAGAACATGTCTCTACTCTTCAGCTTCTAAGAAATCAAACACAAAATTACTCTATGTGAAAAAAAAACGTGTACAGAAGATAATACATAGGAAATAAATAAAATACCTTTTCAAAACCAGTATAATTTTACCTGCTTAACACACACATACCATAATTTTAGCTGTGTTGTTTCACACCTATGCCAGTACTTTACTACCTTTTTTTGTCACTTAGTGTTTTAGTTTTGGTTAAAGAATAAAGCTGTAGATCTTTCATTTTGCTTTCATCTAGCATGCTCTAAGATATCCAACGGTGCCCTCATGTGGCAGACATTTAAAATATGCTTCCTGTTTCACCTTCCCAAACAGGACAACCAGTACTGGGAAATCACCTCTATTATTGCTAAGATTAGAGCCTAATGGAAATTGATGTCTTAGCCTCAGTCTATTGATTATGTGTGATGGGCTTTAAATTATATGTTCACAGTGAGAAAAACATTTTAGAAAACACAACAAAATAGGAGAAAATAAAAGATAAATGATTACCATTTACCTACTGAAAGAGGTCTTTGAGAAATATTGCATTTGTATCTTCCAGCTTGCATTTTAGGATTAAACTTAGTCTACAGAAATCCAGTAACAAATAGTTATAAACTGCCTGGGGACAAAACCCACTGCCATGAACTGAGCTCATCCTCTCTTGCTGGGCCAGAGGCAAAGCTGGTTATCTACACTTCCAAATAACCATAATTACTCAGGATGCCAGAGGAGACACTTGGATAAACAGTTCTGTGTCCCTGAACCAGGATATTACAATATTTATTTACTTTTTACACTGACAAATCCCCCTGATTTACACATTGCATTTGTCACAAATTAAAACAGTAACCAACACCAATTCATACATTTTATTAGTCTGCACTTTCAGAATATTTTTTTCTAATTTGCCTACACAATGATTTCCAACTGCAAGGATCCATCTAAATTAAGTCTCAGGGAGATATGATTTTTTGAATGTCCAAGAAAATAAAGAGGTGCAATCTGTAGCTCTGTCCCATCCTTCCTGCATTACTTTGCATCATGCAATCTTCTTATAGAAGTTGCTTTTGTACCTTCTCACACATAAACTGAGGAATAAGATCCTCATTTACCTCAAATGAACTTATGAATAAATTTTCATTACCATGTAACTCTGTCACACTGCAGTGAGATAATTCTGTTAAAAGAGAGGGCAAGGAGGAACATAAACACATTTTGTATTTAAAGTATAACTTCAGATGTAGCATACCAAAGCAATTAAGGCAAAAAATACAGGTGTCTGAAGGGGAAGGAAGGGAAAAAAGGCCTTTACCTTATGGCAATCACCACCAGGGATAATTTCTTGAATATATACCAAAGGCCCTTCATTTCTGTTAATTCCTCCCACAATATTCAAACCTAGGTTTGTTCCTTTGCAAACAGAGATAATCTGAAAAGCACTGTCACTAGAGACAAAAAGAGAAAGAAAAACAGAATTACTTCAGAGAACTAGATAATAAAGACTGAAGCAGTAGCTTATTTTATCTTACAGGTTTTACAAATATGTATTACAGTAACAAATAGAAATATTATACATTTAATCTCAGTGTTCAAATATTACACTATTTACAACAAAATCAGCAACCTCAGGCACTTCTGACAATTACAAAAAGAATTTATACTTTATTTTACAAGGCTAAAAACTCCTGTCTACTATATAGAGTAGAAATATATACTATATCCCAAGGCTTATGGGATATAGTATAAATCAGGAACATTAATTCATTAGAAGACACAAAAAAATTAACCTGATTAATCTTCTTCTGCCACATGAACAATAAATAAATAGAAAGAAAACTTATTAGTCTGCAATGTCGATGGTATTATGAGCTACAGGACTAGAAGTTAAAAAATAAAACCAAACTTTAACACTTAGTGCTCAACCCAAATTTTCCTGACCAGCCAAGTAACAGCATTTCCTGCAGCTCCCCCAAGAGAGGCTCAGTCAGTTTTGGAGATTACTTTGGAAGCTTTGGGGATGGTGGTGGGACAGAATTATTTCTGCTGCTGCTGATGTTATCCTTCAACTGCAACTGAGGACTCTGTGACCTTGAGGATGACCCAGAAGAAAGGCTGTCTCTAGATTTTGCTTCAATAAAAGAAATAAAAATAAATAAATGAATAAAAATCACATATGGGAAAAAGCACAAAATTTTAACTCATGTAAGGAAATTCAGTAGGACTATTTTCATATTAGAAAAAAGACAAACTAAGCAATCAGACAAAAAAAATGCCTGTACAGTAAAGAACTGAGAGCCACCCAGAGTTCCAGGAATAATTTTTTAAAACATAACAAGTGATGATTTTTTTCAAATTGGGTGCAAAATACAAAACAAACTAATCCCCCATGCTATATAAAGGCATCTCAATTAGGCAGCAGTTCGAGAAAGATTAGAATTTATAGGGCTCTGGATCAAATTTCTATTAGCATTTTGTGGCACATTTTAGCTACAAATACAAAAAAACTTTTCATATAAATAATTAGTTAAAATTTAAAGTAGATACCAGTATATTTATTTAAAAAGCTAGGGAAACTGACACACAAGTTCCTCAAGGTACATGTGTGTTTTGTTTGACTTACAGCCACTTCCTCCAATACACCTTCTAAATAAAGGAATTTTTTAAGGAATTTTTTAAGTACAAGTTTCTACTCCACCCAAAGCTGATTTTTGTCCCCCAGGATTGTTTCAGGCTGGGAAGTGATCTCTCACCAGCTAAATGATGTGTTGGAGAAGTTCTTGCAGAGGTTGTGTCACTGTGAGAGCCATACTTATCCATTAGGTCATGAAATTCTTTCCTGTGCCAATAAAAAGATTTTCTTTGTCAGTTTGAATGGATCCTGTGAAACCTGCACTGCTTGTACTGAACAGCTGCTCCTCCTCAGAGAAGGAAGCTCAACCTCCACTGAAAGAGGAAAGCCCTGTCAAACGGCCAGAAAAGGCAAAAAAACCCCCAAAACATAATGCATGATAAAGATGGGAAAAAACCAGATTATGGACAAAATGGACTATTGGTACAAAAGCTTTATTTTTACCTCTCTTTACCCTGAATTACAAAACTTGAAAAACTTGCAATACAATCAACTACAGATAATAAGACAGTGGTACTACCGAGCTCCAGAACAATTTCTTTATATTAGAGGGAATCAGATTATACACCTATAGCATACTCTTGTTTTTAAAGAATGCTTTTCGTTCAATTACACTGAACAAGAACCCAGAAACGACTGACAAAGATATGGCTCCTTAAAAACAAGAGGACAGAAGACATTATTTAACTACTTTATTTTACTATTTATTAACTACTAAAAGCCAAAAGCAGAAATTCCTTGCAGACACCATTCCCATTGTAACAGACAGGCAAAGACATACATCTTGCATGACAGGCATTGAAGAAAATACAAAAATACCTGATTAATCTGATATTGAAGCCAGCCTAATTTAAGAAAAAAAAGTTTCTAATCTGAGGTGTGATTACCTCAGTGATAACTGATTTAAAAGATAAAAATAATCTAGAGTGATGTAAGCCAGAAACATCACCAAATTAATATACAGAATTAGTCAGAGAGAAAAGAAATTAACTGATTGCAAGGAGGGTAATTCCCAGGTAATTCCAGTTTGACTTCTGAAGGTTGTTCAAATATGCTGGGTGTATTCTTTTTTAAAAAAGAACAACATTTATTGTGCTAATGTTGACCCCAGGGTACACACATAAACACAGTTGAATGTAAATCAAATAATGTTTAAGCATAGAATGTAAAGTCATAAGGTGGCTGGTAAGGGACTGCATGGAGTGGAAAATTCTGCCCAGGCCACTGCACTTCCCCCCCAGAGTGGTTAAAGGACTGATGGATTTTAATTATTCAAGGAGTTTACAGGAACTAGGCCAGTATGCTTTAGATAAAAGTAGATTAAGAGTGGACCTCGCATATATCTAGGCAGTCTGAAAAAAAGGAGAGATCAGAGGCTACAGAGTGATTTAGATGTTGAATTCAAGGAACAGAAAGAGGAAGCTTAACTTGGACAAAAGGCTAAAGGAATTTAGAGAAAAATCCTTTATGGGGAGATTACTCTGGAAGTGGAACATCCCAGGAAAGGCAAATAACAGCAGATACTCTTGCAATGATTATCAAAAATAATTACATAACAGCTGTTTTCTCCTGAGATTTAAGTCAAAAGGGGATACAGACCTGGTTTGTCACATTGCTGATGATTCTCTGCCAACATTGGTTTATATGTTAAACTTTCATCCGTCAGGTTAGAGCAGTATTTAACATAAATGTCCTTAAAATGACTATACTTTAAACTACCTGCTTCAGTGAATAGTTTAACCTACTTGCCTGAACTATTCAAAGCTCATTAGAAATTGAAAAGCAAACTTCTGAGGGGAAAAAAACAACTGAATCTGCCTTTTGTCAGAAGGCAAGACAAGTTTAAATCTGGTTCTTTGGTAGCTCTAACAGAGTCCTCACTTTTCATTATTTTAAAATGTGAGGAGTATTTCAAAAACTATCACAGCAGATAATTTTTAATGGTATTAGGTGTAAATATAACATTACAATCCTCCTCTTTAAACTGAAGTTGGCCTGAGCTTGCTACTTGAAGTGATTGATGAAAGTGATCTCAGAATGAACTGGTATCAAATACCATGCAGTAAAACGTGACGTGTGGTGGAATTCTGCAATTAAAACGAATCTGAAACAAAAATTCATGCAAGCTCACCCACCCACCCTGAGATACAGCACTGGACTTTTATTAGTTTTGAGGTTAAAACAATTTTTCTCTTACTTTGCTTCTTCATCTCTAGCAACGAGCAGAGACATGTGATTAGAGGCGGAGGCTGTTCTCAAGATGTCAACAGCCCTAGAAGGGGGCAGAAGAAGGCCAAATAAATATACTAGGGTGCTGGCAAGAAGTGAGCAGTGCTAGAAGATGGAAAATGGACAAATTGCTAAGGTAGTTAATAATTTTCATGGTCAGATACAGAGAAAAGAGTTTGGCAGCAGCAAAACTTAAAGTGAGCACCAAGGAACAGAGCAGAAGACAGGCTGTGGTGCATCTGCTGACAGCAATAAACTGGGACTGACCTCTCTTTCCCTTCCCTTCTGTCCCCATCCCTCCTTGGGCCACCCTGCTGCCTTCCTGAGCCTCCTTCAGGATTAACAGCCCACGCCAACAAAAGCTACTGCTCAGGTGTTCCTGGCTCAGAATATCCCCCAGCAATACAAACGGCAACTTCCTTTGCATTTTCAATCTCCATCTCCAGCACTGAAAGCTGCACTGATCTCTACAGATCCAGCCACAGCAAACACCTACAGCTCCTTCTCCCCCCTTCATTGTGCCATTACATGATTGCTGCCACCATTTACATTCATCAGGACTGAAGCAGCAGGTAGTTGTATTAACAGCTTCTACAGCTGTTTTCACACACATGCTGTAATCTGTGTCATTAAGAAACCAGCTGATTCTGCTGGTACAGAAGCATATAAAATCCTTCACTTTTCTACAACAGTTTTGCTGCATTAGATCTATAGGATTAATTACTTGTGAGTTGAACTCCAAGGATCTCAGGGGAGCTGTGCTCTTTCAATCAGTCACTGATAGTGTCCAAAATAATCCATGTATAACATATTCCAAGCTGTAATAAACATTTGGGAATCAGCACAAACATACCTTTCATTTGTTACTCCAACCAGGTTTTCTCCATTGACATCCAGAATTAGGTCCCCAGTGAGCAAACGGCCTTGAAATGAAACCAACAGTGATTGATGAATCAACAAGAAAATGGTGAAGGTATTGTATTAAACCAGGTATTAACCCAGGACTTTCCTTTCAATTTTATGTGACTTAATGCATTAAACAACTTTATGACCCTTGGCACCTGATCCTAAGTAAGGCAGATAATTGAAATAAGACTAGAACCTATAAATCAATCTTACTAACAACAGAATAGCCAGCAAAAATAACTGTCATTTAGCTATTTTTACTACTTACACACAGCAAAAATCCTTTTGAGACTAGAATTTATAGTTTACAGTTGTGGAACTAATTTTATTTGACTCTTGCTCTTAACATTATTGTAAGTTACCATGTGTGGATATATTAATATTTTAGACATCAATAAAGTCAGTTAAAAGATATTTTAGAACCAATTCTACCTTTAACCTCCTGAAAATCTCAAGTTTAGGAAGTTGATGCAGATTATTTCAAATGATCATTTTGCACAAGACAAGCTAGAATCTCAAAAAAAAACCCATACAGAGAACTAGGATGGAAGTCTGTAGCTTAATTATTGCACTCTACTGAGAGTAATTTCTTCTCTCCACACAGACTTTAGCCACCAGCACACCAACATTAAAAAAATAGTAATAAAAATTATCAGAACTTATTAAAAATACTAGGTTTATACAGGAAACCTCACTCTTATACCTTATACATTAAAAGTGATTCAGCATCTCAACACTCACTCAACAGAGGTGCCAACTGCCAGAAAGATTGCCAGTTGCCTTCACCAGCCATATCTAGATTTGAACACATATTCAAGACCTGAGTGTATTAAAATCTTTTTCCATAAAGGTTCCAAGTTTCATTTATTTATCTTAAAGTAAGCTAACACCTCATAGATCCTGACCAAACCATATTATTTTAAATATCCTTACCCATAAAGTAAAACAGACTTCTTTTGACAGCTTTTTATATGCAGTGTGTATGTAGCCAAAAAAGTTAAAATTACTTACTATCTGTAGCAGCCACGCCCCCAGGTAGAATTCTCTTTATGAAAATCCCATAATCTTCTGCTGTTTGTGCCCGATAACCTCCAATAATTTTAACTCCTGAACAACAAACAAAAAGATAAAAGTGAAAAATTGGTTATTCCACCTGTGGTTAGAATTGGTTATTCTATTGTGGCAAATGTATTTGCAGTCAAATCCATGAAAGCGAAATAAACTTTCCTGATGCCAGGTATGAGCTGGCAAAGGTGTTTTTAGGTTTGATTTACTCAGAGTAACAGAATGTGCAATCTTAGTTACCTAATCCATTCTGGCAATCAGAGAAAGAGATGCGGTGAACAGCTCGATTTATTCCATGAGGGCCCATAATGGTCCTAAGGAGCAAAATAAAATCAAATTACAGAAATGTAGGTAGAGCTATGTTAACAAAGAAGAAATTACAGTGACTGTGTTTTCAACTCAAATACAAACCCAAACCAACTTTCTCCACTGACAACTTCATATTGTTTGATATCTATGAGCCACCATCTCCCCAGCCAAAAATCAATCTGTTCATCACAAATATCAGATGAAAAGGTACAATAAATATACAGAATTTACTTCCTTTTCCCCCACAGCTGAACTGTGAATCCCAGGCTGAACTGTGAATCCCACTCTGTGTAATAAAGGCATTGTGATTAAATATAAACAAAAGTCCACAAGCTGGTCCATCTTAACATTTAGGCAAGAAAAACATTCCTTAAAATCAGTTTTCATTAGGTAATGAATATTTGAACAAAAGCACAGCTAAGCCAATGCACAAAATTATTTCCTAAGATATCTAAAATATAATTTTTTATATTTATGGACATAATATTTTCCCAAATCTACTTATTTCTTCACTCAACATTGATTTCTGTCTCTATTGTAAAAAAGGTTTCTTTCCAAACTCTTTTGCCTGATCCTCTGTGTACCTTCCCACTCCAAGGGGAAACACCAGGATGGCACTTGGAATTGTATAAAGGCAGAGAAATATTTTGAAGGCAGTTGATCATGCAACAGACTTAAAAAAGAATACAAAGTAAAATTAAGAGTTTTGAAACTTAAATTTACAATTTCATCAGACTCATGACCAGCACACTGCTCTGAGAATGCAGAGTATTAAGAATGGAAATAAATCCAGATTACCCTTTACCAGGTTTTATTTTCATGTAGATCAATTACAGGTAAAAAAAAAAAAAGTTAGTTGTATTATATCTCCTCTGTCCTTTCACTGCAATATTTTTGAAGAAGACTCAGCAGATCTCTTCTAGAAAAGAGCAGAAGCACTACTGAGGTTTTTCTGCTTTGACCTACATATTGCTCTACATTAGATAGAGTTGTATTTTCTAGAGGGTCCTAGTGAAATGTAAAAACAAGAATTCATTAGCAGGGTGGGAAAGAAGATCAAAGTGGAGGACACAGTGACCCAAATCCTTCCAACCTAATCCAGCACACAGCCTGAACTCTATGCCTGAAACTGGGTACATCTGCAAAAGCCAGAGTACATCATTAAAAGGTGCTGTGCCAGAAGGAAGAGAGAAATCCAGAAAGTTCAAATGTTCTTAAATTCTAGCACAAGCCAAGAGATTCAGCTTCTAAAGAACATCTGCAGTTCTTTTGGTTTTGGAAAAGAAAACTGGATGAGATTTGTTTATCAAATGATAAACACTAGCTCTGAAAAGCAACAATTTCCCAAAATCTCATATTTCCAAGTATTTGCAAAATTAGCCTTTGCTTTAGAAAGGCTGGCCACAAGAAGAGACCTAATAATTCTAATAACCTTTAAAAACAAAAAGTAAACCTATTCTTAAAGCACTGTGTAATTTTCACTGTAGTATTTCTTGAAGGATTTGTTTCACAGGCTAAAAAGAAATAACAAAACCCGGTGGATTTGGTGTGTGTTTGACAGGACTGCACATGACCATGCCATGATATGTCAGAGCATAAGGTACCCTTTGTAAGGCTAAAAGTGAACCAAATTGCTTTTACTTAATCACAGCCTGAAAGGAAGAACAAATCCCCAAGCCCAATATTTATTTAAGAATACCCTTTGGACAACCTCCTACTCCATGACAAGAACAGAGTATTTTGCATTACTACCCAGTACTGTCACTGCAATTATTCCACAAATTGGTTTTGAGGCTGAAGGACAGCATCCCAGTCATGCTTTGTCCTGCTCTGAAATCTTAAACAAGGCACACTGATCTTTAAAATAGGCAATTATTCTTTTTTTTTTTCTTCTTCTCTTGCCTTTTGCTGCTTACTGCTGTTGGTTTTGCTTTACCATTCCCTCTCAGCAGTTTTCATACAGCAGTTTTTTGGTAAAAATTAAAAAGCAAGAACAGAAGTTACTTCAACCTCACACAAACCGACACAGAGGTTTTACTTTCGCAAAGTCTGAAAAGATCAAATCTCAGACTTTAAGTCTGAAGTTTAGAGTTTGCCAGAAATTGTAGAACCTCTTTATATACTACCATATAAAACAATAATGAAATATGATCAAATCTAAGAATAGGACAATCAATAGGAAAGAATCTACATTTTCAGAAGTAACTGGCAATGCTTTCCAAAGAGAGATCCTAACGGAACTAAAATGGATTCTGACAAAGAAGACACAGAGAACACACAACTAATTGTTATTATTAGTCAGTGGAGAGGAGTAAGGTATCTCTGAAACACTGGAATTGTGATGCTGCCACCTACAATGAGAAATAATGACACTGTGGACAGACAACTTTTACAAGGTACTCAGGTCTGTTTATGCTCTAAAAACTAAATCCCTCCAACACATGCAGTTTAAAATTACTTGATCACATAAAGGCAAAACCAAAGATTTTCAAATGCCCCAAATTTGTTTAGCATATCACATCTAGTCGACTTTCAGGGTTAGGGTTTTTTTCCCCCATATAACACCGATCTTCAAGTCAAGCTACTTGTCATAGTTCTAACAAAATAAACAGAGCTTTAACAATTTCACTGTAAAATGACTTGGGTACTTGGGTTCAGTACCCATCCAACATTTTTTTTATGTCATCAATTTCAATATTTGTGAAATATTAGAATATTTTCCCCAGAGCTTTAGAAACATGCTCAACAGTATAAATAAGGAAATATACTTTTAAACCAGTTGGCAGTAGTAACAAAAAATAATTCAATTTTTTTTGCAGAAAAATATGCAAATTAAATAATCAGTTGTCACTACTCATTTTTTGAGGTCAGGCAAAAGTATCTGTAAGGAAGGTTTTAGCACACAGAGAAGATGTGAGGCAAGACATGAAATAAACAAGTAAAACTCACCAAAATTTACACTGTAACCTTCTTACACTAAAAAATACTAAACTCAACACTCTAGCTGAAGTCCTGGAATGCTAACAGACTAAGTGTGCAACATTTTGTCTAGATGCTCCAGTAAAGGCAATTAAAATGAACCTGCTTCTATTACTTTTTAGCAGCATACACAAAGAAGTTCAACAACTTTGGGTTTTATTTCTTTTAGTACTTATCAGAACACACAGATCCAGATATTCATCTGATCTCCATTCCTGAGAAATTATAAGTCATTTATGTGCACAAACAAAACATTTACCTATGTTTATCAACGGGAGAATAATACACTTTACTGACAAAACACATATCACTTGACACACAAAAATCTAAATTATAAACTCTGGCTGTTGATGAAAAGAAGCTGAAAATGATCAGCTTTTAAATGATCTTTCCTGTACTTTGCCCAATTACAGACTAGAGCAATGCCCTCAGAACTGAATGGTTCAGCATACCAGTATAAGAGAGAGAGACCATCAAAACGCTCTGGTTCATCTTCAGCTCCTGGAGAAAGCAAGGACATCCTTCAGCCCAGCAGGAAAAACAAGGACAACACAACCAAAACACGCTGGAGGTTTCCAGTTCAGCCGGATAAAGGTTATGAGCAGGATGATTTCTGCTAACAACTAAAAAACCCAAACACAGAGCTCCAGCTGAGCGTTCTGCCTACTTAATCTTCTCTGAAAGCCTCTGCGTCACATGCACTAATTCACCTAGAGAGGTAATGCTTACTTTTTCTCTCTTTGAAACGGCCATTTAGCGCAACTTTAAAGATTGATAAATGCAAAGGACAAAATTTACTACACTGTGATTAAGCAATCTAGATCCAGCAGCCAAAGGCAAATGCGATGATTAAAAGCAACTTATTTCCTCCTGGTCTTCTAAAATTTATTTACATACACCCTGCAAACAAGGTCAAAAGCAGTAACTCATGACCTTTCTAAAGCAATCTTCCTAGCAGACTGCATTATGCACAGCCACACAAAAGGGAAAGTCAACAAAGCAGACTGGGAGTATTAATGAAACAAATGCCATTATGCTATTACTTTTCATTCTCAATCATGGTACTGGCTTGTGCCATGATCTAACTTGATTTTTAGACTTTCAAGATACAGCAGTCAAAAGCCAACACAGAACTTGGGTTATTTATTTTCTCTAGAAATACAAGCTGACATGTACTTTTCTGTGAAAGGAAATAAAACTGCCAAATTTATGTCATTACACTGCGAATAATGTAGTTTAAGAAGTCAAATGTATCACCCTTGTTCCCAGAGGTCAGATCCTGTGACAGGAGACTTGGTCTTGCAGAGAAATGCACATTTTCAGAAATTCTGATCATTGACACCAGTTTGGTTAATGAATGTTTCCTTCCAGGCTTGCCACAGAAGCACCCCTACTACTCCCCCTCTCTCAAAAGATCATAACATGACTGAGCTTGAAATGAAAGCCTACTACCCTGTGTTCACTGAGGGCTTTAAGTAGAAAGGTGAATCCTCTCTAGGCAGGAGCAGCCCTGTGATCAGACAGCATCTGTCAGGCCTGGAGGTGCAGCAGGAGGGCTGGCTACGCCAGGAATGCAAAAGCTTATCTCAGGCACCTTTTTTTTTTTTTTTTTTTAAAGCTGCAGTGACTGTGGTTTCATTAGCAGATAATCCTTCTGGGGAAAGGATGCCTTTGCTGAGAGACAACTTGCTGAACAGCGTTCATAGAGAGTGGTCAGTCCTGAAAGCCTGCAATGCACACACAGAAGGAGCAGAGTGACCCACCACAGATTAAGGAGTAGATCAGAGATGGAAATGGGAACATAAAGCAGCCTTCCCAGTTCCCAAATAGTGAAAAACCCCACTGGCACAGTGACCACATCCATTCAGAGATGGAAATTTGCCCCTTTGCAGCATTTCCTCAGTCAGCTCACTCTGCTGCTGTTACCGGCATTACGGAAAAGCCATTGATATTGTAAGCCTCATATCAATTAGATTTGCTCTAGGCAAGGTTACAGAAGATAAAGTACCAATAGATTTTCTCCAACAAAATGAGCTCTGTATTTAACACCAGTGGAGTTCAATTTGTGGTATCAATATCAGGAGCATTTGTCAAAATACATCACTCAGACCAACCAGCATCACATTTTCTGCTATAGAAATCCCCCAACTAACACTGGCTCAAGGCTCTCCAATTTCCTTGTTAAAAAGCAAAAAGTTATTTTTATTAAACCAGACATAACAAACTTCTGCACAATTTAAGCAGGTATAAAGTAGTATTAACCTTATTGCTCTGATTTTATTAGCTATTACCAGTAATACATGACTTGTTCAGAAGATTGCTCCTCCACCCCTTCTTCAAAGTAAACTGTGCTTTGTTCAGCTTCCTGAACTCATCTCCAAGGCTTCTATCCCTCTTTACCTTCAAATTCTGTTGCTGTGCTGCTTTTAATGAATGACAGCATTATTGATTCTCTTGCAAGTGCTCTGCCTTTCAAGAAAACGCTCAGAAGAACACAAATTACTTTTTACTTCCAGAAAGATCTAGGAAAATTGTAATTAAAAACTCCATGAAATTTAGTATAAATAAGTAAGACTAAATGTTCAAGAGCTGTCGTTTGTTGTTAAGTAAGATTCATTTCCAAACAGCTGGAAAACTATTCCATTCTAGCCACATTTATAATTACAGCTTGCCTCTCCCAAGGGAAGTTTTGCAATGCTTTAGCAACTGAGATGGATTACATGATATTTTAGCAGATGACAAAAAGATTTCCAGAATCTTTGGAAGTTCGATTCACAAGATCTTTTTTGTTATAAACAAACCAAAAGCCTTTTACAAAAATCCTATACAAATCCATTATACAACTGCAGCTTTTCAGCTTCCCTAACCCCAAGTTCAGATTTTAAGGACCATAGGCAAAGGAATGCTGTATCATACATCATGGATGAGCACTCAGTATGATCCATCCAAACCCACTCATTATTCAAAATACATTCTGCTGATTAGGCTATAAAGGTTAAAAGAAAACATGGGTCATTATATGGCAACTGTTAAGCCTAAAAAAAAACTTAGGCAACATTGTAATTGTGGAGAAGCATGAATGGTTTGAAGCTAACCCCCTGCACAGAGAAGAAAGGTATGATTTAAAGTTCAGGTAAACCTCAGTTAACATATAACCAAGTCCATTCTTGGAAGCATCATCTTCTACAAGAAATAAAAGTACAGAAAATGACAGCCTGCCATCAGTATGCAGCTGAAGTGCAGTTTTAGATGCCTTTCCTGTTCATCTCTAATGTGAAAAACCACCTTTGGAATACAGTGACCGAGGAACTACTCATGTAAACTACTCATCTTTCACATGACTCTAGCAAGCCACAGCCGTCTGAAAGATGTATCTTTGTGATCACATAGAATTTCCATCAGACAAGCAGAGTTTTGGCTTCTTTAGGTCCCAGTAAAAAGCAGGTCAGCTTTTTGAATGTTTTGTGGTTTTTCTTTTCTAACCAATCAAGTTATTTATGAGGTGGCATAATTCTAAATCTTAATGTTAAATTTTTTATTATTCTTCTGAATACTCTTTGCTGGATTCTATTGCACAAGTACAACAAACATGGTAAGTCCAGCAAGAGCTGCCTGTGCCTGGTTTTAATTCTGGTTTTGATGAGAGCATTGGCGTGGTTATTTGGCAGTTTGGAAAGAGTCTGGAGTTACACTTTTCAATCATGACTGAATCCATGTTTGACATTTAGAATCTGATCCAACTTCTAAGTAGATAAGATTATGTTTTACAGAATGAACATAATTTTTTTATATCCTGCGACATTGGTAAAAAATATAATGGTTCCTAAGTACTACATATAAAATATTAAAGGTATAGAAACAGAGTAATCTGAAAAAGTAATGCACTGTAATACAAAACCTCTAGTCTTATGCTACTGCAGGTACCCCAGATGTACAAAGAAGTGACCTACTATATACAAGCATGTTTTCATAGTTCAGAAGCATTAAATTAAGAAATCTCTATGCAGGGTTTTATCTCTACAAAACAAGTCCTAACCAAGTGCCAATTAAATTAATGAAAAGCTTAAGGGACAATTCCTTCCTTAAAGTGTAAATTCACAGGTGTTGGTGTCAGCTTTCCTACGACATTACTGCAGACTATTTCAATATCAAAGTTAATTTTCTTTAAGTCTTCATCAAGACAAGATCCTACCAATGAAACTGCAAAAATTTTAATATTATAATCCATTAAGTGTATTTCTGCATCTAGGGAAAAAAGTACTTACTCCTTCTCTGTATTTGTGAGGGGATCTGCACTGGACATCTTCTTAGATGCACTATTAAAATAAAAGTTCAAAATTAAGAGCTCTGACACATGAAGAACAGGCTCCTACAAGATCAAAATCTTCTAAAATAGGAAAAAAAACAGATTACAATTCTAGGATGATACAACATAACTGCTGAAGGCAAAGACAATCCCTTTTTTCCCCATGTAAAGTTACTTGGAAAGGGAGTGGTGTTTTGTGTGTCTTGTTTTCTCATGTTTTTTTAACTTACACTCTGGTATTTAGTGTCTCTGAACTTCTCACATGAAGTACGTAGAACAGGCCAAAACACACAAAATGGGCTTACACACCACTAATGTAGCAAAAGCCCCAGAAATTCACATTGTGTTTTTATTAGTACATACAACAGGTTGACAGGAAATACAACCATGGATGTACTGAACCACAGTCATTTCAGAAAGTGCTAAAAAAAGCATTAATGCCAAAAAGATCAGTTTGTATCAGCAGTAGGAAATCTTCCTGACCTTGTGAGGTGCATGGCTGAACCCTCACATGCCACAACCCAGAAAAGGAATTATTTCCAAAACAAGAGGGGCAAGAAACTCTCCCAACACACAGGCAAAGGCAGCACAGGTGCTCCTGGCACCAATGTCACACCATGGACCCTGGCCAAGATACAGCAGAATCCCCAGGTGGTGTCAGCCTCCACAAAACCACTCCAATTCCTGCATGTCTGCATGTCTTATTGTGTGAAAAAGATGTTAAATCCACGTTGGAATGCCACAAATGCTCCTGCAGTAAACATTTTCAGGTTTTGCTCACTAAAGAACCAAAAAAACAGTCATCTGAAGACAGGGGAACTAACACACTATGGCTACACCGAGCCTTTACCATTCTCTTATTCAACGTGGAAAATGAAGAAGTACCAGGAACTGCCAGTCCTTGTGTGATTCACCTTACTGGAACCACCACAGAAGAGAGACACAGCTCTAAAGCAGTAAATTCAAGTATTGCTACAGCAAATTTTATTAC
This sequence comes from Molothrus aeneus, assembly GCF_037042795.1. Taxonomy (NCBI): domain Eukaryota; kingdom Metazoa; phylum Chordata; class Aves; order Passeriformes; family Icteridae; genus Molothrus; species Molothrus aeneus. The sequence continues at coordinate 5,237,237 of NC_089671.1, forward strand.
AGTGCATGGCACTAGCCGTGTGAAAAACTATTGTTTGTGAACTTGCCCGACTCTGCCCGTCCTCAGGTTACCGCTGTTTACTAACAACGCTCGCTACCTCTGCAGCGTGTCAGTACCGCTGCCTGAACAAAACCAAATCCCTAGAAATGAAAATAACGAGAAGCAAAGCACCGGAGCAAAAAGGAACAAACAAACAACCGGTGTCAAGTGTCTACAATACGGGAGAGACTGCAGGCCCCGGAAGCACCACGCGGAGCAGCCCCGCACCCAGCGCCCGTCCTGGGGCCACCAGCGCGGAATAACCTGAGGGACAACCTGAGGTATCTGAGGGACCCGGGTCACGCCTCTGGTACCAGGTACCTCCGGTGCGGTGTACCTGCGGGACCACTGCCCTCCCGGTGACCCCGCTCCTGGCCGGCCTTTCGGTGCCACTCCCGTCTAGCACAGCTCACTCGGTGCGGGACCGGAGGCGTGGAACCCCGCCGGCCTGTGGGCTGCTCCAGTTACCTCGTACACAACCTGCACCCGAGCCGTCCCGCTGGCGAGCGAAGCGGGAGCAGCCACGGGCGGCTCCGCCGGGACCCCCTCGCTCAGCGCGCTCTGAGGGGGCCCACAGGGCAATGATGGGACGGCGACTCGACTCGGCCCGCCCCCACCCTCTAATTTCCCTCCTTCTCTCCCGCCCTCCACTTTCCCTCCTTTTCTCCCGCCCTGTTCCCGCCTCCGTCCCGCCCCGTTCCTGTCCCGTTCCCCGCCCCGTTCCCCGCCCCGTTCTCCCCGCCGCCCATCCCGAGAGCCCCCGCGCTGCGGTCATGGCGCTGTGCGGGCGGGGTTGGGCGCGCTGTGCCCGCGGGCTGCGGCTCGGGGCCTTGCCTCGGCCCGGGCTCTGCGGGACCCGCGGTGTGCGGGGCTCCAACCCCTTCACGCGGCAGCAGGAGGAGGAGTGGCGGCGTCGGAACCGCTCGGCCGTGGGCTACATCGCGGCGGCGGCCGTGGGCATGGTGGGGCTGTCGTACGCGGCCGTGCCGCTCTACCGCCTCTACTGCCAGGTACGGGGGGCCCGCGGCCGGCGCCGGTTCCGCGGGCGCGGGGCCCTCACTGCCCTTCCCTGACAGGCCACGGGGCTCGGCGGGACGGCGGGCACGGGGGGCGACGCGGAGCGGATCGAGCGCATGGAGCCCGTGCGGGACCGGCTCATCAGGGTCACGTTCAACGCCGACACGCACGCCAGCATCCAGTGGAACTTCAAACCGCAGCAGAGCGAGATCTACGTGAGTCACCGCCTTCCCCCGGCGCAGAGCTCTGGTTACGGTCGGACCTTTCCGATCACTCGGTCCGACCGTGCAGCCGGCACTGTAACCACTAAACCACAGCACCCACACCAGGTCCAGCGCCTCTTGGGCAGCTCCCGCCATGGGGACTCCACCACCTCCTTGGGCAGCCCTTCCCAAAGCTTGACCAACAGTGGAAAATGTTTCTGATATGTAATGGCAGTCTCCCCTGTCTCATCCCAAGGCCGTTTCCTCTCGTGCTCTCAGTGCAGGCACGGCAGAAGGGCCGATCCCCACATCACTACACGCTCCTGTCAGTAGTTCCAGAGAGCAGTGATGTTCCACTGGAGCCTCCTCTTCTTGAGACTGAACAACCCCAGACATGTTCTCTAGAACTTATATCAGCTTTGCTGCCCTTTGCTGGACATGCTCCAGCACTGCAATGTCCTTTTTACAGGACATTGCGTGTAGCTGGCCCTCTGCCACCCCATAAACCCACTGAAAGTTATTGAAACTATATTTATGTATATACTTCATGGTATATACACCACATGCATGTTGTACATACCCCATAAAAGTGTGTATATATACTTAACAATATACAGTATAACAACGTATATAAATCTGTACCATTTCTCCTATTGCCCTATCCTTATAGGAACTTTTTTTAATATTTAAAAAATCACAAATTAACTCTTCTGTTTCAAATTAGTTCTCAAAATCAGGAGTTAGGCTTCTTAATAGTTTGAGTCCAGTACTGAAAGAATAACCTCAGAAATTAAATGCACACCCTATCTAAATCTGCATATTTAAAATGCTCTGTGTGCTGTTGAACTGCTGAGGATAATAGTAGACTCAGGCAAAATGGGTAAGATTAAAAATACGTAGAACAGTATTGAAGCTTTTAATTTTGAATATGGCTGAATTGCATGTAATCAAAACTATTTGTGTAATAACCAATTTGAAGCAGCAATAGAGAAAATTAATTCTAGATAAAATGTAAAGAACTTGGTTTGAGGGGTGGAGGGCTGCAGTGAATTAAAAAAAAAATAAAAATCACTGTACAATTATGTTACACAGGTGGTACCAGGAGAGACTGCACTGGCATTTTATAAAGCAAAAAATCCTACTGATAAACCAGTAATTGGAATTTCCACCTACAACGTTGTCCCCTTTGAAGCAGGACAGTATTTCAATAAAATACAAGTAAGTATGAACAAAGCAAAGATTGCATTTTCCTTTACACAAAAGAAAACAGTTACCCATAAATTGCATTTTAACCCTGGACAACATTCTTCGTATGCCAATATTTAAAGAAAATACCTTTTTTTTTTTCAAGTGATAAAGTGCATCAATTCATTCTTAGCTTTACTGTCCTTACATCAAGCTGCTCATCCCATCAGAGTGGCTCAAAAATCTCTGTTATTTAGTACCACTCTGAGGGCAGGCAGAATGATGTGAGCTGGCCTGGCCCCTTGATGTCTTTACACACTTCATTAAAAGCTAATATATTTTTTTTTCTATATCACCAGTAACAAAATTTTGACAGTAACAAAATTGCTGTCTTGTTGCTCATCTTATTGATCCTTCCAAGGATTTTAGGGGTGTAAAGGGAATGAGAGTTTATTTTAAACCATTAAGATTTCTTTCATGTTGGCAGAGATAAAATTTATCATCACTATTGTCTAATTGTGGATTTTTTTCCCTCCCACCTGCAGTGTTTTTGTTTTGAAGAACAGAGGCTAAATCCTCAGGAGGAAGTGGACATGCCTGTCTTTTTCTACATTGACCCAGAGTTTGCAGAGGACCCTAAAATGGCTAAAGTTGATTTGATCACTCTCTCTTACACCTTCTTTGAAGCAAAGGAAGGACAGAAGTTGCCACTTCCTGGGTATCAGTAACAGGCCTTCTCTACAAAATCTGACTTCTGCTACATCTGAGTGCCAGTTTTGATGCTGTTTTTCCTTGGAAGAAAAAACTGCAAGAGTACTATGAAATTATACTATTAAATCTCCATGGGCACATGCTGTTATGAAAGTATATGTATATATATTTTTTTTGGAAACCAACTTAATGTATCCCTATTTCTTAGGGATAGTATTTCTTCATCAGACAGTGGAAGGGAACACATTGTTCCTGAAGTAGAGAGGGTTTTCTCAGGCCATCTTTTTGTAAGATGTTATCTGAATACCACAAGGTAAATTTTTAAACCAATGTATAAATTAAGAACTTCTTTTAAATACAGAAGAAAAAATCAGTTGATAACTAAAATTCCATTGCTGGCTCCGGAAAATAACTTGCATGTTAAGTTACTTTAGAAGAAGGTAAACCCAGATAATAAATTAAGGTAATCTCATAACTAAACAAAGTTAGACTGCTATTTCTGTGTAAGCCTCCCTGGCACAGGAGGAGAAGATGATTCAGAAGGTGATGCACCCTCTCATGTTATTACTGAATCAGTAGTTCATTTGGTAAGAGCAGACTGCTCTAAAGCTGTTATCATGAGAACAGTACTTTAAGTGTAAGCACATCAGATCTCTGGGATGGCTTCCATTTGGAAACACCATCTTATTTCTGTGTTGTGTCCCACTCATTTGAAGTATGTGTGGCGCTGTTGTGTGCACTTTGCCTCTGCAGAGGGCTCTACACTGGGCACCTCCACAGGAGACAAGCCTTGCTTGGGTCTGACATGCTTTGAGGGTAGGGCAGGGTATAACAACCGCTCTGAATTGCAGCTGAATGAACAGCATAGGTGTCTCCTCAAAAACCAAGACCAGCCCAGTCAGGGGCTGAGTTGGCCTGAGCCTGCTCAGCAGTGCAGCAGCCCTCCAGGGGGACTCTTACCACCAGAACACATAAGTGGTGTTTATGTAATTTTTGGGCATTATCTGTGCAGTAGGTCTAATAACACTTCATCGCTGCCTTGCAAACCAGGAGCAAGTTGTAGAGCAAGTTCAAGCAGCCTGCTCATTTTCAGACAGAAATTGATATCAGCCAGTATCTCTTATGCTGGGCCATGTCTTTCTACACCTTCCAGCAGAGATCTACTAAAGTAAGAGTGATGTTGGTTAGCTTGGACTCTGAAAAGGCAATGGTAACTTCCAGTTACTTAAGTCTCAATTATATTTGCATACAGTTACCCAAAAACTGCTTTTTTGAAAATAAATGGATGCTATCTTTAAAATCCATTATTGTACCAATTACTTGTGTTGGTTAAACAGATTTTGGATGACATACAGGGCTTCACTGTTTATTAATGAAAACTTTTTATTCTTTCATCTCTCTAATGCATTTTATTCAGCAGAACATATGAAGCCCAAACAAGTGAAATATATCTGTATGAAGATAGCAGCAAGCTTTATAAATCCAGTATGCTTCAGGGAAAAAAAAGTAACATCAAAACAAATCTCTGAATCCAGGCTAGGCGAAAAAAGACCCCCAACTTCTTACCTCAGTTTTCTTTAGTCCATTGTCCTTCTGAAAGCTGAGCTGATTATGGCAGTTCTCCACCCATTGCTTTATTCTGGCCACTTTCTTTAGAAGAAAAGGAGTATGCCCCTGGCAAGTGGCAGTTCCATAAAAATGTGGGTTCTCTGCCTGAGTTTGAAAGCCCAAATTTGCACAGATACTGAGCACATTCCCTCTGTAACACCACCTCTAACCTTGGTCATTAGCCAATTCCCTTCCATCTCTCTGTGACCATTTGTGGGATTCACATTTTCTGAGAGAAGCAGAGAAGAGAATGATCAAAACAATTTGATCATTTGCTCCTGTTCTTTTGTGAACATGTGGAATGTGCTGGAAGATTATTTACCTGAAGGAATCTGGTAATTGGATTCTGGTGTGTTTTGTTTTCTTGACCAGTCTCTGCAAGCTGTGTCGTGACGCTCAGTCAGGAGACAGTCACAAGATTTTGTGCAGTTGAGTTCTTGTTCAGTTTCAGTTTAGATGTAGTGTAATATAGTACAATAAAGTAATTAATTAGCCTTCTGATATCATGGAGTCAGATGCATCCTTCTTCCCAGACGTTGGGGTCACCCTGCTAACCCGACAAGCGTTGTGCTGCTGCAAACACGGAGAGGTTCTGTCAGCAGTTGCCTGTTATGGATTACACTGAAACAGCCCAGTTTGATTTGTTACCCTTCACTGTGTGGGTTCTGCCAATACAACCCAGCTATAGGGGAAAAATTAAATCAATCCACCTCCAATCCTATTTTCAGCTGTTTTCTCAGACTGCTGTCCAGACCACTACAAATTAGCAAAAAAAATGAGAGTAAAGCAACTCACCTTTTCACCTCAAAAAACTCCCAGACTCCTTCGAGGTTGTGTTTTGGATAGAAGGAAGTTCTAATGGTCCTGCAGCAAACTGCACAGTTTCACACTAAAATACTTCCAATGCTACCTACATTGATATTTCAGGGAATACACAAAGAGAGAAAAACTTGGAAGCAGTAAGAGTTTACTTCTCAGTAAGCATTTGCTTTTATTTGGAATTTTATGCTATAAAAATTGCAAAAGCAGCTGAGAACTTCTTATCCTTAAACAGTTAACATAAGGAATGTTTAAAATGCAGTTATTTCACAAAAAATTAGCTTATCTGGTATGAATATGAACTAAGTTCTCAAATTTTTTATCAGCTATAAATTCAGAGAACTATACCTGTTAAAGTGCACAGTTTACATTCAGCATTAAAATAGATAAGGCACTTACTAAAAGATAAAACAGTTATTAACAGGATTAAACAATTAAAGTAAATGGGTAACTATTGCTCATCTGCATTGTAGATGATTAATTTTTCCCTCACCAAAAGAATCTCTGCAGGGCAGGAATATTGAAAGAAACAACTGATCCCCCTCCAATATTTACTGCATAAAGAAAAGCAACAACAACACAGGAACAAGCAGGTTTTTTTCCTGTTCTGTTAATTATTGATGACAGCACTTTGCGTCCCAGCTTTGGTTCTTCCCAAGATACTGTGGCTTTTTAGGAAGAAAATAATAAAGGAAAATCTGTATAAGGATGTAGGCAAGTAATGCTGCACATCTTCAGACATCTATTAAGAGGCCAATTTTAGGGAAAAAAAATTATATCTCAAAACACCCTTATAGATTTCTAGGGAGATGAACATAGCAGTGAGGGCAAAAGAGAAACTGGATTCTGCAGTTTCTGTGAATGTGTCTTTTTTTTTACTTGTGCCAGGTGTCAAGTCTTCATACACAGGTGAATTTGGAAGTCACATTTTACAGGCACCCAAAATACTTTAAAATAACCATGCAAGTGACCTTGAAGAACACACAGCTGAACATTTAGGACAAATTGTCAAGGTATGGAGCCAAGTAACTCTTCAACTTGCACACAGCTTAGTACTCCAACACTAATTACTGTGTCAAAATGCAAAACGTCTTCTGTTATTCACTTGGAGTTACAGGAAGCACTGCACAGGACCAGCACTAGAGAGTGTTCAGGAAAGGATTCCACCTCCATGTTCAGTCCATGTTCTTTTTAACTTCTGTCTTCAGCACAACATCAATTTCTTCATAAATAGCTCTGAAAGAGGAGGAGTAGAGTGACTCCTACATCACTTTTCATTTTGACAAATGGCACCAGGGAAATCGTGCCCAAAGTTTACAGTGTAGCTTCCCTTGCAGGATGCCCAGGTCTCCATGGAAACAAAGAGCCAACCCTGGTCTGATTATCTGATTGTACATTTAACAAGGAACCTCTGGATACTGTCACTTTTGTTCAAACAAGTTTGGGAACAGGACTGCAGAACACAAAAGGCAAATTCATCACTGTGCAATTACTGCACTAATTAAAAAAAACAATGGAAGCTTTGTTGAGATTTCCCTATCTCAAAATACAGTGGCTCCTTAGAAATAAGTTTTGTACAGATAGCTCAAACTTTTTTTTTTTTTTGCAATTTAGTGTTAGAAAGGGGAGTTCTGCCATCTGTTAGGTTTTGTATTAGTTTGCTGTCTCATTATTTTGGTCTTCTGGAGAGACACAGCATCCGTTCCCTTTGTAGTTTAAATTAAGGATTTTTTTCATATGCAGTAGAAAAACACTCTTTAAAAAACACAATTGCTATGAACAGGAATTCCTTTGGTTACCTTCTTCCAGAACTACCAGTGCTGAAGTTCAATCAGCTACCTCCAGCAGGTAGGTATATATTTCCTTCACCTTTCTGTATCACTGGATAACATTTTAGTAATTTTGATAGAGCATTACTCTTCCATTTTTACAGATGCCAGTTAATGAGCACGCTATAGTATGTTCCTTAATTGGTTATGCCAGAAATATTTGAAGAAAACATACAAAATGCAGCACACTGTCATTTACATCAATGATGCAGCTGGTCAGTTACCTCAGCCTAAGTAGAGTGGTCTGGTTTTCCTCTCAGAAGAAAAAGCCGTTTTGCCTTTGGTAACAGAATTTTAAAATTCTATTTTAAAAGTTACTTACTCAGTGGGAGCCAAGGGATCGAATTCCATTATCTCATAGTAATGAGGCGACTGTGACTTGTTCTTTGATGTAGCTGTAGAGTAAAGAGAGACAGACACACCCAGATTCAAATGAGAATGAAAAGCAGGATTACTGCATGTGTTTTTGTGTCTTCCCAAAAGTAGCACATTATCTGCTACAGATTCAGCTGCTAAAATGGACAGATATGTAATGGAATCCATGAGCAATATGACTTGATCAATGCTTCCTGCTGTTCCTAGTCACTGACAGCCATTATGTAAAGGCCTTAAGTTCTAACAAGAAAAAGACACATGAAGGAGGTGATTGCAGTATTTATTACCTGCTGGTGATGGTCCATTTGATGACACAGTCTGTCCAGCCTGCAGATTTACTGGGTTCAGAGGCACTGGGCTTAAAAGAGTCGTCAACTAAGGACATCAAGCAAAACAATGCATAAACAGATTGTTCCATGAGGACCGGTTTGACCTAACTTACATAATTGCTGGCTTATCTTTAAACTCTCTGACTACTGCAGGTAAAATTCCAAGGCCAACAGTTAGCAACCCAATTAATCTTCATTCTCCACACAACCTTCAAAGCAACACTTAGTCTTCTATAGCACATGCATATAACTTACTTCTGTGTTACTTGTTCCACCACACAGGTTCAAACATCTGCTTTTATTTGCAGTTTAAAATAAGGACTATGCATGTTTGTTTGGGAGCTGCTTCTCATCTTTTCTATTTCATACTGCCTTCTAACTTTATCTCTAAGTCCCTTCAGGCTCTTTCCATTCCTTCTGTCATGGGTGTTTCTCTGCAGTATGACATTTGCCCTGCACTGTACTTGGGGTTTAAGTGACTTTTTTGTGGGCTTTGTTTTTGTGGGGGGTTTGCGGGTTTCGGGGGTTTTTTGTATGTTTGTTTTTAATATCTTATTTTTGATAGAAAGTACACCAGAGTAACATCATGGCAACAGGAGGAGAGCTCAGCTTGCTTTGCATAGCAACAAATTAAATAATAGAGCAAGAGCTTTCTGCAAATTCCCCTGGGATTGTGCTGGACCCAAGGAAACAGGCTTCCACATTAGGATCTATGGCAGCAAAAGAGGAAAGTTGACCTAGTTACCAAGTAGAATATTCCCTGAGGTATTACCCAGTAGAAAATTCCCTGAGGTATGGAGAAGGGCTACAGAAGAGATCTTTGCATCTCTGCAGTTGGGGTAAATCCAGAAGTTCTCATTTGACAGCTGCCAGACAAGAATGATCATCCCGAACGTTAGTATTACTCACATTGCTATAGATGTTCACATTGCTGTATGTGTGTCCAGCTGGGCTGCTTAAACTATTGCTTTGTGCTTCAGCTGCAAATCTAGGAGAGAGCAATACACTGAATATAAGCAAGAAATGATCAAAACTGTTTATTCTGATTGTTCCAATATTTTTTGGCCGGTCTGTCTTTCCTCTGTGTTACATCTGAGAGCAGCAGCGTGGGCAGATGGACCAGTGTCCCACGCACATGAATTATTAAGACACCTCCCCTGTCTTGAACCCTTTTCCTGACCTGTTTCATGTTTCTCCCTTTCCCTGCCAAAAGTCAGGTACATTTATGTCTATCTATGACAAAACAGTGATGCAGGCAGAAGTGTATTTTGAACCCTCTCAAACAATGTCTAGCCAGAGGGAATTTTCACTTGTTCTACTGAACTAATATGCAAAAGTAGTAAATCTGTGTCCTCAGAGATTCTTATATTCATTAGATGAATTATAGAGCACTAATACCCCTAAGGATCTGTAATCCATTCCCATTCCTTGATAAGAGACTACTCACCGGGACTGATGAGCTTTTGTAGGAGTTGCTGAATCCAGCTGTGGGTAAATTGATGGATGAGACCTAGTTTTATCTTCAGGGTGTGCAGATAGGCCATCTGAAATTCAAAGTGATAATTAATGGTAATTTAAACATTATTATGCAAAAGTAGCTACTTGTACTTTGAACACTAAAAGAGTAAAGTTTTTGTTTGGAAGGCCTATACAGCTCTGAAATGGATTGCTGTTTATCACATGAAAGGCAAAGTTTTAATGACTCTGAAAAGTCTTAGATCCAAGGTATTTATCTCTATATTTAGAACATCAGCAGAGCTCTACATGATAGATACCACTTAAAACTCTTGTTGCTATTTGTAAAGGATTAAAATGGAAATCTAGGGATTTATTCCCAGGGGGACATTCACACCTTTAGCTTTAGTATATGGACTTCCCTAAAGCAGGTAAAGGAGGGGCTTCTGCAAATAGTAATTCAGGGTACCTGAAGCCAAGTCTTTCTAACACTCCTGAAAAAACTCCTGTTTCTTCCTGCCAAGTCTACAGAACAAGCAGCTACCAGAGTGTTTTACAGGCTCATTGCAGTAGAAAACAGAGCATATTCTATTGCTCAAATCTATGTAAAAGGGGAGAAAGATTACTGTAAAAAAATTACAGGAAACCTTACAATATCTTACAATTTTGTTCCTATGAACACATTTCAATTCTCCTTTTAAGAAAATTTAAGAAACATCCTTAAAGTTAAGGAGTATCTTTTTTTTTCTTCCTTACAAGGAACTTCTTGATTCCTCCAGTAACCTCTTGTGGGTTTTAGGGAATCAGAGTGGAAGGGAATTTCCTTCATCACTTACTTCCTGAAGGAGACACTGCAGGGTCCCTTTGCACCACTGCAGACACAGAAGATGGAGAATCTATGGAGAGGCCAAGTAGATCACTTGAGGGAGCAGATGGCTGTTTCCTGTACAGCTTAACATTTGAAAAAGAATAAGTTATGTGGGGTTTTTCCTGGTGTTTTGTTTTTTTTAAGGAATTTGCATTGTTTTTTTAAACTTGCATAGTTTTAAGCAAATCGTTGTTTTCACAAAACATTAACTTTTAAAATCTTAATATTAAAAACTGTTAAGTATAAGAGAAGATCAGGACTCTGTGTGTGTGAAATGTAGCTAATGAAATAAAAGACGCATTTCAGAAAAAAACAATTTCAAAAAATAAAGAAAACCAGTTCTGAAGTAGAAAATAGAAAGGATTCAATTCTATAAAGCCATTCTGAACGTTTAGATACAGGTTTGATATTGATTTTCTGATCAATCCTATACAATTCTTTTCATGCTACTTACTTGTGTTAATGAGATTTGATATGTACTTAGGAGATTGATTTTTTCCAGTCCCTTTTTGGATAGAAAAAAAATCAAAACCACAATAATGTTTCCTAGGACATAGAAAAGAGCTCCCTTCCTTTCTCCTGTGAATGTGTTGGAATTTAAAACATAGCCAGCCAAAGGTTTAATAAAACCACATGCTTGAATCATACAGGTTTGGTAACACCAGATGAAAAATAAATAAATAAAAGATGATGCATTTTAAACTCAGAGTCTGCTTAATAATATAAAAATGCACAGACTGCATCATTTGAATTATTAACTAACCCAACAGTGGATCCATCAATCAAAGCCATCCACCTACATAATCAGAATGTAGTAATGGTGGCTTTTCAAGGAAAACAAGACCATCTTCTACCTTTTTATAATAATTGTCAGCAGTATTTCAGCATTCACAATGCATTTTCATGTTGAGTCCCAGATGACTGCACAATTATGGCTTAGAAGAAGGCAAAACATGTGCAAAACTACTTTGGGCAATATAATTAACAACCATAATTATCAATCAATAAAGGACGGTCATTAAAGATTTGCTACAAGCCATTGTTCACAATTCAGAAAAAGCTTTGACTCAGGAAAAAAAAATCAATAGAAGTGAATTCTCAAAGTGCAGCAGTATTTCAGTCTCTGGATCATTAACAGGAAACAAATGAAAAGAACCTATGGTTTCTCATTTTTCGCATGGCAGATAATTGTGCTTAGCTGGAGAGGCAATAAATCAGCATTTGAATAAATCTGTCTCCCATTTTTCATGCCCAAGCTTCCCTCTTGCATTTGACATTGTTTGCTACTTTAGTTACATGAATTTGCATGAAATTCTGCAACTGAGACTTTAGAAAAATCAGTAAGAGTAGTGTCACTCTGCTGTCTCCTGTACCTCTCAACTAGAGAATAAAATTCTGCATGGATCAGAAGTGTATTTTTGACAAGGAAGAGCAAAAGGAATGTTTGCAGTCCTGCAGTTCAGGAGCTCATCCTTAATTACCTCCTCCCGCTCCCGCTGTATCCTCTGGTTCTCCAGGAAACGAACTCTGTTCCGTGAGAACCTGTTGAAGGTGCAGAGTTAAATGTTCATTCTTACATTCCTGTGCTGTGCTTCAGAAGAATATGAAACCAGTTATAATCAACTTTTGATTCTCAAAAGACTCCAAACAAGCACTCCAGGTGCTGTCTCTGGGGCACTTGGCTTTATGGGCCATCTGACTCCCATTCCAGGCCTGTGGTCCTGGTATCTCCTACAACCAACACCAGCTGGTTTTTTCCTGGCCTCACATTTGGAGACAGCCATCTGCTTGTTCCTAAACAAAACCAAGGCTCCTCTGACAGTGATTTGTTCTCGGAAGAGAACACGTGAACAGTCTCTGTTTCGGCCCGCACGTTCGAAGAATGAGTCGGAGTTCTTCAGTTCTTGGGCTCAGAGTTGTTTATTGTATTTTATCTATAAAAATTTTTCTCCTGCCCTGCCGAGGGCCGTCCAGCAGGACAATTCCAGACACACTGACTGCCCTCAGGGCGGTGTTATTTCTTTATACTACAAACTATGTATTACATGTTTACAATTACTTCCCAATACTGATCACCTATGTTAGACAGTGAGTTTCTACTCTAAACCAATCCAAAAGTACCAATATCACAGCAGAAGATGGAGGTAGAGAAGAAGAAGAAGAAAGGCTGGACATGCCCAAGTCTCTCCATCTTGTTCCCAAAACCCCTATTCTAAAAACCCCCAAATCTACTTTTTCACCTAGTGATAATTTTATTATTACACTGCTTAAACTTCTGTGGCTTTCAGGTCTTCATACAAAGCTGATAATTTGCTCCATGGGTCATAATCAAACCCACAGGTGTTCTGGGCTGTGTGCCAGCGTCTCTGAGCCCCCTGGCAGGGGTCCCAGCAACTCTGGACACCCAAAGGGATGCCCTGAGTTCTGACAGTTTGTCTCTGTTCACACTAGGCAGGTAACTTCCTAGTGTGCCAGAACACTTCCAGCTGAGTCCCAGGAAGCCTTCTGTCCTCAGAGTTCTGGGCATTCCCTCATGTTCTCCCAGGACAACCCACACACCCGTTCTGGCACACAGCCCTTTGCAATAATTTTTTTAAAAAATGGAAACAAACAAACAAAAAAATCCATCTGCATAAATATGTATGTTCTAGGAGTGATAACAGTGCTACTGTGGGTCCAGAGCAGACCCACACAGGTGACACTGAACATCTGGAAGGTCACTGTGTTTCAGCACCAGGAGCCCTGAGTTGCCTGGACAGACATATGGACAGTTTATCCAACTGCATGTGCTATTCAGGGTCACTGTACTAGGGAGGCCCAGAAAAAGAATTCAGATGCATAAAGAAACAGTAAAAAAACCTTTCCAACTGTAGAGCAGAAAGTATTTATCTGAAATCAAGAAAGAACCAAGAAGCTGCAGACACTAGAGGGAGGCACTGTTACACACATGAGCTGTTGGTTGCACAGCTGAGATTGCTCTGGATTTAATTTGGATTCTACATTAATAATCAGAAACAGAAAATGCAGCACAACTCATCCTCCAACAACACGCACAGTGTGAAACAGATGCAGCTCATTAAAATCAGCTGGCACTTTACACACCTCATTGTTCAGAGGGAAATACAAAGAACAAATCTTATGCAACACAAAATTACCCAGATATGTTTTTATACTTATCTACTCTGAAGTGCAATGGATCTGCACTCAGGAAGACCTGTACCATACAAACCATAGCATTACATTACTAGAATACAGTAGTTTTCTGTCAAATTAATAATTCTTTCCATCACTGTATCTTTAGTGAGGAATCTGTTTAATTATATCCACAAACTCCTATTCACAGTTTGAGGTTCCCAGCCTTAACAGTATTCATCACTTGTAACAAAAATGTAAGCCCACATCTGACTTCAGTGGATTTACACGAAAGCTGAATAAAATTCCTTTTTTGCTTATTAAAAGGAAAAACCTCCTAAAGGAAGTGATCACACAGTTCTTTCAAGACAGCTGCTGTAAAATCCACCAACACTACAGTAAACAAGATTAAAGAATAAATGAAAACTTAACATTGTCATGATTAGGCCCAAAGTTTATTCCTGACACTTGAAAGAATTACTGATATTTTAAGTGCAGCACTCAGAACAGGATTAAAAAGAAAAGATGACTAAATTATACAAATTTGCTAAATTTAATACAAAACAATTGCACTTGATGCATAATGATTCCTAGAACACTCTTTAGCCATGGAAGAGATCAGCTTCTTAATATGGAAGAATATCTCCTATTAAATCAGAACACTCTCCATAAGTATACTCATATTATATTTTGGGGAGCAACACTGGAATTTTAAGTTGAAAACTAATTTCAGTTTTGCCAGCATCCAGTCATGCTACCAGCGCCATTAACAGACAAATACCCAGGATGTCAACAGGAGTACTGCTGTGCTTTCATGTGTGAAAGACAGAAACATTTTCTCTAAGACAAGCAGAATACTATGTTTCAATCCAGCTAAGAACAGCAAGCAACTCTCCTAAGTATGCAATGAGGCAGAAGGCTGCTCTATGGCCAATTCCCGCAGTAAAGGTGTCAAAACCGTTTAGGAAGGAGGACAAGTATTCTTTTCTGGAAGCACAGACACTTAACAGAGATAAGCACCAGCACCAAAGGATTTGAAGCAGTTGCTGACAAATTCACTGGACTGTGCCAAAAAGGGATGTCAAATTCCAAATTATTTTTGTGTGCCTCCATCTGATTTCCTGCCTATGCTGTTAACTCGCTTTACACCACTCTAATGTTTCCTAACTACTTTCCAGAACCATTTCTGAGGTGTTTAGAAGGCAGGAAATACATAATTGTCTCTTTTTACAATCATATTTCTTTTCTGAATTTTAGGATAAAATCTGTCTCCATGGGGAGGATCAACAATAGGCATAGGGAGCATCTCTCCAATAAGTGCATTTATTCAGGTAGGATTCCAAATGTGAGGAGAGAGGTCCTGCACTTACCTTTCATGTCCCAGGAGGACATTATTCAGATCTTCATTTACTTGTATTAGCTCAACAATTACATCTTCATTCTCCACTGTCACCAACAATTCCATGATCCTCTCCTGCATCATCCGACAGGTCTTGTACAATTTCTGCCCAAGGCAAGGGAAGGAAAAAAATTAAAAATTGTGACTGTGGTCTCTCAGTGTGTTGGTTCTGGAGATGAATGATAAGACACTCAAGCACTGTAGAATCACAGGTAACATTCCTTAATTTACACAAACCACACAGGTACCAACAACTGCAAATGGAACAATATCCGTGTCCTTGATCTCTGCAATGCAGGGTCACAACTCCCAGCACCACATCACTCCTACACAATCTCTACCTCTCAACACACCTTCATTTCTAAAGATATATGTGTCTCTAAAGCGTACATTACAAATTGCAAAATAACAGAGGCTCCCTTCTTGTTGAAGCTGATTAAACTCAGCAGGATACTTGGACATAATCCTGTTCAATGTCTGCTTGAAGAAAAGACAATATTAGTCTAAAGGTCAGAAGTGCTCCGTGACAATCTCAAGCTCCAACTATTCGTTTAAGTGGGAAGTCTGGATAAACTTAATCTATAGATTTTTGAGAAAGTAACACAAACCTTAGAGAATCAGCAGATAGGAGAATTATGAGAGTTTATTAAGCAGAATTTTGCATTATTGCCTGGTGAAGTGGAAGACAGTCTGTTTATATTACTCCCCTCTGCAAACTTTGCATGTTCAAAGAAACAAATTCTTTAGCAACAGGAACTTTTACTCAGCCAACATTTTTTCTCCTTCATGCAACATTGGCAAATGCAGGCTGGCTCAGCTTAAAGAAACAAAAAAAAAAGAGGGGGGAAATGACTCTCTTTGCACACTACTATTCAGAAATTGCTTTGATATTATAAGTGATCTGATTTTTCCTCAAAAAAATACAATACTTCATGTAAATAAATTATTTATTTAAAAAGAAATTTGCACCCCTTCGCTAAATCTGTATTCAGGATTGCAGAGTGCTCTACTTTTCAGTACTGTAGCTTCACAGCCCAGGATAAAACACACAAAACTGTGTTCACCCTAATGTCTGTAATTACATTTAAAATCTCCCCAACTGCACACCTTACTATGTGATCCACATTTAAAAAATGTGTATTTCTAAGGACTCCATTACACAAGCAGACTGGCAAGTTTCAATACTCAACAGACAAGGAAACTGAGATACTAATTTCAGGCATGGATTTGTCTGAAAACTGGAGTTTTACAATGATGGAGTAACAGCTGGAATAACAGTCACCAGTAATTCCAATACATTTTTGCTAATTTTTACCAGCTGCTAATCTGGACCCAAATTCCTGCACATCCATCCACTATTTGTTCATTATGTCTATTCACCATCCAGTACAAAAGTTTGTTACTCTTCTTGGCTGATCTTGAACTATTCTTTAACTACAGTTATTTATTGGCCAGCACATTATTTCCAGTGAAATATGATATCTTAAGTCTTGTCCAAAAGAGGGTGGGGAAAGAGAGGAGCCTGACCACTAATGACTATAAAGAACTGTAAACACTGATCAAGTTCACCTTGTTACAGTTTTTATTGAGGGACTCCAGATAATCTGAAGTACTAAAATCAATGTCTCCAACTCACTCAAAGTCTAAACAAGCAGCTGTTTTAATAAAGGATTTTGTTCTGTGACAACAGAAGTCCAATCCAAGCATTCCAGGTAGTGCCACAAACAAAAAGAGAACATTAAGCATTGTTCAAGGAATAGGCTGGCTGTGCCTGATGTTTTACACCACTCCTTGCACAGACGAAAAAGAACAGAAAGAACAACAGTGAAAGGAATGAGTTTTCATTCACTCTCCTACATATGGAAACTCCACACCCTGTCCTCAACCTTTTGCCAACACTTTTATTACTGGGAGTGTCAGTAAGAATCCACTGGTTTACTGTGGGCAGCTCAATCTGTGCACCCACATATGAAGTGTCATGGCAGGAGACAGGAAATAAAAGACAAACTTTTTCTGTTTCCCAACCTTTTCAGGGATTGGACAGAGATGGTCAAGAATAATATATCAATGTATTCTCAACAGCACCCAGTAAGGGTTCATTGCACAGGAGAATTTCTACACTGGGGAGGAGAAGCACACAAGGCTTGCAAAAATTAGATCAGTTCTTCAAAACACTTAATGCTGCAAAACTGTCAAAATGCTTCCTCATTGTAGCAGTTTGGAGGTAAGGTTAGAAACAGAAGGATGTAGTAAAAGCTTTTTAAGTTCTCAGAGACAACGTGAAACCGAAAAGCTTCCATTAACATAGGTCACTATTGCAATGATGAAGTAATACTGTACTTTTAATTTCTGAACTGGAAAACACAGCATAAGCACATAATATCACAGAAAGGGCATGTACAGGTTCACTGTCACATCACTGGACTATTGCAATACACCTCCTTCAGGCTACACTTACAGAGCACATGAATTCCTCTGTGGCACAGCAAGTTCCCAGTCTTTGAGGTCACACACATAAAGCCAATGCTTCATATTCTTCACTGGCCCTCAGTCTGCCCCTAAGGGACTGGTGATAACAAAGAGAGCTCTGCAAACTCCAGGATGGATATGAGAGTGACACTGTGTCATCATCTATTCTCCAGCTGGAATGTTCTCGGGGCTGTTTGACAGAACATGCTCAACAGAGAACGCTCCATTATGAAATTCTTTTGCCATTGGAATTCCCTAGAGCTTAAATTTGCATTGCCAGCTGTATTGTCCTTTCCTGACTATCAAGATGTCAAAGGGAAGGTGAAGAAGATGAAAGAAAGCTGAGCAAAATGAGAGATAGAAACCTGTTGTAGGGTTCCATCTGTCAATCTGAATTCAGATGTTAAAAGACAAGATATAACAATTTAAAAAGCAACTATAACCAAACCAATACCCCCATCAATGAATTATCATGTACCTGTAAAAGATTCATATCATCTGGATTTTCAGAGCCAGGAACATTTTCTTTCAATATTGATGACATGACTCTCACATTCATTTTTGCCATATCCAGCTCACTGTACAGTTTCCCAATCTGTTGGAATTCAACAGGAGAATATTGTGTAGGTGAACAGAGCAAGCAGAATAATTTTTACCTCTAATACACACTTTCTTTCCCATTAGGTATAATATGCATTGCTATTATTATTATTATTATTATTATTATTATTATTAAGCATTATTTTACTCTGGTAACACAACATGGAAATGAATAGAATTAGTTCAGCTTTTAAATGTGCACTCAAACTAAGATCCAAGCCTGATAGCACTACTTGTTTTTCTTACAGTTAATCCCTTTTACTGATGTCCCTGTTCCTCCTTTTAGTTCCATACAGGGCAAGCAGGCATGCAAGAGAACTGTCCTTTCCTTCCTGCTTTTTATAATAACCTCTTCACACAAGCCTTATGTGAAACAAATTTGGCTTTCACGCTTATCTCTGAACAAGCTTTTATCAATTTGCATAAGGGCACTGTAAGATGTAATTAGATATCCACACAGTCGAGTAGTAACTCCACAAACCCAACAGAAACCCAGAGCTACACTCTGTGCACTGAGGGTCCCTGCAGGGGCACCCAGGCTGCTCAAGCCACACATTCACAGCACATTCCAGGTGGACCCACCCTCCCCTAAACCTGTAGTGCTGCACCTGCTCCGGAGTCAACAACAACGTTGGGCCTGTGGGAAGAGGCAGGAAGGAACGTTTGGCAGGACTGGCAGAGGATGGGGATGACTTTGCACAAGGCCAGGGTGAAATCTGTGAAAACACAAAAAAAACCAGAGCTTGGGTTTAACAAAACTGCAGCAGGCATCCTGCTGAGAGAGGAACATCTCTCAGACTACACAACTGGCCAGGAGCTTCCTCATCATCAGTGCTCTCAGGGAATTTGTTGAGCAAGTCCTATTTAAAAAAAATAAATCTAATGGCTATTTTGTAATGAAATGAGGCTTGGAAATCAAATATTTTTAGAAAGGGTTTGCAAATAAGTACCGTCACAGGATGAAGTGGGAATGGCTTAAGAACAGGCTAGCAAGGAATAATTAAGCCATCTAAGAGCAAAGAGTCTTTCCCAGAGTGCCACTGCAATTTTGCAATGAAGGACAATTTGGAATGTGATCACACTTGGAAGCAGTAGAAAGGCTGGAGGGCCAAGTCTGGGTCTCTGCAGAAGGTAAAATACAAAAGTCTCCTGGACTGAAAAGCAGAAACAGCCTGAGAGAGCTTCACCGGCATTGCATCTGAACTGACTAATAAAAAAAATCCAGCCTGCACTATACACTACAAACCCTTCACTTCCTGGAGACTAAGGTAAAAACTGTGTTCAGGTCTGCTAAGACAAACAGAAGGTTTGCCACTGATTTTTACTGGCAAGTACATGAGGTAGACAAAGTAATCTCTAATGAACTAGGTGAGGGAAAAAATTAGTATTTATTGAGAGCATTCTTCACACAGCTAGTTCCAACAACCTTTAAATACATAAGCTTTTGTGTACTCCACTATTCAACCAGAAGATCAAACTCAGGATAAATCTGAATTATTCCTGTCTGCACTGATTATAGACATAAAATTCTGTAATTGCAAGATTCCACACAGTGATGGATGGCTTTCACACTGCCCAAAGTTCTTGTGAAAATTCTTCTTTAAGAAAAAAAAGAAATCTAGAAAGAATGGCATTAAACCATGTACTGTATTTCCAGCTGCTGCACAATGTTCAAACCATACTTATATTTAATGTCCTAAATGCCACACAATACTACCTATGACAGAGGCTTAAATAACACTTACTGTGCAAAGCTGGAGAGATATGCAGACAATAATATTTTCTTATAGATTTCTACATCTCTCCATTTAATCTTAAAGATAGATGATGTTCATATTCTCAACAGTATATGTTTTTGTAAAAACCTTACTCATTTTTGTTGAGGCTTTCAGAAGCTGACAAGTATGGAGCACTAAGCACTCATTTATTTTGAAGTAAACAGCATGCACAGATCTTTTAAAGTCTCAAGACAGAGATGCTTCATTTCTGAGAACATATCCATGAATCTGTACTTGAAAATGAAATAAACTACTATATAGCTCAGGTTTCTTCATTGTTATCTTAGCTGTTATAACTGAAACTGATTCCTGCACATGTGCTTAAGTAATTTGGTCATATTCTGCCCTGAAGCATTTAAATAAAAAAACCCAGATCAAACATGCCTTCTGTGTCCCATAAAATTAACACATCTCATTTCTGAAATGTCCTTGTGTATCCTCACCTTAGATCCACCACTGCTAGTGTCAGAGGATGGAAATTCCACGCCTTTCTTCAGCAATTCCAGGTAAACTTCTTTTACTTCACTCACATCCACCATCCCTTGAAAACCTCGTGCCCAAACCTGGTTTTGAAATATCAGGGACAGTAACAGTCACAGAAATGGTCAGTCAGTGGGTCAGGAAAATGCTTTTAAAATGTATGGTCCTAAAGGCAGGTCATTCCCTTCTTCCACTTTGGATAACTCCATTCAGTGCAACAGGAACCACAACAGCTCCAGAGTTAAGGTGCTTTCAAAAGAGGTTCGCAGGATTTAAACAGGTTGCACAATTAAACATTTGCCACATGGCAGACACTGTGAACACTCACAGTTTACTCCAGACTCACCATGATAAAGGTCAGGATTTTCTCTTGCATATCAATGGGCAGGTTGTATCTTGGGTTTAGCAGTTTCACCAGCTTGTCTTTGCAGAAATCCTTCTTCACAACTAAAGACTGGAATCTTGGGCCACAGTTCTCCACACACATCTCAAGCAGCTGCACACACAAAAACCCTTTGATTATAATAGGGGGGAATAGGGGGGGAAAATCCCACAACTTGACAGCTTTTTTTTTTTTTTTTTTTAATTTGTTTCAAGTAGTTATAGGGAAGAGTAGGAATGGATATGAACAGATAACTGCTCACTAGAATGCCTGATGAGGTCACTTCAGGGAAACAGGAGCTCCCTGTGTGCTCTGTTATACCTGCACAGTCCAAAGGAGCTGTGCCAGCCACAGTGACACTGTTTTTAACAGAGAAGCATGGTCACCCTTGTTTCTATGTCACAGCACTTACTGAACATATGGTACCTTAACAGCTGGAAATCTGCCCATATCTTAAAAAAATCACTTGCACAGGTTCAGCAATAGAATTAATTCACTGCCTAGCACATAGGTACCCTGGTCTGACAGATTCTGAAGAGCTCTGCAAGAGAAGAAAATCAGATTGCTAAATGCCTGTCCTTTGATCTGCCCTGTAAGTGAGAGACTAATGATAAAAGAGAAAAGAACAAATTCACCAACTTGGAGCACAATTTCTCCATGTGTTTCAAAGGTCACACTAATTTAAAACAGATGAGCTGAAATGTTCCAATTCTCAGATTCATCTTCATGAGGGAAGTCTACTTCCAAAAACATGCTTCAAATGCTTAGAGCAGGATCCCTGCAAGCACTGTGCCTGCCCTATCAAGCACAGCAGGATGTGGTAATGACATAATACTTCTCCCTTGTACATCTGGAGGTGGTTGATTACAATTCTCATTTTGCAGAAGAGATGTCAAAAACTGCCATTACATCCCAGTCACCTGGGACTTGACAGGAAACTGGGATCAATCAGATCAGGCGCAGAATCACGAATAGAATTCATCTTGCCTGGCCCAAATCTAAAGATGGACGATGACTCACACAGGGATTGTCACTCCTGTGCTTCTGTCTCTTCAATTGAAGCTTCATTTTCCCTCCCAAAGGAAGAGGGAAGATAGGAAGGTGAAAGCAAAGGGCTGACATTAACAAAAGGCTGCAAAATTTCATGGGTTTTGAGACAAAATTTCCCCTGAATCATGTCACAGACAGAATGTATTCTCAAAAGGATACATGTATTTAAAGGGATGATATGGTGATCTTGATAAAAGTAGGTTAAGTATACTTTCCTATTCAGAGCAGACTACATTTGACTAAGTGAAATCATTTTATTAACTCATTTTTTAGCCTCAAGACTCAGGGATTTTTTTCCCACTGTGATCGGGAACTTACAGGACAACAGGTTGAAGACCAGAAGAAAATATATTGCCAAAATGAAAACAGGGTAGAACAAAGAGACACTGACAGACTGCTGTGCAAAAAGCTAACATAAAGATAATTACAAAAAAATCTTGGCTCAAAACATTACTTTTCATAGAGAGTACATGAAACATATGCTAATATGCCAAGTCATTTGCCTGTGCAGTACTTCAAAGATGCTTTGTGTAAAATATTTTCAACCCAGTGCATGGGAAACTTGTTATATTACTCCCTATTATTAATTCCCTACTTAGGGGACTGAGTATTTATCCACTGAATGAAAGTACTGAACTAATGGTCTGGATCCTCCACTCAATTATGCCAGCCCAGCCCACTCACTCAGGGAAAAACTAAGCTGGTATAAGAAAAAGAAGAATTTGACTCAATTATTTTTAACTGGACTATTCATGAACAAGCCACTTTCATGCTAATAACACCTTTCATTAGAATTTCAATATGGGTATTTATGGTGCAAATAGGACTCTGGTGCAAACAGGATTCCACTTCCACCGGAAAGAACAGATCCAAGGTGGCCAAGCCAACCACTGCTCCACACAGCTCAATGGAAACTCAACAGAAACACGTTTTAATAACAAAACTGGCAAATTAACTTCAATCAAACCATTAAACTTCCTGTCAATGGCAAACAGGATGTGAGAAGTGCTGGAATTGACAGAGCTGGTATGTTCCAGGATAACTGATCCCAGAGATCTGCACTCAGCAAAAGATGCAAACTGTGTAATCCAAGGCTTCTAGTTTACAGGACTGAACCACAAAACTAAAATGATAAAAGGAATCTACAAAGAGGTGAAGCTAAACTGTGAAGCAGAAACAAAAAATGGGAGAAGTTGGTGAGCATAGCAGAAGGTCAGCTATGTTCCTTATCAACAGAGACCTCACTCAGATTTCAAGGCTCACTGCACATCTAAAGCAGCCAGGTTTGATCCATAAAGCTGAGCAATGGGTGCAGCTTGTGAGGGACACTTCTCAGACCCAAGGTGGCTGCAAGAATACCCAGATGAACAGCTTGCTTCTTCACATTTCTGACTCAAGGGGAACAAGCCATTAATCCGTTTCCAGGATTACACTCCACTGAACACATCCTGATGCCTGCCCAGCTGAGGTTTGGAACTGCAATATGCTCTTTCCAAGGCCAGCATTTAAACCAAACCGGTATGAGCAGCTCTTTCAGCTGCCACTCACCAATTACAGTGCAGGGGCTGAGTACACTTAATCAAGGTTCAGCATTTCAAAAACACTGAATTTTCAGAAGTGTTGAATTTTTCAGATTTCACATTTCAAACACTGAGATTTGGATTTCTTTTGCTCCCACCTGATGTCCTCTTCTTTTCTTCTTTGTCAGCATATACCATAAAGTATAATAAAATAGAGTAGTACTCTTTTAATTTAGGAGCTGTAGAACTTCCTCATGCTTTTGTTTTTTAGATCCTCTGCTTTGTAGAATGTTAATTTAATGAACTAAAATCTGAAGGCCACATGTGCCATGGTAATTTTTTTCTGCATCAAAAAAATTACACACGATTAAAAGGATAAGTGGAAATATTCTTAGGAAAAAATACCTGTCAAAATTTAATTCTAGGCAATTATAGAATGGCTTATGCTGGAAGGGACCTTCAAGGCCAACTAATTCCAATTCCCCTGCCATTCACTAGATCAGGTTGCCGAGAGCCCCATCCAACCTGGACTTGAACATTTCCAGGGATGGGGCGCATCCACAATTTCTGTGGAAAAATGACTTCCTTTAAAATATTTTCCAACAATATAATACAAAGGTGAAACAGTAATTTAATCTTAAATTTCTGCCCACTGCTTTGAATGCAGGAGTGAGAGGGACACATTGAATAAACAATTTCCCCATGTGATGTTCAGCTCCTGAGACCTTACAGGGATCAGAATTGGGGCGCTGCAGCAAATGCTTTACAAAACCAAGGGAGCTCTGTGTAGGTGACTGAACAGCTGTCTCAGTACTCATTACATAAACAGAATTTATGTACCTAAAGTCTACCAGCAATAAAAAGTCAAGTAACACACACACAGTCTGTTGGATTCCTGCCTGAAAGTTCTAATCCTCTTCACTCTGATTGCACAACCTCCAGTGCCAGCCCCGATCTCTCGGTGTTATCAAAGACTGGGCATGAGGCAACTCCATGGCCTGACATAAACACCTCCATCCACGTGACTTCACAGGAACTTCAGCAGCTCAGAGCACCTGAAGCCAAGCCATAGCCAGCACATTATCCAGCTGGCACTCAGCCTTCTTCCTCCAAGTAAATAAAGCATCATCCAAGAGTGAGGAGGAGGAACACACTGTTGAGATTTAACACATTCCAGTAACAAAATCAGGGCTAACACGCGCAGTTGAGCTGCTTCCATGGAGATTTCCACACTCCACTCAGCGTGCATTCTCTGGGAATGAGCTCCTTAAGCAGCTTCATTAGAAATATTAAATTCAAGGGTGTCAAGGTTGAATAGTTAGAAGTGGATCAAAGTGCACTTCTAAGAAATGTGATTTGCAGACACTTAGTTTTATATAATGTAGGTAGGAGAGACAATCTGATGTAGAGTCTCAAAAGCTAGAGGACCACACTTATTGTAAGAAATACAGGCACTAACAGTTCACCCAAAAAGAACCCTTATTTTTGCAAAACTCTGTGAGGAAAACAATTTTTAAGAGATGAGAGTTGCACAGGAAGGGAACAGCTTGTGTTTCAGTGATTGAAAATTATTTCTTTTTTTCCATTTGCAATTAATTGCTGTTGTCATCTAAGCATTTCAAAATGGAAAACAGGAACAATTTCATTAAGGCAATTAAGAAGATAAAACCAGAAGATACAGCACATAGGAAGAGTGATGTGGGAAATGTAAAAGCTACACATGGCTAGCAATGAGGTCATCAAAGGAAAAGCTTTTACACATGCTAAAATGATGTCAGTACTGGTAAAAAAACAGCAGTACTGGTAAAAAAAAAAGAAAAAGGAAAAAAGCCAGAGGCACAGGGAGAGACAAAGTATAAAAGATCTTATGCAAGAACTAAAACTAGAAAGAGAGAGAGTTAGAAGAAAGTCTGAAACTTATTTAAATGTAAAAAAATAAGGAAAAAAGATTAAAAAATACAGGGATAAGAACTCCGCAAACAGAAAACAGCAGCTGGGCCAAGAGAATGTGACTGCCTGGCAGTCAAGTTACAGGTGTGCATGGTAGAGGGTGAGGACAGAGAAAGGGGCTGGAACAGAACAGGAATTGCACTCCCAGCTGAACTTGCTGCATGCTCTGTCTGCAATACAATGAGCTCCCAGGTCAGTGTGATAAAGTTCTTCCTTGGATAGACCTGGATCAAGATCCTTCTCCCACTTTTACATACTCAAAAGCTAAGCTATAGTGTCACCTTGGGTATATCTGCACAGTAAATACTCAAGGAACAGCTCCCAAACCTAAATCCTGGGTTATCAGCAGAGACTGTGTCAGATAGTCACAACAGGACCTCGCTGCACAAGGGCTGCAGGAGACAGACCTGATACAGGGATGGCAGGTACAGTGGAAAGCCAGTGTCCCATTATGCAAACACACAGAACACACAAAAATGTGACTCATGAGACAGTGGAGGAGGAAGCCAAGGAAGAAGTGTGGAAACAGAGTGAGCTAGAGGTCTATATTGACATGTTTAACAATTATCTGCATCTCTAACTTGTCAGGAGACACTTGGGCAATTGCTAAGCGACCTACAATTTGGCCCTATCCATCACCCATCTTCTTTAATCACTTCTCAGCACATCTTGGTATAGACTATGATTTTGCACAACAAATACCAAACCTATGAGTAATAGTACTCAAAGTGATGCAGATGGGCCTCTAAAACCTCAAAAAAGGAAATGGTGAAGAAAATACTTTTAACCAATTAACAAAAAACTAAAATCTTCAAGAACCTAAAATACAAAAGGTATTACTCTTGTCACAGTAGCACGACTGGTAGTCAAGAGTAATTCAAGTCAAAAACTCAGGACTTAGGAGAGTATTAGAACTTCCTGCATTAACATACTCCAGTAAATCTTAAATTGACTGAAATCACAACAGCTCCCCAAACCCTGGGGCAGTTCAGGAACACTGTCAGATTCTAGAGGCCACATGTCAAGCGAGGATATTCCCAGACACTCCGACCTTTAGCCATAAAGTCTGAATTTCACACAGCTCACTCTGCCTCTTGCTCCCTTACTTAACTCACCGTAGTTACCTTTTCCTTCAAGTTTATCATTTATATGTGATAACATTTCCTTTTACCAAGCATGTATCACACATTCCACCAGTGCTGCACACTGTGCTTAGTCTGACTAAGATCAGCACCACAAGGTGAGTAATAGAATGGTCAAATGTAGCTTTTATGTAATATCCTAACCTCTATGTCTTTCACAAACAGGTGGGGCTCTCACAGGACAGTCACTGGAGCAAATAAGAACTATCCTACTTTTACACAGAACAAGTTAGCTCCCTATCCACCTCGCCACCAGAATTTGCATCATCCAGGAGTCCATGGAATGCCAACAAACCATCTGATCTGCACTGTGGCAGTGCTGTACACACAAACAACAAAGACTGAAAACATCCTGGAGAGTTGTGTCAGGGATAATTTGCATGCCACCTTATCGTTTAGACTGTTTGCCTTCTTAGTGTCTAATTAATATAAATATAGCTGTACTTACAGACAAGGTAAGCCTGATCTCCTTGTGGTTACAGTTTTTTGAAAGCTTCTTCTTCAGTGCTTTAACTGCATCTTTAGGCCTGTGACAAAAAATGAAAGAGAAGAAGTTACCAGTGAAGTTTTCTAGTTCATAACTTCATCCAAGAACCAAAAATACCAGCCTGAGATACAGGACCAAATCCACCCCTGTGCTTACACCCACATAAAACCAGAGCAATTGCCCCATTGATTTCAGCAAAATCTCTTCAGCACTGAAGTAGAGCAACAGAGCAGTGAATCTGCTGCAGACTGTGCATTACTCCAGAGACTTGTGCAGAGATAAAGTTTTGCTCTGCAAAGTCTGCTCCAAAATGATATTTTTCCACTGTTGTAGAATAGAATTACATATCTAGCTTTTATTGCCACGAAAGGAAATATCAACTGCCAGATGTATCAAGAGTTGACTGGCAGTTTTCATGTATGATGCAATTAGAATATATTCTCCTGGGAGTGCTGTCAGGAGTAGGGGTGTCACGGATAACTTCCAATCTTATAATTGCAGGATGCACTTAACTCATCTGAGTAACTACCAGGGATGCATGGACAACCCACTCCAGCCAAGAGATAGGGGCATTTCTAACCCAGCCATTTTCATTTCTATATATATACCCCATATCTTCTAACTATCTGTGTAGGGGGAAAAGGGTGGAAGATGGTATCGAGGTTATCACACGTGGGAAGCAATTTTGCCTCATTAATATGGACTACCTATAGTGTACAATTATTAGGGCCAGCCCAACACTCATGATCAACATAAACAAGATGTCCTAACATCTCTTTAGGATCTCTCTAGAATCTAAGATGGAGCAATAGGCCCAAATACAATGTTTCACTTAAAAAAACCAAAGAAATCTTTGTTAAAAACATTTCAAAGTCAATGAAATTAGCTGGGTGTTTACCATTACTGCATCTCTTTGTTTGAAGTGCTATACTTCGTGAGAAAAAACAAAAAAAAAATAGGAGACATTTCTCTATTTTTCTTAATCATATGTCATACCCAGGCATATCAGTAGAGCATCAAGTGACAGATGGCACAGGAGTGGAGAAGTTTCCCTTTTAGAGAGCTGTTCCACAAACCCACTCCTATTTGCTTCCCCCACTGAAGCATCTGGAAATGCTCTGGTCAGGAGCTGGATATTGCATTAAAATAACAATTTGCCTAATTAGATGCAGCAGTTCTGCTGCTCCTACTATTCTGTTACAGACTGTGACTAGTAGTAGCTGCCTAGGAGGAAGTTACAAGGAGCTCGCTCCTCTGCAAGCTTAAGCTGTGCACAAAAGGAAACAGTTTATTAAAAAAAAAAGGCTCTGTTGCATGGAAACTTTACATAAAAACTAACACTGAGGGTCAAAGTGTGCTGTTGCTTATGGCAATAACTAGAAGGAAGTCATTATTACTGACATTCCAAGTACTAAGAACCACGGGTGAGTGCATGGAATCCAAAACAAGGAGTGGAGAGAAAAGTTGATACAGTAAAAAAGACACCTGTGCAGAAAGTAAGCCATACCTCATTGTTCTGGAAAAAACTCTTTAGCTAGTATTAAAATATGCCACTACTAGAATGAGTTCTCAGAATGCAATGCTGAAGCAGATCTTACATGAGAACAAGTTTCCTTTTTTCTGCTTTTACAGGTGGAAACAAGGAAGTTCAGAGCAGCAAGTGGCTGAGCGAACCTGGATGTGGCTGTCCGGTGCAAGAGACCAGCTCAGTTCTGGGAGCACACCTGGATGGGATGGATCCCACTGCACAGGATCCCAGCCCGCGCTTCACCCCGGCTGCGGCACAGCCTGGCAGAGACACTGCACGGTGGGGAGCTCGAAGGCAAAAGCCAAGAGTTTTAAATATTGTTGTAGGCACCCAAGTGCTCAAAGCCTTTTTCCAGGTGGGTTTGCAGAGCACAGGGGTAGCCCTTCAGCCTGACGAGCAGATAAGATACCTTTGCCACCACCTTTCTCTACCGTGTGTCTATGGGGAAGAACCTCCGAGCCTAATCCATAAAAGCCCCGATGGGGTAAAGCTTTTCCCTGGGAACCAAAGCTACGTGCTCCCTGCGCTATTTCGTTTCGGGTCACTTCACATCAGCGTCCTACGCCGGCTGCTCGATGTCGCCCTGCCCTCGAGAGACGCCGGTGCCGCCTCCGCACCCCGCAGCCCCCCGGCCCGCTCGCTCACCCCTCCTCCGTGGCGTTGATCACGTCGCAGATGTGCATGAACTGTCCCCACTCCTCCGTCTGCAGCGACCCGAGCGTCGCCCGCTCTGAAAGGCCAAGGGGAGCCGAGGGTCAGCGCCCGGCGGGGACAGAGGGGGCGGCGCGGGGGCACCGCTGGACGCGACTCACCGACCAGGCTGCCCACGGCGGTGCCGAACGGGTCCCTCGGAGCCTTCCCGAAAGCCATGGCCGCTGCCGGCAGCGTCCCGCGGGCTCTGCGGAGCGGAGCCCCGGCCCCGCCGCCGGATCCGGCCGCTCCCTCCCGCCCCGCCGGGCGCTCCCTTCCTGCGCTCGGGCGGGGCCGCCTCCAGGTGCTGCCGCGGCCCCTCCAACCTGATCCCGGCACGGCACCGCCCCGCCCCGCGGGGTCGGGTCCCACCCGGGCTCCCCTGGGACAGGGCTCCCACCCGGGCATCCCCTAGCAGAGGGCTCTCTCCGACTCCCGCCAGGCAAAGATTTTCCTTGGGAACCGAAGCCGTCTTTCGGGTCGCTTCACATCAGCACCTTATACCGGTTGCTCGATGTCACCCGCCCTGGGGCGACGCCGGTGCCACCTCCGCGCCCCTCACCCCGGCCCGGACCTAAAGCACCCCCTGGCCTCACACAGCCCCGGGCTCATTTTCCTGCCCCATGGACCTGCGAGACCCCCGCTCATAGGCAGCGGTGGCTCAGCCGGGTCCCAGATGGGATTTCACAACTGAATCCACGAGGAACTTGGCGTTCCGTGAGGCGAAGCTCAGGAACACCTTCAGAGCCCCTTCTGCTGCTGGTATCACGCTGCATCCCGTGTGCAGACACAGTTTAACCTCTGCACCCACCGGTACACAGCCCCGGGGCTGCCCCTGCTCCTGCAACCTCCCTACAGGTGCTTTCAAACCCCCACCTTCTTTTCTGATCCGCACATTTAAAAAGAATACAAGCAAAGATCTCAAATAAATGGGGAAAATTCCCAATTGGTGCATCCAAGTTACATTCATAAATTCATCCTCTTTGTGTTCAGCAGGCACCACTAACATGTTCCTCCTGTCACACACACCTTTCTACATGTGGGACGTCCTTGTTACACTTACTATCAATGACTTCCACTGTGTCTCTTCATCACAAGCCTATCTCACACCTGTACAATACCTGGGAATGAACGATGAATGAAAATTAAGATGTCAGCTGTAATTTTTGTTGGCTGACAGTTGTAATTATTTCAGTATCAAACACACACGGAATCATATTAAATAGCCTCTGAGTAGAGCTTAATGAGTCATACAGTCAAGACATGATATAAGCAAATAAATTATTTGCCTGACATTAGAATTTAATGGATTAACAAAGCTCTATTTGCACTACGAGAGGTTTTTTTTAGGAGGAACTAATCATACTTTCTTTTGTGTTTTGTACAACTCTGTGGCCCCATCTACTGGATGGTTTTAACGCGAATGCAGGAGAAAACCACATTTTTGGTGTACCTGCAAGTATCTCTATGAAAAACAAGTTAAAGAACTCTTAGGCAAATTGATAATGTACCATGAATGTAGGAGTCTTTTTCTTACTCAGTCTGTAGTAAGTGGGTGGAATCCATCATGCAGTCTGATGAAGCTCCATTTGAGACTGTTCTAATGAGCACATCTCAATTTTCCACACTTCTGTTATCCTGTTATTTGGCTAAAAGCCAAACACCAGTTGTCAAAACACAAGTCAGTTTATTTATTTTAGTTCACAGAATTTTGAAAGATATCCTCTAAACTTAGGTGTTTCGTTCATTTGCTCTTTAACCCTGTAACAGTAATGAGGGCCTATTTAAATTAGCCCTTGTTAAACCTGCAACACAAGTCAGATCTCATTTCAAAGAGCATATTTTATTGAGCTAATCGGGGGAAAAAATTCAAGTAAAGCATTTTTTCATTGGAATTTACTGATTAAAGTTACTCACTGAAATCAGCTTTTGGTATAGATCTGTGAACTCCTGGTGGGCTTCAGGTTCTGCTTGAAACAAAATCTCTCTGGCTCTTCAGTCTTCTCAGGGCTGGAATCCTCAGAATTCATGAGCTGGTGGTCAAAGAGTCCCAGGAGAGCCTTGCACTTCTTGCAATTTTACTAATATTGAAGAGATACTATTACATTTAATTATTACTATTCATGGATCTTTTCGGCCTCTTGCAAGCACATAGAGAGTGTTATAAAAAGGAGGAAGGAAGAGGTTAAATAATTTCGCTTTGCAAAATGTTTTGAAACAAAAGTGTTAAGTGGCATAGCTTCTGTCTGCCTCAGCTCAGCTAACATGTATTATACTAACATAGGCAGGATTGTCAATGTGATTTCATTTTTACCAGAGATTTTGATGATGTTATGTCAATTACAAATTAAAAAAAAAAACCCAAATTGCTATAGCTTTGCAGAGATTCTTTTCTAATTTAGTTTTGCTGGCTTTACATTTCAGAGTTATATCTCATAAATTATTTTTAAAATCATACTTTTACCTTATTTAAGTTTCAGTCCTGTTTTCAAAGAATCACATACATGCACAGAGGACATTGAGTGAAATACTTAAACAGCTGTCATTCATAAATTGATTTATGGTATTGACCTGTACCTGCTTTTGTTTGTTATATGAAAATTAAAAGCCATTGCAATGATTTTTTGGTTTCGTTTAAAAATGAGAGATTCTTAAAAGGTCCTTATTCATTAGGCATTAAGTGAGGAGCTGCAAAGCAGTCTCTCTTCCATCTCCCAAGGGCTGTATTTACCCTCACTGCTTTCACCAGAAGCCTGTTCTAGTATGACTCTTCCTTGTTATCCAGTATAAGAGATGCAGTCGGTGGCATTCTCACTGTTGCTCATTAGTCCAGATGCTGGTTATGGCCTGTGCTGGGAGCTTTACTTGAACAAACAGCTCCAGGGTTAAATCAAATCCCTTCTGCATCATCTCCATTAGCTCACTGCTTCACATAACAGCTAACCTAATCAGGAGCTATTTGGGCAAAATAAATTAATGTTTGGGACCCAGTTGCACTAAGAATACAGAGCTGTCCCCAAATATCTATTTAAGTAATTACTATTTTATATTAAAAAAAAAAAAAACCAACAAAAAAAGAAGAAATGTCCAAGTGCTGTTATGTCAGCAGCATGTTTAATGTGCCTGTTTAGAAAAAGGAACAAATCTAGACGTGCCAGAAAGAGGTAGAGGCCTGCAGAGGGCAAGCTTGGTCAAGGAATCTCCTCATTTTTCATGCAGCAGCTACCTCTCAGCCATATTGGTTTTTCTTTTTTACTGAGCTTCAGATACAGCTGGTTAGCATTGCAATGCTCTCCTGCAATTTGAAATAATTAAAAAATACCCCAGTAAATGCCATGCATTGGTGATCAAAAGGTAGGAGAGGGTCAGGGAGGTGGCATTTTTGTGGATGAGAGTCAGAGTTTCACACATGTGACTCTGCTGCATTTCCTGCCCGAAGCAGCTCTCACTGCCCTGGGACTTCCAGGTGAAGTTAGACAAATCTGTATTTCTCCCACTCCTAAAACACTGAGAATTTCTAATGATTTTTTTTTTCCTTTAATAATACACTGCAAGAGTCTCAGCTAATTTGAAACTAAAATCATGTCTACCTTCTTTTGGATTTTTTTTGTGGGTTTTTTTTGTTGGTTTTCTTTTTTCTTCCCCAAGATATTATACGTTACCTCCCTCGGGGATTTTACCCTCACCATATAGTGTTAATCCAAAAACTTTCCTCTCCTCCCTTTCAGGAAACAACTCTCCTTTTTCCCTGGATCAAAGCTGGAGATAAATATTCTATTATCTGGAGATAAATATTGTATATTCAGGAAACTTACCTAAGCCTTTTCTGTAGTTCACCTTCTCAGAGACAAAGATGCATCATCCAGTTCCCTGAGCTTCTTTCCAGATGTGTATTTTCCTCTAATGGATTCTAGATTTATAAAGAAATGATGAAATTATTATTATACTGCAGAATATGGTGAGTCTTAAGTTTTCTGTAGCAGGGTAAATATTAAATATATCATATATCTTATCCACTGGAAGGTAGAATCCTCAACTTGACTATCACAGGAAAACTCACAAAGAAAGAAAGACTCCCTTAATCTTAAATTATAGCATTTGTAGATAGTTTTCTCATTAATAGAATGCAACTGCTATATATATGTGTATATATATCAATATATATAATGCTGCATAAAAACAAGCTCAAAATTGAAAATTAGGTATGAACTTGACAATTCAGATTTTTTGCAAACTAACATATGAGAAGTTAGGAACTTTTCTATTTTCAAAGGAAAGTGGCAAACAAGTGGTTCTCATTTAAGCTAACAATAAAGAATGTATGAAATAGCCAAACATCTCTTTGCATTAGAGGCTACCTGAAGAAGTTTATTTTGTGGGAGGTCCTTCAGGAATTTGGAGAGTTGTAAAACACACTTGCACAATTAAATCAGGAATGCTTTTTGAGTTACATGGTACTGGTGCATAGCAGGACACTGAGGTTACACATACATTGCTATGAGTGCTACAAGTTTAGTTTAGTTTTGTTTTCAAATTATTTAAGTTCGTGATAAAAAATTCTTATATCTCACTCTGAGGTGCAATATAAATTTCTCTGCCTTCAACAAGCAAGCTTGAAAAAACTTAATTTGTGCACTTTTTAAAATTAAAAAATTACTTGATAAATGAGGTCTTCAGATTGATGTTTTCATCTCTAAGTGTGCTGAAATACAATAAAACTAGAAATAAGTTCGTCTGTTGTTCCAACACAAAACAAATCAGGCAATCTCCAAATCCTTACATCTCAAATGCGTGTATAAGAACTTGAGCTGCAGGAATCAACAAGTATCAAACCTGAATCAAGCTGATATTTTCAGTACCAGGAACAATCTTGATTAGTTGGGCAGCATTGCAATTATCAGCGTGGAAATCAATCCTGGAAAAAACTCACATCCTCAATCTCTGCCCATTAGCAGCAGGTATGGCCTTTACCAAGGAGTTCATTTTTCTCTTTGTGACACTCCCACTGCCACCTGAAGTGCAAAACATCTCTCAGGAAGAGCTTAGTTCAGCACTGCTGCTTCTCATCTTAGTGCTTAGAGAGAAACAATAACTAAACACAGACCCTTTAAAAATACACATAGAGAAAATAATTTTTGACATTGCACCCAAATTAAATAATTTCAGCAATATTTGATTGCCATCAAATAATTGTGCTGGCTGCTGGAACAAACATCCAAAAGCTTCATGGACTGGCAGAAACTCATCACCCACAGAGCCCTGGTTCCAATCCAAGCCATGCAGTGCCATGCTGCTCACACAGCCCCCTCCTGTCCTAATTAACCAGGAATCTCAGCTGAGTTCTCTGCTGGATTTTAATTATGGCATTATTAGCTCATGGGGGAAAAAAATTGACAGATGTTTCAGGTTGGTTGTAGCAAATTAAAAGGCAGGTGCTTGGTAGAAAAACTCAGGAATGATTAAACAAGTGAGTGTGGAGGTTTAGCTGATGTTCAGTGAGCATTGTTCATAATAGCAGTTACTTTTCTGCAGTGCAAGGGGACTTCTCAGCATAAAAATAACAATTGCAACAGGTTTGGATCTGGTTTTTAAAAAAGCTTATGAACATATGTCCTTAGTTTGGTTTTTAGCTTTTGCTGGGGCCATTTTGCTCCTCTTTCCTCTAAAAATAAAACCCACCGGTTTTTTAGGTTGCTAATTTAAGAAAAAATTGTGTGATGCCAAAGTAAACAATAGAACTAGTTGATTACTCAACAATTATTGTTACACTGAGCATCTCTCATAAAGAAAACCACTAATTTTCATCTCTTATAAGGGATAACAAATGTCATAACTTTACTAATAACTTCAATTGCCTGACAAAGCAGTTTCAAAACAAGTTTGAATGAAGTAAATGCATTACAGGAAACATAGGCAGAGCCTGAAAAGATGCCAAGGTCAGGATTTTAAGAAAAACAAGAAAAAAACAGTGCCATGATTCTGAGCTCTCCATCAATTATTCTATTCCATGGGAGTCTTTATCTACAGTCTCAGTGAGTCTCATCCATCGAGGTGACATGGAGAGTGTCAGGTGAACTGAGGAAAGAGGCTTTGGGCAGACAGTGAGGTCATTTGGGTGCAGGTTCACTCTGCTGTGGTGGTTTTCTGCTTGAGAATAAAAAGTTACAGGGTTTGAATGCTTTGTGTTTTATTTTTTGTTTTGTTCTGTTTTTTAAACTAACATACATATGCAATTATGGCTCCATCCTCTTCAGAAATCCATTTTGGGTTTTTGTCATGTGTAAGTTCCATATAAAAATGAGAAAATGTTGGGATTTCCCTAATGTTTTTGTTTTTTCTTTAACAAAACAACAGTTTAAACTATGCTTTTCATCCAAGTGTATCCCAAAACTATTCAAAGACAAAAACATCATTAGGTTTCATTTTGAGCATGCAGAACCAGATATGCTGATAATTTCAAAACTAGAATTTTGGACAGTTTGGATTTTGACAAGTCAGTATTTGCTCATCAGGGGTGTTTTGTTGGAAAAATTTCCCATCAGCTGCAAGTTTTATTACACATTAATTATGCCACAGCTAGGAAGTGAAAAACCCAACCCAAAACTCTTTCCACTAGTGGTGACAGTTATGGGGACCTGCCAAAAGGTCCCACTTGAAAGGCAGTGATTTTCCTACGGTTGGAGTGCAGGATGTACAGAAAATTTTGCAACTTGTTTAATGGAAAGAATCAGCCATATATCTGCCAGTTAAGAAAATAAACAAATAAATGCAGATTTTAATGCTGTAAGTCAGTAAAAGCTGAAGAACATCTTTCCCTGTTTCTAAGGGAGGCAAATGTTCACCTGGGCTCTTAATCTGGACATAGGTTGCTTGTGGTTGGACTGAATCTTCTGAGTATAGAGGATTCAGATTTCTTTAATTTACACCACACCTGGGCGTGGTCAGTGCAGGTGGCTCTGACCTGTGAGGCTGCTACACTGCCCCAGCTGTTAATCTGGGACTCACAGATTAACACATCTGGCCTAAAATGGAGATTTGTGGCACTGTCACCTCTGTGCCATCCTGAGCATCCAGTCTGTGCAGCAGAGGAACACACACATTTCTCAGGGAGCTCCTCTGCACTGCAGGTTTATAGAAACTGTTGGAGGGTGACCTGTCATGGAGCCTGAGCTCACTGAAATTAGATTCAGTAAGCTACATCCTCTGTATCAGGGTGGAATTAAAGCTGGTTGCTGCTCTGAAATTTAAGGTCAAAATCTCTGAATTTCTATCCAGAACAGCTGTAAACCTCAGAACACACTCCCTGCTTTGGCTGCACCTCCACACTGATGTTTTTGGCAAACATTTTACATTTTACCCAGGGAGCTGGAGCTGTGGCATTTGTAAGACCATGCAGCTACAACTAATTTAATGTTGTGTGAAACACTTATCATTATGTCTAAAGGCACAGTTCATGCACTGCAGGAATCCCACTGCTATTTCCAAAAGCAGAGGATGGTTTGGGATGCACTGTGCATACTCACTCTAAGAGACAGCACAAGTGCTGTAGACAAACTGGAAATTTCTGCTTGTCTGTACTTCATCTTTCACCACAGCTATCTCTGGGTAATGATGCAGTATTGTCAGCAGTGAAGGGTTTTTTTTACTGAAATATTTAATACAGAAGAATATCAAAATTATTTGATTATTTGCTTTTTTCCTACCATGATCAATATGTCAGAGGTCTTCCCATACTGGACCATCACACCAAGTCTGCTGCTGCTTGCTACTATGGTCACTCCTGAAAACAGGCAGTTCTTCCATCTTTTTGCCTAATTCAGTACGCTCATTTTTCCTTGCAATGACACTCATTAATATGCATTCCCTACTTCTGATCTTGTGAGCAGAAAGACTCCTAAATGGTACACATAGCTCTGCTCAAAAAGAAATGCAGTTGAACTGCACTTTTGGCCTCTCAGCTTAAGAGAATCACATGCCTTGGCTTTACACTAATGCTTTTAAACACCACTGCTGAATTTTGGTAGGGATTTACACAACCAGTAGAGAAGGAAAGATGGCTGGTGCTCTCCCTGCACGTTTGGTTCCATACAAAGCCCAAAGCCAGGAGCCATCCAGGGTTTGGTGCAGGCTGTTCTCATCACTAAGGACAGCCCTGGGCTCCCACTGACACACTTGACAAATCACTGTCTTCTGGCAGCACTGCTTTAAGGAGCTTTTGAGATCCAGCAATAAGTAACTCAACAATAAATTGCCACACTTCTCTCAAACTGAGATTTTGTGTCAGAAAATGCTCCTGAATAGTCAAAGTGGATATTAATACCTGTCATGAGTCAAATGGGAAGAAGGGGAGAAGATGAGAATGAAGAAAATGCTATCAAGTGTAGCAGGAAGCAAATAACTTTTAGCTTATGGTGAGATGTCATTTGACAAGGCAGCATCTTGCATGAGAGGAGCATGAAACTTGTTTCCTGATGCACCGCATTCATGCTCACACACTCACCTTCCTCAGATACTTGTCCTCTCGTATTCTGCGGAATTTGCCCCAAAACATTTCTCTCATTTCATAGAAGGCCCACCATACATTCCTTATTTGATTTAATATTTCCTCGCCTTGTTTCTCAGTTACTTTTGGCCTCTAGAATCTTTGCCAGGCCCACTTCTCCAACCCTTCTTCTGGCATAATAGTCTAAAGTGTTTTCCATTCACTTATTCCTGGAACTATGTCCACAATAAAGATTTCTTCTGACATGAACTGAGACCAAAGCTACCAAAAGGCACTGACACCACTGTTTTTTTACTAGTTGCTTACAGAGCACTCACACCCAGGCTTTGCATCACTGCTGTGGAAGTGCTTGTTCTGCAGTCCTGTCTGCAGGGCAGACCTTTCCAGACTGGCATATCTGTGTACAATTGCCCCCCAGACAGCTGCACCTGTACGGATCAGAGATCAGACCATTACCCTTGAAGAGCTCAAACCTTCCCACTGCACTCACTTGTAATACACTCTGGTGCTCAAGTTCTCAGCAATTATAAATGACAGCACCTATCAATTTTAGCTGCTTAGATATTCCCCATTGCTACAATAATGAATGCTTTACACTCCTTAATCCACTTACCTTTCAATCCCACACTGAAGTTCTGAAGCAACAATAGGAAGATTAAATGTTGGAGTTGTTGATTTCTCCAAAATCCTTCTTCTGATGCCTAGTTCCAGAGAACTGATGCTTGAAATGCGCTCGCAGCTGTAGCTTGACCAGAGACTGGAAAATTTTGCTTCCATGCCTGCCCACAAAGCCTTTTGTCATGACTGAACTGAACTGCTTGGCCCCTAATTTCCACTTGCCTTCAGAAGAAGTAAGAAACTGGTGCTCTGCTGTTACAGTAAACAGCAACAGAGGATTCTCACTGGAAATATGGACATTTATGCCTTCTTTCATAGAATTGGCTTCCTAAAGCACACAGAAATTACGTGAGGGTGCTGAGGGTGCCTCTTTATGCAGCCACTGTGGTTTTAATTCTGCACTCAATCCCTTGAGCCTTTCTCTCTTAAGTATTGTGTAGGAAGTCTGAGCATCGTTGGGATTTGAACTTTGTTCACTACCTGTAAACCCCTATTTTTATCTAGATAGAAGGAATTTGGCCAAAGTTACACAGGAGGCCTGTTGTAAATTAGAGAATTGAGCCTAAGCCTCTTATATCTTAGAGGAGCAGCCTGACTGCTGCTTTCAGAAGAGCTTCAGTACATCACACCAGCTAAGTGTCTGGCTCAATCACTATTCTGTGGATTACCAGAGGGCAGATTAGCTGGAGTCTATTGAATTTTTAAAACATAAAATAAATACCTCCTATAAGCTCCTAACAGGTTTCTTCTAGCAAGGTTTTGAGGAATTTCCACCTTACTAATTCTGCATGTGTATAAATGCACAGAAATTGATAGTACATGAACCTACCTAGCTGTAGAGCAGAGCCTTATAACATTATTTATGGCTAATGAAAGGCAATGTCATTCCTGACATCCCAGATAAATCATGTTTTCCATTGCTATACACAAATGGACTGGAATATAGTTAGTCTGCTAGGCAAGAATAACCTCAGTCCTCTCAAATTGGAATTCTCTAACCACCCATGAACGATAACATGTTGTGCAGTTACCATCAATTTTCTGACTTTGTGGAGAGCAGGGACTGAGAGCAAGGCAGACAGCATCTCATGCGGTGCCTTGTTACTTATAATTTCTTTACTGTGAGTCCGTGCGTATCCCTCAGCTGAACCAAATCCCTTTCAGCTGCAGCTGATAATGCAACACCCACAGCTCAAGGTCACTACCTGGAAATCAGTGCTTGCTTTTAACTGGACTCACTTCAATGGTATGAAGCCTCAAGTGCTGCTTAATCTTAGCTTTGATTGGGTTAACAATGCACCATCCTCTTGTGAACAGGGCACTTGAGCCGCAGTTAGACCCTCCTTGTTCCCATTGCTCAAATCAGTTGTAGAAAATGTTCAATATTGTCAGCAGACACAATATTGTGTTTACCTGCACACCAGCAGGGTGACTGCTTTTTAGGTAACTCCTGTGGCAATGGAATACAGATATAATAAAGGAAATTAATTCTACTGGAACAACCTGAAATAGCAGTGCAATGGTGAGAGGTGCCATGGCACAGGTACAGCACAGCAGCATGCTGGTGGTGCTGAGACTGCTCCATGGAAGACCAAAAAAAAGGAATCTTTCCACTGCTCTTCTTCTAATCCTTTTATTTCTGAGGCCTAAAGGCAAGCCCAGTGGAGCATAGCTAATTACACCTCTGATCTTTAACCACTGTATGGCTGGTGGAGCCCTCACATACACTGATGTGAATCTGCTGCAAGTAACACCCCAATACCAGCACACCTGTGTGAGGAAATTCCTTTCAAAACCTTTCTGTTCAACAGAGACCAAGAGGTTTATGTCTGCACACTAAAACTGTATTTAAAATCCCGGCTCAATTGCAAAGTGAAAGAGACAAACCCTTTGAGAAAACAGTAATGACCTTTGCTGGTGCATAGTTTGCTTTACCCAAGGATGTTTTAACTTCTTGATTTAGTCAGTCAGCTTGGACAACTCAGTTTGCCAAGGCCTTTGTAATTTCCCTTCCCCTTATGAAGATGGTTAATATTTAGCTATCAGTTGAGTCAATGTTTATTGCCCTGTTTTTTTTTTTTTCCCAGTTCTTTCTATCTTTCTAATGACTGGTTGTAAACATACATTCCATAGAATGATTCTTTATTTTTAACCAGAAAATCTTAGTGCTTAGCCCTTTTCATTTTTAAAAAGAAACTTATTAGGGGTTTAATTTTGATTAGGAGCATCATCCAACAAACCTCCATAAATAATCTCTCATTCAGTATATCCTCTACATTCCCAAATAAAAATGTTTTGCTTAATGTGTACTTTATCTAATGTAAAATGTATTTTTTCTAGTCAATACACATTTCTGTAGCTGGAGGAAGCACTGCTGCCACCTCTTAGGAGTTACACTTCTGATTTTCGCAAATTCCCACTTAGAGGACTGAGGAGTCTTTGGACTATCCTCAGGAATCAAAGTTTTTCCTCAGGATGAGGCATCATCACATGAAATTGTGGGATATCCATGATCTTGGTAATATGGAAAACTCTTTAACCTTTCAGCATTACCAATGATTTTCCAAATACTCCTCTACATTCCTGACATCATGGTAGGAACAGCAGCCCCTGACTGCTGAGGAATATTTTTGGCTGATTGGCAAGACACTGGCAAATACAATCCTGTTGTGCAGCACCTCCTCTTCCTCTTTTAATGCACTGGACCTACCTCCAAATATAGACACATCCAACTTCTAATCAGAAATGACATTTAATGCCCCAAAATTACTTACCAGGACTCTGTTAAATCATAGATAGTGCAGTGCAGGTTATAAAAGCAGGATGCCGGAGCCAGGACTCTTGGGATCTTCCTTTAAAGCTGGCTTGCTGTGGTCTCAAGGAAAATAGAAAAAAATAATCACTCACTTCTATGATGCAATTTACTCACCTGAAAAAATGAAGTAACTTCACTGATCTACTTCATAGGCACTGTGTAAATCCTCAATAATACTTGTGAAACTATAGAGTGATCTCTTGACAAGAAGCGTTCTGATGGAGCCCAAATGTCAAAAATTGCTTTCAAATCAGGGAGTGAGAAGTGTGCTCCAGACAGACATGGATAGTGCTGTAGTCATTTTCACTGTGATGCCTCTCTTACTGTTTCATCTCCTTTATTACCTATTTCAAGGCCTATTTTGATGGGTTAGCATAGCCTAGTACTTTCTTCCCCCCTCCAAAATTTCACATGTCCTCCTTAGCCCTGCTCCCCTTTCAATTTTTTTTCTTCACAAACTGCTCATGAATCGCCTTGGCAGTGAGTAAAGTATAAGCACTTTTAGAATATGGTTTATGGTTCAGTGGCCATCAGCAAATGCTGTCAGAGCTGATACCCTTCAGCTGGGAGGGAAGAGCAGCTTCACTCATGCCATCTCTCACCTGCTGTGGGGCTGGAAGGGAGCCAGGATGGAGCATTCCCAGGCCAGGCCACTGCCAGGAAATTTTATTCAAAAGGGTTCCCACTGGCCATGAAATTTGAGTACCCAAATAACTGTGATATCACACACTGAAGAAAATAATCAGCTTTTGAAGCAGCTTTGTGTGGAACTGGAAGAGTTGTGGTTGTCCAGGTATACCCCCAGGGCTGCCAGAGAGGCTGTGGCAGACTTTAGGTGAGGACAGGGAAAATGAAGGATCCTTACTGCTGTAAAATACAAAAACATGGACAACCACATCTCTCTCTCTCTCTCTCTTTTTCTATAGCATGCTAAAGAACTAACTAGATTAATCTCAGAAGTTTAATACCATACTTGAATGTTGAACTGGAGCCTCCTAAATATAGAAAAAATGATGTGAGAAATGGATTTCTAAAGAATTTTTAAAACTTGATAGAAATTTTATATAGTCTTATATATTTATATGTAAACACTGAGATAAGGTGTGTTGACTTAGGAAGGTTATGGAATAGAGATGACATTTTTGAGAG
The DNA here is from genome assembly GCF_037042795.1 of Molothrus aeneus. NCBI lineage: Eukaryota > Metazoa > Chordata > Aves > Passeriformes > Icteridae > Molothrus > Molothrus aeneus. The sequence goes on from NC_089671.1 coordinate 5,279,367, forward strand.
AGAGATTGAATTAGAAATAAGTTTTCATAAGTTTTAAAATGTGGTTTTGTAAGAAGATTAGATATTTTAGAGAATTAGAACTGTGAAAGATGTATTATAGTAGGACTACGTGGGGGAAAATACAGGTGATTGGTGTTAGAAGTAAGAGTAGTGTTGTGTGGTAAAAGTTAATAGGTTGAAAAATATTTCTAAGGTATTGTAACTAGGAAATAAGTTGGTTTTTGATGGAATGGCACTGAGTTTTACATCTCTTCTATCTCACTATTCATCAAGACTGATAACAAAATAAAATCTTTTAAAACACCTCTCAGTTGCCCTGTCTCTGCAAAAACTGAGAAACCAACACCTAAATACAGAAAAAACGTCCTGTTATATCATTGGGTCCTTTCCTTAAATGGCCTCTTTTTTTTCAAAAGGTATTAAGAACTTAGCTTTAGCATGTGGTTTAATCCTATTAAAATTCACTGAGTTTAAGCATATAATTTAGTAACTTAGATTCTTAAAGAGAAAAAAAAGCAACTTAAATTCTTAAATTAAAAAAACCTAACCCCAAAACTTGTTTGTTCTCTTGCTTTATCCATAGCCCTATGCAAGGTCTGCATGGTAAAAGAACAACTACCCCATAAACAGAAACCTCAAAAGGAACTAAAATTCTTTTAGACTGGTCTAAAACTGCATTTCTTTAGAACTTCCTGATGATTCCAGCTGCTCTTGCTGACTAGCAGGTCTGTTCCAGGAAGGCACAAACCAGCTGTGCAAAAGCAAGTGCATGGTTACAGTGCTATGTTCTTTCACAGATTCCTGATGGAAGTCAAATCTTGTGGAAGATTTACTTACTGTGCACAGCAGGATATTATTCAGGAATAGAAATTCCTGATATTTCTTGCATGTTTCAAATAAATGGCAGATTGAACCACTTTGATTAATATACATTTGGAAAAGAAATCATCTCCACACGGATCAGCTGTGTGAGCAATGAAAAATGTGTGAGGACACTCTATACTCTTCCTCAGAATCCTGGAAAAAACTTAAGGGTGCCCTTTTCCTTTTCCCCATGTCCCACAGGGTCATGTCCACTCTGGAGTCCTTACACAGCAGCACAGGCAGCAGCTTCTCTTCCAGCAAAGCCCCTTGTGGCAGCTGTGAATGTTGTCCCTTTTTTTTTTTTTTGCCTGTGGTGCAGTATTTTCTGCCTGCTTTCAGTCCTTTTTAATGCCTTCAAGGTGCTGTGGAAATAATGGTGATTTTAGCCAGTGGATTTTAGGGAATAAAAAAACAATCAAAAGTTATCAAATGCTCAACACTTCCCTTTAAATGCTGCTTGAAATCAGAGAATTTACTTTTATTTTAAAACAAACTTCCATCTAGAAAATCTTGTATTTATGAACAAGAAAATGCTGGAATTGAAAGCAATGGTTCATTTTTTTTTCCTGCTCTAGGTGAACCTGCTTTAGCAGGGGGTTGGACTAGAGGCTTCCCAGATGTCCCTTCCAACCCCAACCATTCTGTGACTCTGAAATTGATCCTGTTCCATGACAGGCATGAAAAGGTTTCAATTCAGAACCAAAACCAACTGTTGGAAAACAAGGAATCTCAAATGAGTCCATGTGGAGCTCTGTCCAAATCTGGGGCCAGCTGGGCTGTGGAATTGCAGAGCTCTGTGCTGCACTCCCAGCCTGTGCTGGGCACTTCTGCCAAAACAGACTCAGATGCAGCTTTTGGGACTGAAATTGGCCTCTTCACACAGAGCTCTGCAGGTCTGTGGGTGTGGTCAGGGAGTAGGTCAGGGAGCTCTGATGAACCATGGAAGCACCCCCCAGACAGCTGCATCTTTCTCTTGAATTCAGAGAGCTAATTTGGTGAAGAAACAGCTGAAATAGCCAAAGCCAAGAAAACATCTGTGGCAGTGGACCTGCTTTCAGGCATTTTATAATGGTTAGTGTTGCTCAAAGCAACATGTGCATTACATTAACTCTTACTTGCTAAGGACAACTGGACTTGCTCACCTGGTGGGGAATTTATGTCCAGATCAGGTTCTTTCAGACTTCAATCACTGTGTATTTCCTTTGGAATATTTGCTTTGTGTTGGTTTCCTGTTTTTTCTTGTGATTTGCTACATGGTAACAGAATGTGGGGGCAGGAGGATGGAGGGAGAATCCTACATAGAAAAGGAGCTGGAGACTGCATTCACTCCACCACGTTTTCCCTGTGGCACAGCAACCGATCTTCTGTTTCTGACTTCTACCTCCTGATGCAGACTGAAGAAACAAACTGTGAGATGTCAGTTGTGGAACTTTGTGCAGTACTGAAGAATCCTAAAGTGAGGAAAATGGTATCAGGATCCCTGAAAAATAGAACAGGAGCTGAAGATGAAAGAAGAAGAAGGGACTGACTTAACAGATGAGACTGGCAAAAATCCACTCATAGTGACGCATTTAAACTGCATAAAAATAACTAGGAGCTCTTCCAGCTCTAGCCTAGAGATGGACCACAAGGGCAGACACTTCTTTTCCCACCGGCATAAGAAAAGTAATACTGTAATATTCAATTTTGTCTTACCCCTGCTTTTAGTTCTGCTGAACTACTGACAAGGCAAATTCAGCTTTAATAGAGCAACATGAATAATTTAGCAACAGAATTAATACAGATAGGTGATGAAAGATCAAACTCTTTCATGTTTTAAATTTAGGTGTTTTTGAAACACACATGGATTTTTTATCTAACCTAAGACATCCCACAAACACAAACAAAGCCTTCATGAAAAGGCTGATATTTTCTGGATAATTGCATAGAAGAAAGGATGCATCCAAGCAGCTGGGCAGCAGGAGAAGAATGTCAGACACATCTCCTGGTCTTGTAACAAAGACCAGGAACATCATACTTAATTTCAGACCTCCTTGTTTCAATCGACTCTGCTTTTCCTCTTTGCACATGCTTCTTCCTCTGAGGGCTTTCCTGCTAAGACTCTGCATCAGCAGCTTGGGTTTAAGTCTGCATCAAGCTGTTTTTTATAGTAGTAAACACACTTGGAAGCTACAAAGACATAGTGTGTTTCTTGTTGCCCTGTTTATCAGTCACAGCCAACAATTTATAGCTGCACTTGGCAAAAGAAATCAAACTACTACATGTTCTAAATAGTGCAGGAGTGAAGTGATTCTATTCCAAGGTTTTGGCACAAAACCTGGTTGTGTGTCAGGTAAGCTGAAAACTTACAACATCTCAATTTTCTGAAAAAGTTTTAAATGACTTCTTGAAAATTCAGCCTGCAGTCTTAGAAAAGTCAAAACTGCTGTGTTAAATTATCCACTTTAAACAGGATGTGCTGAATTACTTTCATTAGAACAGAAGCTCCATTATTGATGGGGTTACAGATGCTCAGGCTGACCCTTTTACTTACTCCAAAATCAAATTCAGATTGCCCTCTGAGAGTGACCAATCTGATTTTTATTTATGCCTCAACATATGCTACTCATGAGGTGAAGCATTCCTGTAAAGACTGTACATGTGCTGTTAGCCCTGTCTCTGGGGAAGGTTCTCCTGGCAGCCAGTCCAGGGAGAGGAGACTTCCATTATGGGGCTGTGAGTGACCCCCCCACTGGCCGGTGGGGCAATGTTACGAAGCAGAGCAACACACACTCCCCAGGCAGGTGCAAGAGAGAGCCTTCTATTGCAAAAACCAGGCCTTTTTAAGCAGTTAGGCCTTTATCAGTTACATTCCATTTAAGCACAACAAATGTAATTCAACCAACCACCATGAACCATGATGTGAACACACAATGGTTATATAACTTGTTTTTCCACCTCCAATTCAGCTGTGTTACTTTCCCATAGTCCTTTTCTACTTAGCCCAAGTAACAGGCCTGAGCCATGATTTTACAAGGGTAACAAGGTAAATCTTATTTTGTAAGGTTTTACCTATACACAACAGGGCAGATCCCCAGATGCCTGGGAAAAAAAATGCCTGGGAAATCAGGCTGGGGGAACAGCTTTAGCAAATGAAACCAGTTAACTGCGACACAAGCAGGGAGCCAGTTTCTTTGTGTTCCGTGGAGGGAGTGGGGGCTCGTCTGGATGGTTAGCTTGGCCCTCCTCCTGCCCTCGCCTTTTTCTCTCTGCGGTCCTGCTTCTTCCCTGGCTGTCTTCCCTGTCCACACGTCCTGCCCTGTTTCAGCACTTCCACGACGCAGCTCCTTGCCACGGACGCCCTGTGCTTTGCTACTTCTGCAATGGAGCAGACACTGCCTGCACCCAGCCGTGGCCGCTGCTTCCCACATTGCCCACAGCATGCACAACCCACAGTGCCAGCCAGGGCCTGGTGCTCCGCTGTTCCCTGACAGAGCAGCCATGGCCCCAGTGCCAGCCAGGGCCTGGTGCTCCGCTGTTCCCTGACAGAGCACCCATGGCCCCAGTGCCAGCCAGGGCCTGGTGCTCCGCTGTTCCCTGACAGAGCAGCCATGGCCCCAGTGCCAGCCAGGGCCTGGTGCTCCGCTGTTCCCCTCACTGAGCACCCATGGCCCCAGTGCCAGCCAGGGCCTGGTGCTCTGCTGTTCCCTGACAGAGCAGCCATGGCCCCAGTGCCAGCCAGGGCCTGGTGCTCTGCTGTTCCCTGACAGAGCAGCCATGGCCCCAGTGCCAGCCAGGGCCTGGTGCTCTGCTGTTCCCTGACAGAGCACCCATGGCCCCAGTGCCAGCCAGGGCCTGGTGCTCCACTGTTCCCCTCACTGAGCAGCCATGGCCCCAGTGCCAGCCAGGGCCTGGTGCTCCGCTGTTCCCTGACAGAGCAGCCATGGCCCCAGTGCCAGCCAGGGCCTGGTGCTCCGCTGTTCCCCTCACTGAGCAGCTGCTGCCTGCACCCAGCTGTGGCTGCTGCCCCCATGATCCTGGGGCCTGCAGCTGCTCCAGTAGCGCGCCTGTGGCCAGGGCAGCCTGTTCTCCGCCAATGGAAGGGACACGCAGCCTGCTGCTGTTTGGAAATCGCACCCAGCCCGCCACAGGAGCCCCGCAGACTCATCGCAGCTTCCAGCACGCCTGCTCCCGTCTGCCGAGCTGATGCTGACAGAGCACCAGGGTTCTTTCAGGAATGCTGTCCCTGTTTTCTGTTTCTCTCTCTCTTTTTCCCTCTCTGCTCTCTTCTCTGGTCCCCTTTGGTAGGAAAACATACCTTTTATCAATAAACAGTTCTCAGATATAATATTGACACATTTGTGCTTCATTTCTGTCTGAGAAATCTATCAAAAAGAATCCTTCCCAACTCCCCTTTTTAGGGAGAACAGCAGAACAGGGCACCCTGAAAATTAATTTTCCAGATGGAGGCAATGGATAAAATAAATTCCAAATTTGGGCTAATGTATTTTAAGGATCCTCTCCATGATCCTCTCCAATCCCAAAAGAAGCACACATTAAAATATAACACTGGAAAAATCCAATGCTAACATTGACACCAAAGTTACCAATCTTTTTGGAACAATTTACTTGGTGTTTTCATTAGACCTTAAACCCATTTCACATGGATCCCCAGACCAGGAGTCCTCCGCGAGGTGTCACCTTCAACTACAACTTGCCAAAAGTAAAAAAAATTTGGAACATCAGATTCTTTTACTAGATTCTTTTCTGTACGCCGTATGTTTTGTGTTGCAGGAGAGAAGATTTAGTCACATTTCTACAAACCTTTCTTCCCACAGATCATCAGCACAGTTGAGGAAATTTGTCACAGGCATTTCTTCTCTAGACAAACCAGAGTGGAAGGCAGGGTTAATTATAGTGCCTTAAGCCACAGGATTTCTCTTTTCAATAACATTGCAGCTGCTCTCATGCTGGTTCTTTGGGAAATGATGCTGGAGATACTTTGCTGGAGCCCTGGCAGCCATGTGGATGCTTGCGGGCAGGCAGAGTTGGCCCTTCCAACCTCTGCTTCAGCTTGATGACGGTGGTGGAATGTGAATCACTATTAGCCAGACAATATGCATACATCCCTCATTAACTCTTTTTCTAATTGTGATAAATCCTCTTTAAATTAGCTTTAAAATGCCAGTGCCATAAACATTCCCTGTTCCTGTTTTGTCTCATGGGAGGATGATGTTTTTCCAGCACCAGGAATTACTATTTAATTACTTCACTATTTAACCAAGATTAAAGCGAAGACTTGTAGGGATCATTTGCACACAAATATTATTATAAACAGATTCCTTTCCAGAAATACTCTGAAATTTGCAGAGGAGCACTGTGTCAACAGCCACAGCAGAATCATGGAGGGGAATCTTTTGTGATGCTGCATGTAAGGAAGGTGTCTTGGCTTGAATATTTTGTTATTTAAACAAAAGGATTATAAGTCCAAGCAGCAGTATTACCAAGCAAGTAATGAAATTACTCTTTGGGGAGGGCTCAGTGTACATTCTTAAATAGGCTGAAAATTAGCCACAACTCCTTAAGAAGTCTGCTTGGAACAAAAGCCAAATTTAAATTCTGAAGTTAATTTAATAATGTGGAATACATCTTAAGACTGCTGGTCCACAAGTTCCCTCAACTCATTTGGTTTAGGCTTTTTTAGTATATAGAGTTTGCATTTTACCTTGTACCTTGTTTCTTTATCTCATTATTGCATTCAGTTTAATATTTTATTCCTGTTTCAAACATAATACATTTATATATCCCAATCTCCCTGGCAGATTAAACAAAAGCTGCACACAACACAAAGTCTGCTTCAGAGCTGCCAGGCACAGTCTCCTATTGCTGCAAGCAGCAGCAGCAGCAGCCCTGTCACCAGCTGATTCCTTTGCTGAGGAGGGCTGGAGGTTTTTTGGGTTTTTTGGGAAGAACTGTTCTGCAGCATCCGTCTAAACTGCTTGAGCAGGATTTACAGCAGGAGAACAGAGACATGTCCAGCCACGTTATTCTGAGCCAAATTCAAGAACTATCATTTGGAATTTGTGGTGCTTCCTGACCTTTTGAAAGTGTTCCCCAAGCAGCTGCAGGAGGATTTAACAGGCAGATCCTAGAAATGTCCAGTCAGCACAGGACCTTTTCTGCCTTTCAGGAGCTGGAAGTTCTCCTGCTGCATCCATGAGCATGCCACAAAAATCTCTCCCAAAAATCTTTAAAGAAGGACACTTTTGAGAAAAGCAAAGACATTCTTCATGGCCTGTCCTTTTTCTGTATGGCTCATGATGTCCCAGCTACAACAGACTGGCCACTCTCCAGTGCTTCATTAAAATGTGTCTCTGTGCTTCATTGACATCTGTCAGACATGGTTTATTCATTTTTCTTTCATCCTGCCTCTGCAGAGCACCATGTGAGACATGGAGTGCTCTGCTTTATTTTCATGGGGTGCATGTGCTTCTAGGTTTTTTATCCACTGCTCTATACTCAGCGAGGAAAAGATATTCAGAGATGCTTGGTGGGTTTCAATAGGGAAGATGGAAAGATCTGATGGAATCATTTACTCTCAGTACATTGCTTTGCAGCCTCAGACCAGCAGCCAAAAAGGCTCTCCTTCCTGCACCAAAGAGGGATTGCCTTGCACCACAGAGGGATTTGTGTCAGGAGGACAAATCCACTCAGATCAAATTCCCAGGCCCAGAAGCTCAGGATATTTTGTAAGGCATAGCAATGTCTTGCAGCAGTAAAACTAAATATTTTCATGGCTCTTGGGAAAACCTGAGTATATTGACATGACATTGTAAAAGTAAATAACACAGCAGTGCACAGCAAATTTCAGATAGAGAATCGGACCCTGTCTACACCAATATTCTTCACTTGAATAGCAGCATTTTGTTTGTTTCAAACGCTTCTGACAATGAACTTTGGCTCATCTGTAAAAGGAATGGGAGTGAGGAAAGAGATTTTGCCTAACATTGGATGCTCACTCATATGCCAAGGGCCAAACACCTTTTCAAAACAAATCAAACAGCAGCTGTATTTATTAAGAGCCTAATTTGCCAGACACTGAAGTTTATATTTTACTTGTATAATGTTGAATATTGCTTTTATGTAGCATCTCCATGTGACAAACCTGATGCATGTCAGACTATCTGCAAACAAGAAATTGCTGTCACAGGCCACAAGAACATGTGAATTCCTTCAGCTACACTGAAAAGGGCAGCCCTGTGTTTAAGAAATACCCTGTCTTGACTGAGGAGTGAAAAGAGAAGAGCCTTAGAATTGGGAAGCAAGGTTGGAAGGAAATGGATACAATTAATTGGGGTACTGAGCAAGATAAAATAAATGCCTGGAAAGATGTGCTGCCAACATGTGGCTGTGTGAGATCCACTGTTGGCTGGGAAAGGCAGCTCTGCTTGGACTTTAGGAAGTGTGTGCTCTCTCTAAGGAAAGCCACTGCAAGCTTTGGTGGATTTTGCCACAAAGAAAAAAAAATAGAGAAAATATATAAAAAGCAGCAAACCATTATTGATTTTTATCTTTCCTTGACTATGAGCTGTGTCAGATCCAAGTAGTCTTTCTTTTTTCCCATTACCATCTCAAATCCCAAGAAGGCCAGACACCTGCACAATTGGTATAGGTGGTTGGGCTCTGTACCAGAAGCTGCTTCACTGTATAAACCAGGGTGAAATGATCTTGCAGTATTTCAGACTGTGACCTTTCAAGTAGACAGACCCAATGATTTTCAGTCAATGCTCCCTCTTCTTGATTTAGAAGCCCATTCAGAATGTAAAAAGGCCAGTTCATTGTGGCAACTCATTATTCCACTGTGCTGCTACATCCTGATAGATAACAAATGTGACCTTTGCTACAGAAATAGGTTGTTGTGGGCAGTAAAAGTTCACTTTGAGTGACACCATGAATGCTAACTCTCCTGCAGACAAAGATGGCATGGGGGCAGAATTTGCAATCAATGCCCAACTTCACAAGCCCACTGAAAACCTATGTGAGAAAACCTCTGCTGTCTTCCTATTCCAACAGCCAGGACTGAGCACATAGCCTTAGGCCTTAGTTTAGTGTCCTGTAAGCCCAGAAGATACCCCACAAGTGACTTTATTTTTGTTTAATGCGGTGAGGATCAGTTGAAATTAAAAAAATAAACACAGTGAACTCATTCTTAGATCTAGAAATGCATTGGCCAATTTCTTGGTGTCAACATTGAAATTGTGTCCTCAGAATTCTGGCTGCAGCTGATGATGGTGAGCACTTAAAAGTGGAAGTGCAACTCCATGGAAATTTCAGCCCTGAAAACAATGTGCTAATAGTTTCTAAGGAATCTACTAATTATGGCAATGTTCAGTGGCTCCCTATTCAGAAAATTAGTTCCAGGCATAAAAATTGATTCTTGCTATTCTTCATCACATCAATTTTATTATAATATTATCTGTCTTAGTATAATGAGATATTCTTTACTCTCAGGACTTTTTTTTCAACTAGCCAATTAAACAAAAATTTGGATAATCCATTTCATGAAGTCTCATAGAAGAAAGAATAATACTATCCAATACCTATCAGGGACCAGAACATGTAAGCTCACAAAAATTGCTTCTCTGCTCCTCATTTCCCTATTAAATACAGGTACTTCTGTTCCTGGCCTTCCAAGAGAAAACAAACAAATCCCCTGACGAAGCCATGGGTGACGTGTGACCATAAATTCACCTGCAAGAACTGATGTGCCAGAGAAGACTGTCCACCTGAAGAACACACTGGCTACTACTCTCCAAAAAAACAGTGTACAAACTCATCAGCAAATTAACCATTCTCCCTAAGAGGAAGGTCTTTGGCATTCTGGAAATCATTACTGGTGTTTGCTCTTTAAGGCTTATTAAATATTAAGCCCCGAATGTTTCGGGGTGTGTCCTGCCTGGCTTCGTCTGGCCTCGCTGCTGGACCAAAGGCGGCAGCTGTGGCGTTTTTCACCCCAGAGATGCCTTTGGCTGGCTAGGTGCTGCAGCTGGGCGCTCAGAACAAGTCCAGGCAAAATAGGAACTCAGTTTACCTTTGGTGGAAAAGGTTCAGACGGTGAAGAGAAAAGGAGCGGGTTCTGCCGTGTAGCTTAGATCCAGAGTTTATTGTAGCATGGTAGACCTCTGAATGTGGTATCAGCTCCAGCCAGACAGGGAGAGACCGAACCATGGCAGAGACACGGCAGAGACGCCAACCACATGGTCTCGTGTCCTTTTAAGCCCTGGGGACAGGGGGAGGGGACGGACAGGTGAGGGCCAACCAGGTGTGAGCAGGGGAAGGGTCAGGGGATGTGGATGCTGGGACAAACCAATGAGCCCAGACCTGGGGGGGTCTGCCAATCACTCGACGCCTTGCTGGAAGGTGCCAGGCACGAGGGCAAAAGGGGAGGGGGAAAGGTTGGCATCCTTGAGGGGGATGGGATAGGTGAGACAGGAAATGGCGACACACTGCAACAGAGGCTCATGTGGTTACTTAAAAATATTTTGGCTGCAATTCCACTTCATATTGAGCTGATATTTTCATTGACACACATGAATGCTCTCTGTCTCCTTAGCCCAGCTCTAGAGGTGGTCAAATAGTTTTCTTGTTCCACCATTCAGCAACTTTTTATTTTTGATTGAAAAATCCATAGCTTTGTGAACAGCTGAAACACTGAAATTTGATTTCTAGGAATGTGTGCCTTGAAGTTTGGCTCTTGTTTGGATCCTTCAAGGGTTAATGAAGATGGTGCTCCTGTGGCAGCATTGGTGGGAAGCAAGTCCTGTTGAAAGGCTGAAGTACTGAAACCCCAAAATGACTTAAAAACTACATCCTTAATAACCACAAGACTCAACTCAGTTCTCCTTCCTGACATAGGGTCGAGTTGCTCATTAAGCACTGGTCATTACAGTAACCCGGCTGCCTTGCTATAGTACTGCTAAAAAGAACTGTTAACTTGGCTTCCTCCCAGACCAGCTTATTCCAGAGAAGTTCCTTCTGTCACATTTCTTGTTATGAACAATCCCTTTTAATCTGCTGACTTGGATCTGCTCTAAGGCCAGTATTTTTGGGGAAAAAAAAAAAGATTAGAAGATGGAATTTTTAGCACTCAATATTTCCCTTGCTGACAGCCAGATGTGCTGTGTGAATAGACCCACAGAGGTCTGGGCAGGATTTTCAGATATGTAAGAGTGATTTAGGAACTCACACCCCCTCAATGATCAATGGGTCTCTGTTCCTATCAGACCCTTGCAAACCCAGCCTCACTCACTGCCCTGGTACACTTGCCCAAAATCCTCTGGGAAGCAAGATTTACATTAATTTTGTAGGTTAGTACTGCAGAATGACAGCTACTGTGAGCTTGGAGCCTGATTACAAGAGGAATCTTTATCCCAAAATACTCTTTCAAAATTTAACACTAAATTAAATAAGAAGGTGCATAATCCTTTGCTGCTTTTGCTTTGTTGAAACCAGAGGCAGAAATACTTGCAAACAAATGATCAGAGGGGTAACATATCCTATTTGATTTACCACTTCTCTAGCAGGAATCACACTGAATCTGGCTTGGCCTGTGTCTGGCTATTCGAATTTCAAACCTCCTTTATTTACTTCAAAAAGCTCATAAGATCCCAGAACTTCTACATTGCAAAACACTTCTAAACACCTATTAATCTATGTTGAAACAAAAACACAAGAAAAACACCCAAATGTCCCAGAAATAAAAGAAATTGGGTATGAAAATTGCTGTTTGGTATATCATTTAACACTTTTATTGTCTTGCATCTTTTATATTATTTCATGGCAGGCTGGTAGCAGTGATTCATTACATGAAATCAGAACATTACAGGTTCAATCCAGAAGCATTTGTCTTACTGACAGGGAAGGATCCTTCAGGTCACTGAGCCACTTCCCTGGAACTGCAGGAAACTGCATCAAACACATAAGCTGGAAATATCCTCAGCAGCTTAACTCCATTCAGCTCTGTAGCACCAGATTTATCAAACCCTGACTATCCCACAATAAAACAGAATCTGCCAGAGGTAAAGAAAAACCTCAAAAGGTAATCTATGCTGCAAATCTATGTTATAAAACACAGCCCAGAAGTACTGACAATGTACCTAGCACTGACACAGATTTTGTGGGGTTCCACAGAATCAAATATTCAAACCAGAAATGTCTGGTTAGTAGAAAACCCTGAACGTACGGGCAAGACATTAATATCCATATGTGTTGTCTTCTCTACAGGGTCACTGAAAAAATGAAAATCCCTTGCAGCCATTTTCATCCAAGCTTCAGTGACCTCTGTGCTCCTAAGAACAACCCTGTTGCTGTGTAACACACTGTGAACCTAAACATGTTGCTTCATGTCTCCGTGAGTGATACCTTATCATGTCCATGTAATCTCCAATGAAGGAAAACCCACACCTCTCAAAAGTCCAGAACTGTTTTGAGATGGTAGTGATGAGGATGAGTTGAACTACTTTAAACTAAGCATCGTCTCAACATCAAGAATTTGTTAAGAGTCCTTCAAGAAAGAGCAGATGGCCTGGCAGAGAAACACTGCTTACCTGAAAGTGCCCTCTTAAGCTCTAAGAGCATCAGCTGCACTTCTCTGGTCCAGAAGATGTCCTTGTACAAAACTTATATCCAATTCTATTTGTACAAGACTCTTTCCTGAGCTGTGTTCTTCTATTTCTTGATCAAGTGAAAAAAAAAACCTAACAGAATTTGTGAAATGAGCAAAGGGAAGCACTCATCTGGTTCCACTCTCTCACCAATAATAAAACTGAATTATGCACCCAGCTCCAGAGACTCTTTTGAAGAAGGTACATAAATATAAATACAATTATACCCTATAGCCACCTTTCAGAGAAATCTGTGCAAGGGCGAGTGTAATCAAAATAAATTATTATTCATTTGAGCTATTTGGAGTTCTCTGAAGCTTTGCACTGCTTTTTGCAAAGCAGAGAGAAAACTTTTATTTGATTTGGATGACCATGATCTGATACAGGTGAGGGCTGGTAAAACTACCTCTTGATACAGGGCAAAAGACCCACTCTAAACTTAATGAACCCCTCCCAGACCTCATTCAGAATAGCACTCAGTAATTCACCTGTGATGTGCTATGTGTTTGTTCATTGCAGTCTCTAAGTATTTCTAATACTGTAAAGAATTGTGAAGCATTTGCTGTAATTTTAGAAACTGTTACCATTTAACTACTCAGACTCTGGTGAGTAACTAGAATTTCTGGCTGACCAGTAAAAAGAGCCAAGGTGTTACCTGGCTTGTCTGTGGACTCATTCATTGAGGGACAGGTGAGAAGAGAACCAGGAAATCCTGGTTTAGAGACAGATGCTCCACACCACCAGATGCAGTTTTTTTTCCCTTCAGAGGCTGCCAATCAAATGCATGTGTAGAAATAGTTATAAACATATCTGCCATGCATTCTCTTGGGTTATCTCTCTTCTTCTCTCTGAAACTCTAAAAGGAAAAATGCATTTGGAAGTGTGATGTGATTCTGAAACATGAATTTCTGATTAGAAGTGTAATTACATTCCCTTTTGATGGCAGCCAATGGTGTTCACACAGGCCAGATCATAATGTGTACACTCGGCAACCTTAAACCTCACCAATTTCTCAAGTGCCATTTGAAGGTAATAAAGGAATCCGTGTTTTAATTTTTAATATTTGCAATGCCTGTTCTTACAGCCATTATATACTTTGGGAATGAACAGCTGAATCCATCATCCTGTCTCCAACTCAATCTCCAGAGGCATTTTACCTGAACCTTGATGCTTTTTTCTCCCTCCTATACAGACTTGCTCTATTTTCACTTTTTATAACCACACTGTATATTACCAATAAGAACATTAACTCATAAAAACATTAACTCATTGGGGGAAAATTATACCATGAGAGTGCATCCAACTCTCGGTGTATTTTGACATTCCATTTAGCAAATTGTGTTATCATTTTAAGAGTGAGTCATCTCAGCTCTGAACCACTGCAAGGGAAGTAGAAGGCATGTGAAGAAGAAAATGTGAAGACAGACACATGTATTAAATCTGTTTTACATTGTGTTAGAACAGACTGTCAAAAAACAGAGCTTCATCTCCCACATAATGGACCTGGATGCTGAAATACCAAGGGGCAACTCTCATTTCAGGGCATTTGGTTAAAATAGCAGCTGGTGGAGTGGCTGCCTGCACTAGAAATGCCTCAAGAAATGCGAAACTAAAACCAAGGAGATGTGAACTAGAATATTTTTTTTTAAATTAAAAAATAAAACAGCAGAAACAAGTGGAAGTTTTGATGTTTCATCTCAAATCCCATATTAGCATTAGCACTAAACAGATGTCCCATGTTCCACAGAAATGGCAGGTTTGGCACCTCTTCACGGTTAGCAAATTAAATTATGGCCTCAAATGCAGTAATGGAGCAACCTTGTTTTGGCTACAATTGGATCTGCAATTGGCACCAGCTTTCCTTCCCTCACTGCCATATGGGGAGCTGCAGAACAAGGTGCTGCACATGTTCCTGCTGAATTATTCTGAGTCATATTGGGGTCAGATTAAAATACTATCGAAGGAGGGGAGGCAAAATAAGAAATTAGAAGTAGGGACAAACTCAGTGTTTTCCCGAGTTCCAATTTCACTGGCCAAATTGTTTGAGATTCAACTGGATGTGAGTTCAAATAAAATAGCTACATTAATTAGGAGAACTCCCAGTCTGTCTGAAATAAGGCTGTGTTTTGGACAGATTGGGAGAGGCAGAAGAACTGGCATTGTCTGAAGAAAAGACAGTCCTGAGATAGACACAAACAAAGGAAAAGAACCCTTTAAATATACCACAAATACTGGGGAAGTTTTCTCCTTTTCCTCTCCTTTCCTGAGGCAATAAGATTTCAGAAGATTTGGTACAGAGTGGGAGAAAATCCGTTCTGTCAACTCACAGTGCAAGTCTGCAACAACGTGTCCACTTAATAACAATAACAACAATGCCTATCTTGTGCTTTGGATACCTAAAATAGCCACCTTAGGCAGGTCAGGCTCCATTACAAGGCCATTTTCTGTTGCTGCTAACTTTGCCAGATTTAGACCATTTGAACTAAAATTCCCTTTTTGACTCTGTCCCAGTCTGAGTCTGCCTGCAGTGTTGCCCTCCATGTGCATTTATGCCTAACTGGGATGGCTCATTCAGATCCAAAATAAGAAAAACAACTTATAAATATTTCTTCAAAAACTTCATATCCCCTGAAAGGAAAAATGACATTAAAATAATCATTGTGACATTTTTCCTGCCAGAAGAAGAGGAAAGCTCACTATGTGCAAGGTGGATGCTACTCAAAAAATTTTCTGATGGTAATGCAAAAGTGCTTCCCCCCAGACAAAGTCAGCAATAGACACAGGTAATGCTTTTTCCCAAATTAATTTTAATTTAGTAATATTCTAATACAGAATTATTTTCTTTTTCCCATTGAAACTAATGGGACTTTTCAATTAAATTTATGGAATCTCAAATCCTCTTGTTTGTATTTCTTTAGAATTCTACCCTCTTGTGACATCTCTTAAGGCACCAGGTATTACAACCCAGTTATGCTATTTACTATTTGAAAGCCCATTTTTTATCCCTGACATTGACAAGGAGCTGATTATTCTTATTTTCCTTTCTCTCAGTACTTTTTTGCTTCATGATTTTAAATTATAATTATTAACAGTTTACAATAAAACATGAAATTACCCCTGACAGCACCTAGAGCAGAACACACAGAGGAGCCAGACCATACTCTGTGAGAGGGTCCAGTTGACTCTGCAATTAAATAACGTTGCCATGGCAATGGGGAGATCCAGGGAATAGCTGGGTAACACTAATTAAGGACAGCATGGCTGGGAGACAGTCATGGGTGACTGCTGAGCAGGAATCCAGCCTCCCCCCCAGAAGACAACAAAGCAGTTTATAAATATTAATAACCATTTGCAACACCTAATTGTGAGGAAGAAGGGGACGTTACAGGGAAAAATAATGAAGGAAGAGGAGCGTACATGGCAGTGTCTGTGCAGGGCTACAAAGTGAGTGATGGCAGAGCCACTGCACTCTGTAACTCCCTTCTGTGTCAAAGCCATTGCTTCTCCAGAATTCATCATTTCTAAGGAGAGCAGGAGCCCAGGAGCCTTTGTGTCACCTGGGACTAATCTGAGGCTGCCCTTACCCAGACTCATCACCTGGGACTGGTCGGAGGCTGCTTTTGCTCAGATTTGTTCCTTCTCGCCAAGGAGAACAAAAAACAAGACCTGCTGCTCATTCCATTAACATCCATTAGTGTTCTGCCACAGCAAAAAGCAAATTACTCTTCTCCATCTGGCTTGCTGAGCTTGTGAGCTTGGCTGAAGCAGGACCTGGAGGATGGGGCCTGCCCTTCCAGAGGTAATTTGGACTCCATGACTAAAGCAGTAACACAGAGAAATTTGTCTTTGTGTGGTAGCAGTGTCCCATTTGTATGAGCAGGTCTTACAGAATGAAAAATGATGGTTTATTCTCATTTTAGTAGGAAAATTCCCTCATCTCATCAGTCTTTTTATAACACTGTAACAGACCTTCAGGAGATAAAGCTGGGATAACAGCACCTGGTAGAAGTCCTTCAGAGGAAAGAAATAAGTTCCAGTGGCTTTTTGATTAAATTCTTATGAACAGAAATGAAAAATAATACAGTTTCCTGATACCTTGATATCAGTAATGGCTCTACTGGTTATGGGAAGGATATTCCTGTCAGAAACATTTCTGCAGGTCTACTCTATGCAACTCATTTTACCTCTCCACCACTCCTCCCAAATATGAGAAAGCCAGCCTAGATTATTCAAGCATCTTAGATTTTAAAAATGAGATCTTACAGAGTTTCAGCTACTGAGCTAGCTCATAAATCCAGTATTTTAGGTGGCAGCCCTTGGCAGTGAACAACCACCCCATTAAATCATGCTGGGCAAGAAACTGTCATTTCAGTGAATCATGAGAATTACTAATTCTATTATAATGTGTGCGTGTGTGAGGAAGGTAATTCAGGAGGAGTTTTAGTTCCATCTTTATGGCACCCTTCAGAAGATTATGATCCTGGCTGCCTTTCCCTGTTGTCCATCCAATTTCCAGAGCGACTGTTAAAAGTTTCAACAGCCACAGTTAATAAAGACAAGCGAAGTATAAACCTTTGGAAAACTCATTCCTGTTTTGCTGCTCCCCTGGTTGCTGGCATTAACATCGCCCCTGTCTCCCTGGGCGTGCATTTACAAATGGGATGCAACACAGAGGTCCCAGGGCTGTGGTACCTTCATGGTCTTGTACAAAACAGACACATTTGGAGGTGGTTCAGAAAGACCAGGTGATCATCTATTGCAGAAGAGTGACCCCCATCTAGGGAATAACATGCAGTGACTCCAATGATTTCAGAAGGCTGAACAATTGCTTTATTAAGCTATACTATACTACACTAGTACTATATTATAAGTATACTAAAGAAATACTGAAGAAAAACTCCTGACTATCTCCCACAGTCACATCAAAGCTTTGAGCTAATTGCCTAATCAATTTAAATAATCATTACTGGTGTCCAATTAACAAATCACTCTTGGTAAACAATCTCCATAACACATTCTGCATGTGCCAAACAACAGGCGCAGCAAGTAGAGATAAGAATTGTTTTCTCCTCTTCTCTGAGCTTTCTCTCTCTGCCTTTCCCTAGGAGAAACCCTTGGGAAAGTTATGCCTGCTGCTCTCTGTGAAGAGAGCTGCAGCCACAATCACCCAAAAAGGGACCTGGCTCACCTGCATGTGCCTGAGTTGTTCCACCCAGGAGATGAGCTTCTGCTTACACATGAGCTCTCTGTATTATTTACAGAGGAAAGTAAGTCAGGACTGCATTTTATATTATCAAGGCCTCTGAATTTTAAATTAGAAGCTTTTTTTTTTTTCCTAATGCATACAATCACAAAAATGATAGTTAATTAGAGAACAAACACTGTTAGCTATCAACTGAAATTCTCACCATCCAATGGCTAAAAAATTCAGACATCAGTCTGCCCTAAAAACAAATTCAAGAGCAGAGCAAACAGTTCTGTCTGATCACTACACACAGAGCCAAGTTTTTGGTAGGTTCTGATTGCAAATATTTTATTTTGCACTCAATTGTTATTTGGTGAGAGATGTGGCTGTACCTTCTATTTGACCTTAGTCATTCTGAGAGATATAAATGCATGTGAAAGATTGGAGAAATTTTTCCATCTCACCATTCTGTATACAATACATAAGACTTCTCCCAGATCAAATACATTTGCACTTTTAAGAGACACTAAATGGGTGCAGACAGATTTGATGTATTAATCCACCTGAAATAATACACGTTACATAATTCAGTATTAGCACATTTACTGGGAAACTGCACAAGTCCAAAGTGTTGGTAATTTCAGGCCCATAATTTAAAAGTACCTGGTTTAATTCAATGTAAAGGAAGACATAAAAAGCAAATTTGTTCTCTCCTCCACTAATGAAACAGTACTTCAAGGTGCAATAAAGAAAAAATTTGGCTCCACTCAGTGCAGTCTGTGTTTGGAAATGGCATACGCTGTTCCCGATTCATAAAATCTTGCATGTGTTTAGGTACTAACGAAACAGTGGATGCTGGGTTTTGTCACCAGGGTTTGTGAGACAACTTTATCTATTTTTGCATTAGCAGATGTAAATTGCTGGAGGCAACTATTAAGCACAAGTAAACATGTGCTGCCTTTTAAACACTGTCACTGCTATAACAGACCAATGGCATGATGACAAATATGGTCAATAGAGCTTTCTTGGATTTTTTAAGTCCATTTTCAAAGTATTGCTCATTATGTCCTGTGTTTTTTTCCTATATAGTCCCTTACCACATATATACAGTCCAGTTTAAGTAGTGGGGCAGGGAGTTGTTCTCTTTGTTGCTGTGTATTTCTGCTAATTCCCCCTCACCTCTGCTTGTGAGAGACTTAACCACCATTTTATTTCCTCTCATTACAAACCAGAAGATGATCAGAATAATGTGTGATTGAGCCACACAGAAATTAAGGACATGTCTGCACTTTGCAGTAGAGCATGGTAAAACCAGTTTTAGGGAATCTGTGTGTGTGTCTAGTAAGCTGCCACAGGCAGTTTGGCCCAATACTGGGGGTGCTGTGTCAAAACACAGCTCAGGTCCAAAGAACCAGGGGCAATTAGGGATACTTACCCTGGCACAGCTATTTTGCCCCGGTTTTGAAGCTGACTTGCAGCCTCCCCATAGGCTTGCTCAGAACAATGTGCAGAATTCCCTGCTTAAGGTCATACCAAAAATCAATGGCAGAAGCATGAAAAGAACCCAGCTGTCTTTAATTCATCCCAGTCACCAGATATTCTCCTTCCCAAGCACAACCACCCTCTTCTCCCAGTACACATAAAGTGTTGGAGAAGCTGCACAACTTGTAACACAGTCAGAGAAAAAGCAGCACAGGCAAAACTAAATCACTCCACCAACAAATTGTCCTGGTCCAGGACTATGGAAAATCTGGCCCTTTGCCTCTATCACTATGATGGACTTGCACAAATAAGTTACACCTGCATTAAACAGTGGAGAATTTTGTTTAATAAACGCATTTTTTACTTGACTGCACACAGCCACCTTTGCTGGTGCCAGAGCTCTGAGGGGCAGCCCCTTGCACAGCAATAAATTCTAAGTTTCCCCAGTCACAGCTGAGGCTCCACTGGAGATCCTTCACTTCTGCAGCCAGCAGCAGGATCTGACTCTTAATACAGGAACTAGTGACAGTTAATGCCTAGAAGGAGAAATCCAGTTATCTGCAGCCACTAAAATAACACTGTGCAGCTTGTCATACTCAGTCCAATTTGTTCCACAGTCTCTCAGAGACACCAGGGAAATACTCCATTCTCCAGTTCAGCAAGCTTCATCTACAGTATATTGCTTCCTAAACAGTTGCTATAGTGGTGAAGAATAGAGGCTTAAAACAAAACTACAGGCTTTCCACCATGACTGCCACCAATTTCTGTTACTGAATTTAAATCTAAAGGCATTTTCTCTTTGAGATAATTGCCAGTTTCTTCTGTTTTCTCAAGCTGCTTGCTTTGGTACAATTGTGCACTGATTTATACTTGCTTTTGATTTCACTTGCTTAGGTGTAAGTGATGGAAAAAATAGCTCTAAATTTTGCTGTTTTAAACATTTCTTGAATCCATAGATAACACAGATAGACTGACTTTCTAAGTTATTGTCATCTTTGTTTCCCTGAAATCACAGTAGTTGAAACCATTATGGGGTTTTTTTTCTATGCACAAATAAAATTCATATCCTTTCAGCTTAAATTATTTTTAGATGGTGAGATGCAGGAGTAAATACAATGAAAAAGCACAGTGGGTTTCTTTTAATACATTTGGCGCAAAACCAAGATGGAGCTGTTTGCAGCACACAGCAGAGTCCCAGAAAATTGCACTCACAGTAGATGGCAGATGTAATAAATTTCCATGCCTCCAGCCAGAACATCTAAGCTCTGATTTCTCTGCCCCAAACCAGCAGAGTAAGAGGGACTTTTGATGAAAGGCTCTTTTTGGGACTGTTTTTCTTCAATTCATTTCCACTGACAAAGAATTCCTCCTGATCTTGTAAAAGCTCTTTGTGGGAAGTTTGTTTGGCAGCTGCTGGCACAGGGGGGAAGCAAGAATGACTCTCCCATTCCTCAAAAACACTGAGGGCTCTCGTGAGCAGCACCAGGACTTTCTGAAGACACTGTGAAGATAACAGAGCACTTCCAAGGATGATTACCACAGCAAGAGGGAACTGGATGAACACTCAGGAAGAAATGACCAAAGCAGCCATCCAATTTTTCTTTTGAGTATTTTGTTTCATAAATCTTCAGACAAGTCATCACCTTTTCCATTTCGGAAATCAAATCTCAACTTGATTCTCCTTGCCAGTAACAAAACAAAAGATGCTCTGTGCCTGCCCACAGAGCCCATCAGATGGCCTGCAGCCATGCCATCTCTTTTGGCTGCTGAGACTGAAAAAGGAGGAATTAGAGCACAGAAGAAATGCTTTTGATGATGTGCAAGCCCCAGAAGGATCCACACCACACTAATTTAAGCTCTCTGTCCTTACAAGAAACAGCTCTTACTGTGGGTAGTTACAAACTAGAAGAAAGGGCTCCTTCAGTGGGAAGAATTTAACAGCTTCCTCCCTGAGGGGTCTTTTAAGGCTATGTTAAGGAAAAGGAGAAATCAATAAATACACTTGTTGGAGGAGGAATTCCAAAGCTGTGATCCTGCTGAGGCCAGTCCTGCCCTGGGGAGCTTAAAGATGGACCCAAGGTGAAGACTCTGACCTCAGGAATGCAGTGAGGTTTGACTTCACTCATGAAGTCATCTTTAAAAAGTAAATAAATTTGAATGTTCCTTATTGTGACTGGATGTATGGGTTTGGGGAACTTGCAATCTCTCTGACTGGAAGTCTGGAGAGTGGATCTTCACCTGACATCAGACACGCTCTTCATGGGACAGCCTTTCCTTTATTACTAAAACTGCCTGTACTGTGCCTTACAGTGCTGATCCCATTGTAAGTATTTCAAACCCATATGGTTTGTTCATTGTTTTATAACTGAATGGAAACATGGAAAAAATCCCTAAACCCACAAGAAACTAAGATTTCCACACTGTCACAGAGCTCAGTGCTGAGCTGCAAGCATCTGCCTGCCTAGGATGGACTCCTCAAGCCCTCCACATTAGCAGGCAGCAAATGTCCCCTGAATGTGCCACCTGGCACAGCTGTTGGATGCTTTCTAATCCTCCTGGAACAGCATTTTCCAGACAACTTCTATCACACACTGAACAGTCTCTGTATATTTGCAAAATGAAGTCAAATTAGTTTGACATCTCCTGCAATAAACCTTTATCATCAAAATATGGCAGAAGAAAAAGACAGGGCTTGTTCCTGATCTAATGGTTTCCCTCCCCCTTCAGGTAAATTCTTACACTGGGAGACATTTGCATCTCAGGGCTGATTTTTCCTGCATACTGAAGTAATTCTGTGCAAAAAAAAATTCACTACAGCATTGCATATTAAAGGAGAAAATGTCAGTTTTCTCCTCTATCCAAGCTGTGCTTAAGGCAGACAAGTTTGCAGCAGCCCTTTCCTCTGCACCTCTCCAAGTACCTCCCTCATTTATGGCACAAAGAAGCTCCAAGACAGAGCTGATTTAACTCGCTCTGCTCTGGCAAAGCTGCAGGAGCTCTGGCAGCAGCTGGAGCTGCAGAGCTGTAACCAGGGCTGTTGTTACTCTTCTATACTGATGTTTTCATGCATTGAAGTTGTTTCCTGTTGGGCACATCTGCTGCAGTTATGGCCTCATTCTACCACCGTGGAGAAGACATGGCTGTGTTTTCCTGAGCAGGAACTACTAAACTCTGACTATGAGGAAAGGCAGAATGTGTGGCCTTGGAATGAGAGGGGCCTGCTTGGAAAACCTGACCACAGTGAGCTCACAGTGGCTGCTGAGGGAATTTTGACTGGCAGGTTTTGCTATGTAGTCCAGCTGAGGAGCAAAGAGTAAGGTGAGATGAAAATAAGATAAATTTATGGGTTTCCACAAGTGTTTATAAGGTTTTCCTAGCCAGCTCAGTTACATAGGGACATCTACTGATGGACCTTTAATCCTGTAGATTGGAAGCAAATTTTCTGGAGGCTACATATTACCCACTTTTTTATACAAGAGCTGTGCCTCAAGCAGAAGGAACAGAACAGATCTTGTGATTAATCTGCTGGTAATTTCATGAAGAAAGCACAACCCTTGCTACAGACTCTTGTCAGGAGTTTGCCACATGCCTCATTTTACTACCTATAACCTGATAACTGGAATTATCCCATGTACCATTGTCAGTGAGGATGGCAATGTCCACGCTGGACAGGAACTATTTCTCATTTCTCATTATATCACACTGTGCTTGAGGATGTCCCAGCTTTGGTGTGGTCTGTGGTCTCAAGGGATAATACAGCTCCAACAAGGATGACCTTGTCTTCCTTGTCTCAGCAATATGTTTAAAAGTAACATTTGTGCACTTAGTTGAAGTGTTATAGGAATTCTTTTATTACTTCTAAGCCCAGCTATTTGCAATTCAGAAGCTTCTCTTACAACATTAAAAGGCTTTGACAAAGTAATGTGGAATTTCTGGAGTAAGCTCCAACAACACAGTTTCTTCTTTTCATCTTCTATTTCAAGGAACAGTGATAGAAAAAGTTAAATGCTGTTTTTATTTAGTGGTGTTTGATTGAGAGATTAAGGCTTGAATTTCTAATTTGAAGAGCAATTCTCGATGGAGATGCAAAATTTGTCTTTGTTAAAGACAAGGTGTCCCTGAAATTGCAATCTGATGCTCTTTGGAAGTTTTAAATGTTAGGGAATTATAGCTTTCTACCTTAAAAAAAAAAAAAAAGAAATATTTTTATGATTCCAGACATGCCTAACAGAGGATATACTTATATTTCAAATTAAAAAGGTAACTGTCATGGTTTGACGCTGGCACAATGCCAGTGCCCCCATGAAAATATATGCTCCCTCCCTGGTGTCTGCTGTGAGATGTGACCAGGAATAGAGCAAAGCAGGCTCCAACTTAGGAATAAAGAAGAAAAAAAATTTATTAACCTACAACTATATATAAAGAGAAACACACACAGAACTCAGAATGAAAACCTTCCAAAAAACATTCCTCCTTCCCCCCACCAAATTTCCAATACATCCACCCCTCAGTCATTAACTCTCAGTCCATCACCATCCTTTAGATAATCAATTCTCAGTTCATCAAGGAGAGAGGAGTCCCTCTTGTACCATAGGCTTCCTCTGGAAAAACAGTTGAAACCTCTTGTGTTTCCATGTCACACCTGGCACCGCCCAGAGATCATTTGCCATCGTGACCTCTTCCTTCCATGCCCAGTGCTCTCACCACTGCCCATGGACCGCAGCTGCTTCTAGGGTTCCCCTTTTAAGAATGCTTTGCCCAGTTCCAAAAAAAAAAAGCACAGTCTCTCACTTTCGGGACACCAGTCCCCCTCAAATTCACCCCCTAGGGCTGAG
Organism: Molothrus aeneus; assembly: GCF_037042795.1. NCBI lineage: Eukaryota > Metazoa > Chordata > Aves > Passeriformes > Icteridae > Molothrus > Molothrus aeneus. The sequence goes on from NC_089671.1 coordinate 5,303,375, forward strand.
GGGTCTCGAGAACAGAGATCATCTTCTTCCCTGAAGAAGGAGGGCACCATCACCACCCTCCTCACCCATTGTCTCTGTTCACGCACTCCTTCACATAACATCACTACACTGTCTTGGCTCCAAGCCATTGCCTCCCCCTAAATGCAGTCTCTGCACCCCAGGAAAAATGGTTCTGTCCATGGCTATACTAGTAAAGTCCAGCCAAAGGCCACTCCATCATCCCTCCCACCAAGATTCTTCTCTACTTCTCTTGCGGCCCATTTCCTCTTATCTCATCTCTATCTCTCATCTCATTCAACTCCAGGAGAATCAGCATTTGTAAGGTTTCCATCAACCAAGAAAAGGTTAAAGATCTCAGGCTCTGACTGTCCAGAACTCCCACGTTGCCCTGCTGGGCACCTTCTCGCTGCACCCTCTCTTCTCCTTCTCGGCTGTCTGTGCTACCAAATTTCAAGGTGGCACAAGCACAGACACCATCTCTCTCTCTCTCTCTCTCTCTCTCCTGGGGGGTGGGGGAGGGTGGCTGCCCAATGCCTCTCAGTACTCCTCCACCCTTCCATCCTGCAGGGGCCTTCACCTCCCTTCTCTGTCCAAGGCTCCAGCCTACCTCACCCGGCCACATGGCTTCCCCTCCCTTGCCCAGCCCGCAGCTGGGCAGGGGAGCTCTGACTTCTTTCACTGACGGAACCCAAGAGAGCTTCCCCGTGCGAGTTCTCTGCTTTTAACCCCCTGTGTTCTCAGAGGCGTATCCATGTCCTCAGTAGCCGCACCAGGTGCCAATATTCAAATCTGAGCACCTATTGGTTTGACCGCAGCATCCCAAAAACTCACTTCCTTTTCAAACCAGGACAGTAACCAACATAACCTTCAAGCAAGGCACCTCTTCCAGCCACCAGCAGCCTCCCAGTAAAGCAGCTGTTGATCTTAGTTCATCACCACCTTCCCTCATAGCATGTAAATCCTATTATATGAAGTTGTATTCTCTGTTCTCAAACCAAATCCTTTCCAGTTTCAGGTCATCCCAATTCTGCTGTGTAGCAAAATGGAGTGTGGGGATAATTATGAGGGAGACATTTAGAAACAGTCTTAAATCTCCCAGACATCATCTGCAAAAGGAAACATGATTCTGCAGCATCATCATGCCAAAGGACTTCCTCTCTCCCTCCCCCAGTGCTCAGAAAAAAACAGATTTCTTCCTGCAGATTTCTATACAGGTGGTGAAGATGTGGAAAATGAACTGGTTTCCATCAGGCTACAAGGGATGATGTCCCATCACCACCTCAGCTTCTACACAGAAAACCAGCAGTGAAGCTCAAGTTTTTCAGCTGAAGAAGCTCAGACCTGTGTCCCCTGGCCCAGCTGTACCCTGAGCCTTGGCTGAGCTGCAGAACCACAACCAGAGATCCCAGTGTGCAGAGACCTCCCTGGCCCCCTTGTGAAGGGTGGCTTGATCTCAAAGGCTGCCATTACAGCTCAACATGACTGATCCTCACCATGGCAGACCTTGAGACACACAAACCTGTCAGACTCATCATCTGTCACCCAAAAAAAATGTCAGTGACCTACAGGCAGAGCTTCCCTCACCCAGCAGACTAATTCATTATAAAATAGCTGCACCCAGTCTGATGGTTGCAATTAACTCATGGGACTGTCAGAGCTTTCAAAAACATAAGTCAGGCTAGAGAGAGGAGGAAATGAGAGACAACATGATCCCAGACATTTCAAATGAGAAAAAAGTGTTTCAGCCTTATTCACAATAAAATAATTTGTGTCTGGAAAGCACTGTGACTATTTTTATTAAATGTTGTGTTAAAGTGTATAAAGCACCCACTCCAGGCCATAGCAGCTTGCATCTTAAATTGGGCAAAGGTGGTGTTGTCACCCTCATTTTACAGATGTAAAATACAGTCACAGAGATAAGAGGTGACTTTACAAAACAAGCACAACAAACACATGGACTGAATTTGAGTTCAGATGGTATATGGGAAAGTTTTAACTGAAAGCCTTCCCTTTCCCAAAGTGAATTTCCCAAATGCATACATCCAAATTCCTGTGGCTTTCACTGGATTAACAGATTTGAATTCCTTCTGTTTCTACCAAATTACATAGGCTTCCCACTTACAAGAAAATTCACCAAGGCTTTTAGAAGTTATTTCTCTCTCTTTCCATTTCCTTAAGGGAACCTGACTCCAGGCATCAAATACAAAGGCAGTTCTTCTGGGGACTTTCAAAGTTGCTTTCATGTCTGCTGCTCTTTGTGCTGAAGTCACAGGCTGAATTACTGCTGGCACGAGAGGATGGGCAGAGCCTGGTCTGGGCAGTGTGGAGGTGTTCTCAGGTACAGGCACTTCCCCTGCACAGAGCACGCAGGATGCAGACAGGCAGCTCCTTGCCCTCAGCTGAAAGATTGTCTCACAACTTCACTCCTTCTCTGGGATGTGGGATTTTTTTGTGGGGTATTTCAGTTTTCCTGGCAGACAGACTCCAGAGAGTGGCTGATTTCCACTGCCCCAACAGCATATTCTGAGAATCATGTCTCTACTGTAACTGCTTGCACTATGGAAGCAGCAGATAAGTATTATAGAATGGAAATTTGATGAATCCTATGTTGCTTTTTTTTCTGACTACAAGGAAGTAGCAGTTCTGCCCTCATTTGGTCCCACTGATATTGGGTAAGGAGGTTGGAGAGCCTGGACTACGTTTGGGGGACTCCACTGCAAGGCATCCCAGGTCTGCTGGAGCAGAAGTTTATAGAGCAGGCTCTCCATGCTAAGTGAAATTATGACAACATCTGGCATTCTGCCTCTAGCACAACCTAAAACAAAGTCCCCTAAACTGATGCTTCAGAGGGCAGCAGAATAAATGAACCCTTTAACAATATGTCTAGCCAACCATACAATGCTTTACATGAAGAAAAACATCTTTCCTGAGCCCAATAGGAAATCATTTTGTGCCCTGAAGCATGAGATTTGTTTACCCTTAACTTAACATGCATAATGCTAGTTCTGTCTTTTTGCAATGAAATTATCCATTCTCTTTATAAATCTGGCTCTTCAGATTCCCCTGAAGAAGCTGATGGCATAAGCTAGAGAAATAAACCACTGGAATGAAACTGTGAGGGAAATTACTGCTATTCTTCCTAAACTACCTCAAGATCTTTAGAGGTTGGACAAAAGTTCACAGACACATGCAAGCACTCAGCAGTATTTTGCTGCTAAGAGCGGCATATTAAAGTGTTGGCTAAATAACAAGATATATTTTATATTTCTCCTTGAAATGCAGCATGAAAAGTGCAAATCAGAAAGAAAACTGAAAACATGTGTGTTTTTCTTCTCATATTCAACACAATTTTGGAGGCTGGACACTTCAGACAGACACCAATCCTTGGTGTAGGAGGACGCCCCACCGGGGGCCATCATCTCATGGGGTGGGTCAGATTCCACTGCACATTTTAAAGATCTATATTTTCATAGAGTTTTTCATAGAGGAGACATTGCTTCTACAGAACAACTGGGGCCTTCCACTACAAGATTCCTTTCCAGAAGTATGGATTTACACCCAAAGATTAACTTTTCTGAAATCAAAAGTTATGTGCTCTTTTTCTCTTCGAGAAGCTGCTTGCAGAGGTGAAAGATCTTCCTTCTGAAGGCTCTCCAGTGAGAACTGAAAACATCATTCCAGAGAGGATGAGGGCTGCTAATGCACAGCTGATATACCCATCAGTATAAACGAGAACAATATTTGCTGAAGGGCATAACAAATATCTCTCATATTCACATGCAAACAGCAGTGCAGGAGAGTAAACAGTGTGGTCAGAGCAGCACAGCTTGGTTTTTCCTTCCTTGTACCTGCTGAAGTGCTGTGGCTGGGTACCTCCATTACATCCCTGGTATTCAGTCTTGCAAGAACGTGTTTGCAGTTCCCACTTGTTGCAGTTGCCAATGACGTAACTTCCATTACAAATATGGAGTGCACTGTAGAAAGACACCCCACAAAAGTTTACTAATCATCAGTTGAGCTAATGCAAAGACAGTGGGGGTTCACAAGGACGACTGCAGCCTGCTAAGGTTAAACTCTCCAGGCTCATTTTCACAGTTAATTAAGAAGGATTGACCCTCCCATGATAAGTCTAAGGAGCTATATTAGGCTCTTGCCCTGAGGTGCAGGATCTTGATCATTAACTATAATAGTGCCCAGACACATCACATGCAGTGAACAGGGGCTTCACAGCCTTCACTTTGCTCAGTTCACTCACCAAGTTCAGACCTGGATACAATTCAGAGTATGCAAAGTTCTGATCTGGGTCCTACATTGACTGTGACCTTCAAGCCATTTCAGAAAGTGATTTAGGACACTTGAATTGGTTGGTTTTTCTTGCCCATTGCAAGCCAACACCAGTGCTTAAACTTTTTTTTTGGAGGGGGGAGTTAAATTTTATTTTTAATTTTTAATTAATTTTCATCTGGCTGGGCTGGACTGAACTGCCCACACAAGCACCCCAGTGCCATCACTGGTACAGTGCAGGTGATGGCTCAGTAGCAGCTTGTGTTTAGAGCACCCTAAAGCAGTTAAAAAACCTGCAGCTTTAGGTTCTGGAAATCAGATTATATCAATATCCTCCTTCTTTTTTTACTGCCATGATCATTTGGATCCTCCTTTTTTTTTTTACTGCCATGACCACTTTGGATCACTTTGTATCCTTAAACCAGTCTCCACCAGTCATTCTGCTGAATCTCCCTCCTTGCCAGCACTCAAGAAAAGGAATTTCAGAGAAAGACAGCCAATATCAAAAATTCATTATTGCTAGAGGATAAATTCTATAACAAAGGCTTAAGGTAGGGTTCAAAGCCTAGGTGGGGAGAGAATGTCTCTACTGCAGAGCCTGTGCACAAGGAAAGCCAGATAAAATATAGGAGAAGAACACACCTTATCCTTTGTTCAACACAAGGCAAATTATTGTCTTACCTTCCTCTCCACATCAGCTTTTACAACAAAACCCAGCCAGCCAAAACCATACCAAAAGCCGCTCTCATGCAGGAATTTTTGTTAGAAGTGTTTGTATGTTTATCCCAGTACAAGCCAGCAAGATCACAGCTAAGCTATCACAGCCAACCAACCCAAATCACAGCTCAGCCACTCACAGGCACCTCAAAGGAGGAAATAAAGATGATTTTCAAAGAATCAGTTATCTAATTAATTCAAGGTTGTTATATTATGTAAATATATATCAGAGAAGAAAAAAGCCTTAAACTTGTTAACATTCACTCATGCAAATATTGACATCCAATAGGAGTACTCCCCTGAGAAAGGGTAAGTGTACACCTGAGTCTCTGTGGACTTTGAGCTTTGATTTCCTGAATAAATAGCTTTCTGAGAGATATTAATTTTGTTATATATTGCATAATCTGTAGGAATACTGATACAATAATATGAATATTACTGAAATACTGATTTTATAAAATATTCAGCTGGTCTCCTATTACAGGTGAGGGATAAGACAGATACTCATAAAATGAATTCAGGAAATAGGACAAACATTATAACAAATGTTATTTGTTCCCTTGGAGTAACCAAGTTATTAAAAACAAAGGCTGGTTAATATTTTATATTTGCAAACATCTTTTCCACTAATGCCTTAAGGCATTTTGCAAGCTTCATGCAGATGACATCTTAAGTGCAATCACTCCTCCTGTACAGCCCAGTTCTCAGCTGAGTTCCCAGCTGCCTCCCACACACACTGGCATCCCCTTTGTGAGGCAAGAAATAAACCCATTAAATTTCATCTAAATGCCACTGCTGACACCTAGGCTAATTCAAAATTTAAAACCTGGTCAAAAAAACAAATAACTGCTCCTGCTGAAATGAAGGGAAAGCAGAGGAGTGGATGTGCTGGTGTCTGCACTGGAGTGCACATATGGATATTCAAAGTGATGGCTTGGGAACCAGTGCAAGAGAGAAGGTTTGGACAAGAGGCAGGGACACTCATTCAAGCTTTACATTTGCTAGACTAGGACACCTTCCACTATCCTAGATAACTCCAGCCTGGCCTTGGATACTTCCAGGGATGGGACAGCCACAGCTTTTCTGGGCAACCTTTGCCAGGGCCTCACCACCCTCACAGGGAAGAATTTCTACCCAGCATCCCATTTAATCCTGCCCTCTGACAATTTAAAACCCTTCCCCCCCGTCCTGTCACTCTATCTCTTGTCCAAAGTCCTTTTCCAGCTCTCTTAAAGCACTTTTAGGCACTGCAAGGGGTTCTAAATTTTCCTGGAGCCTTCTCTTTTCCAGGTGAGCATTTCTAGCTCATCCTGCCTCCACACGTGCTCCAGCCCTCTAAGCATCTTCAGTTTGGAAAAAAAGCACCACTAGAGGACAGTGAAAGCTCAAAAATGTGTGACAGAATCCCTGGTGCTGGGAAATAAACTGGAGATTTGGAGAGATTTGCTGCAGAAAATTCAGTCTGTAAATAGCTGCCCACGCCTGTCTCATCTCGCAGTGATCCCGAGTGCAGCAGGTACAGCCAGCCAGAAATTCCCGGGGGGACGGGGGCAACTGTTGCAGGGCATGTAAAACGGGCTGAGATTAATCGAAATTCACTGCTGGGGAGCTGCCCCCCAGCCCATCAACAAGCAGCAGTGGCAACCACTGCAGTCAGTGTTCAGAGCCTGATGGGTGTGCCATGCCGAAATATAATTGTTGTGACTCAGAAAAAAATTAATCAGCTAGCAAAAGAGGTGGCAGCTGTTTCTCTGATTCCATTTACATCCAATTTGTAGTGTTTACCTAATGTCTTAGGAGCATTTCTAAACACAGCTAAGAATATCCTAGCTAAGAATTCCCTAGTGATTCAGTGACTGGTAAGTAAAAGTAGGCTTAATTTTATGTGACCAACTCTACCGTTTCTTGCTGAACAGCAGGGAAACAAGAAAAAAACCCAAAACAAAAAAAGGAAAATAGAAGTCTCTGTTCTGTATTGCAGAGCATATTGCATAAACACATTCTGGCCAGATCTGTTTGCATGAAAGGCTCTATTAAAGGATTCATATGATTTAAAAGGAGTCATAGAAGATGTAAAAGATGTTGCCATAGATCTAAAGACAGGCATGTCAATTAACTGTGATCCTAAAGGAAGTACTTAGCTAGAAAACACTTCAGATATTTAACTCTCCAGCACAGGAGTGCAGTTATCCCTAGCTTCATCACATACACGTCTTTAAGCGACATTCCTTTAGTGGCAGTGTGACATATCCCTTCTCCTTCAGGGTGGTTCTAGTTTGAGACCTCCTCTGGTTTTAGCCCAAGTTTGGTGCCCCCTCTACAATTTCTAATTCTGCTCATGTTTCTCCCATTTCTCCCAATTTAGGACTAACTTACTGCTTGCAAGGCAAGATATGTGTAAAAATACATCACAGCTGCCACAGCACCTTTCACATTTCAATGTCCTGGATGACTTTACAACCAGCATCACAACGAAATGGCTGCATTTAGTTTTACAGCTGTAAAACTGTTTATAGCTGTTTTACCTGCTATCCAGGGTGGGGATGATCTCTATAGCACAGAAGCTTTGTGTGAATGGCAAGGAGTCAGTGGCAGATGATGGAAAATGGAGTCCTGTCTTTAGATGCTCTGCTCACTCCCTGGTGGAGGTTTAATGCCACAATATTATGTGAATGGTTCATATGAACATTTCTCTACTCTTTTACTGTCAGCGTATGGATCATCCTTCCTGCTCTCCCCATATCGTTCTCAGACATGGAACAACATTTCCATGGGGCTAGGCTGGGATGTGCTGGCACAGCCCTTTCTGAGCAGCACAGATCTCAGTCTGCAGTGGTGAAAAGCACCGCACTGCTCCATGCTCATACCCTGCTGGAACACAGGCCAGTCCTCAGACTAAGTTTTGCCTTAGGAAGTGTGGAAAGAATTTGGCAGCTTGTTCCAGTCTGCCAGCCTTGCTCTCCCTCCCATGGAATCACAGCAAACATCCAAAGCAGCAGAATACTGTGCCAATTTCTGTGGGCTTGCCTGGGCAGCTCCCTGTGGGCCTTCGGCACACAGCAGCTGGATGTTTCCTGGCAGGGTGGGAGCCTGGGGGGTGATTTTCAGCCTTCTCGAATTACAACGCTGCAGTCAATGAGTTAATGCCCGCGGGAGCAGGGAGAGCAGTGAACAGCTCCCACCCTGTGTGGAGATGAAGCACTAAAAGATGTACAGAGAAATGTGCCCTGCCTTGATAGCTGCAGATTGAAACATGGACTCTATTAAAATTCACATCCTGCAGCTCTCAGGCTTGTTCATGGTGAAGACAGGAATAAATGTAGGAAAACAAAGCAAACCAAAGTGAAAATTGGAGGGCAAACGGACTTTCTTTTTTTTTTTTTTTTTTTGCTTTAAAAGCACTGCTTACAGAGCAGAAGGTCAGAGTCACGACCTCTTGACAAAAATACCTGCCATGTACCTAAACAATGGCAACAGCTTGTTTTTCATACTTAATATGGCTTGTGAGGGGTGAGTAAAGATACACAACCCAGCCCTGTGCAGTCAGGGAATCACCTGATTCGGATCAGCCCCCGTCTGTGACCTGTTGTCTGTGACAGCACAGGAAGAACCAGGTATCTGTTTAGTTCTGCTGTAGCATCACATAGAAAATACCAAAATACCCTTTAACTTGCATAATGGGGAACAGGAGCTCTATATCGTCTCTGCAGAAAAGACTGGATTTTGAGGACCTCTACTCAAAGCAGGGTCATTAAAATGCCAGTCCTTTATGCTGTTGAAACCCACTTCTACTCAAAGCAGTGGAAGAAGCAGAATACACAATGTTCAGTGTGGTTCAGTGTTGGTTTAAGAAATCTAAACTTAGGGAAGCATCTGAAATTTTGACACTCTGTGGTCCTGAAACATATGTTCAAGGGATTATTTCAAGTGCTTCCCTAAATTAAGGAAACCCTCTCTCTGTGCTGAGGCCTCAGTTCACTCCTGAAGCAGGAGTTATCTGTGAAATGGACAACAGTAGTCTTCATGACTAAGAGAGTGTAAGGCTCAGAAAAAAAAATATAAAGGAAAAAGAAAAGCAATCTATGTTCATTTTAACTCCAGTATACAGAATATATATATTCTGTATATATATATATATAAGTATACTATATATATTAGTCAAAATTCCCAAGGCAATCTCTGTTCCCACATATCTGTAAATAGTTTTCAATTTCAGTAGGTCTAGCAAGGACTGTGAAACTTCAAGTGATGACTTGGAAGCCTGCCTGTGTCTCACATCACAGCAGACCCTTAATGCTTCACTTTCTGTGACCTTTCCAGCATGCCTATAGAGGGGTATTATCCACTGGAGAGAACTGAATAATGATCCTCCCTGATCCCCACTGTTTTTTCCTTTGCAAAATTATCTCTCAACTAATCCAGATGGTGCAAAGGAGCCTGATGAGAACGGCCTGACTCTGAGTGTGGATGTCAGAGGACATGCCCTGCATCTCTGTGAAACTGCAAATGAGGCAGATGTTTGTCATTATTGCCCACTTTTGAAGTACCAGCATTTCTTCCTCACTAAGCACCCGCTGCAAGCAGCAATCAAGCATCACCTTCTCCTCTTCTAATGGCCACTCAGGCGTGTAATAAGTTGAATTTCATCTTGCTGATGAATCTTATTTTAGTTGTTGGGCATGACAGGGCATTTCTTTACTACAAAGTGAATGGAGACATCTGGCTTTGGCAGGGTGACTAAAAATCAGCTATGTTTGACCAGTGTCTCTCCTGTTTCACCTTAATTTGCTGACACTGGAGCCAGCCAGGCTTGCAGGCTCAGGCAGCAAAGCAGACTGCACAAGTCAGGCTTTATACCTGCCCTATTTTGCCAAGACAACTTAATCTCCTGTGGTGTAAAATGCTTTACAAAGATGTTCCTGTCGCTTGAATGGTGCCAGTGCTGTTTCACCCACAAAACCTGTAAGCACAGGGAAAATATTCCTATTACAGCTGCCAGCATTCCTGAGAGCCAAACAAGCACCCAGTCCAGGCCTTTCCTGACCACTTGTCCCAGCTCTGCACTTATGCAGAGGCAAGAGAATGCTCTGATTCAGCATGTGACAAAGTCTGCACTTGTTTATGTTACTGCACCAGGCAAAGGACTGAGAATCAGCCTCATAATCTGGGGTTAGTGCTGAGAGACTGCTGCTGTTTCATCCACTCTGTAATAACTTTCTTCCTTCATGATGAGTTATTCCACTCCTATTTTTGGCTGTGTTTCCCTTGGAAAGCTGGCACAGAAATATTGGTTGGCAGACACAGGCCTGCCCTGGCAATCTACTGTTTTGGAGGTTGTTTGCTTTTAACTAATTCATTATACTTCTGTACTGCAACATGTATCACTTGTTTTACCTTCCAGCTCAGAGTGTTTATTAGACAACTATTCTCAGGAAGTTTCCCCAAGACAAACACTTAACCCTCAGGCTCCTTGGAAAGCCTGGCAGTCTGTATGACACAACACTAGAAAACAAAGGCAGCTCAAGCACACATTTAATAATATTTTGCTTATTAGTAAAAACTTGCACTGACATCAGTGCTTTAACATGGATTCATCCCTGAAGTAACAAGAGTTTGTTACAGAGAGATTTTTCAGAGTAAGTCTGGGCTGTGCTGGCTTCTCTCTCTCTTCTCTAATGTGGTTGCTCTCCATGACCCTAATGTATGACTGTGAGGGGGCAAAGATTATGAAGCTGAGATCCATGGAGGGGGCGGTCAGTCAAATGTAAACTATAACGTCTGTGCTAGAACGTTCTCTGCTCTAAACTTTCCCATTGGACCAACCCACAAAACACCACCCCTGTACCCCTATACCGCTGTCCTAATGGTCAGAGAGCACCGCTGTGCCCGCCCCCTCCGTTCGCCTTCTTAAACCGAGGTCCCGGCCGGCCTCGGGGCTCGGCACCACTGCTCCGGCACCCTGCAGCAGAGCTGTACTCCGTTTTCCTTCCCCTTGGCACCCTCAGACTTTCCTGAAAATAAAGCCCTGCTGGAAATTCAGCGGAGCTCCCGAGTCCTCTCTGACGGCTGTGTGGTTTGATCCATCCGCGGATCTGAGTGGGCGAGAGCCGGCGGGGATCCCTCGCGGCGGCAGGCGCCAGGGAAGGGGCTCGCTTGCACGCCCCCAGTTTGGGGCCCCCGGCAGCTAGCCGGACCCCAGGAAAACCTGCATTTGACAGCCATTTTAATGCTGATACCCTTTCCATTGCAGAAGGTAATAAATGCCAAAGATATTTAAAGATACCACCAGTCAGCCCTGATTCTGGAGCCATGAAGAAGTTCATGTTCCTTAAAATCCAACTCCAGCAATTTCATGTTGGTGCACTTTTCTTTGCATCAGGGAGATTTGGTGGGGTCCCCTTGGCAGTGCTGTTCCTGTAAGGGCTTACTACAGATACCATTTATTGATCCCAGAACAACCCTGAAGTGTCTGTCAGTTCAAGCGCAGGCTGAGGGAAAAATACTCTTCAGAATACTGGAAAGGCATTAGAGCTTCTTCTCCATTAGCTGTCATACAGATTGTGTTCACAAAATTAGTCTAAGCCCAAGGAATTTCCTGCAGCAAAGGGATGGTGATTTATAAAGATACGGCATTACTAAAGATAACACAGGCCAAAGACCTCTCCACAGCAGAGCACTCCCTAATCTTGGAGAAGAATTCCTGGAGAGACACGATGGAAGGCAGCATTTGATATCCTCTCCTGTCTCAGGTGCAGGGTCTGGTAGTGCAGGGTGAGCTCTATCCTCCTGCTCTTCCAGGAGAAGCTGATCTTGAGCATCCTAGAGAATCACCACTGTGGTGGGAGCCAAACACTGGAGTTCTGAGCCTGCCAAATACTGAATTTCCCGGCTTCCTTCGTAGTCACAAAATTAAAAGTGTTCCCTGGCACAGAAGACAACTCGTTACCAGTGTGAGACAAGTGCAGTGGGCTCACATCATCCCTGCTGCTGCCTTGGGACACAGCCACAGAAACTGCACAGTAGAACATCACAGACATCTATCACAATGAATAATTCACTAAAGAACATTCTAGATCAGAAGATGCAAGCTTTACAAAAGAGAAACCCCCACACTTCTCTCCTGTGTAAGCCCCACTATGGAGTGGCCCTAGTTCCACTGTGACTTTGTAGGTTCTGAAGCTGCAGCTCAGCCCAGTGTTGGTAAAAAGTTTATTTTGGGAAGTCAAGGGCTGACTCCTCACTACAGCCTCTGATGCTGCATTCCAGCCCAAGCCCAGGCAGTGTGATCAGGGCTGATTTCAGTGCCATCTCGTGTCATCAGTGCCATCAAATTCTCAACCACAGGAGCACAGCCCAGCAGAGAAACATGAAAACCAGAAATGCAATTCATAATTTCCCCAAATCTTGTGCTTTGCCTTGGTTTTAAAACCACACCTTGCAACACCAGCAAATAAAGAGCTGCACAAGAAAACAGAGCTTTCATCTTTGTGCTGCATTTTTGATTTGTACGGGTTCTGAGTAAAGCTGTTTGGACAGTTAAGAAAAGGCTACAGCCAGCCATCTGGGCTTGTGCTGCCTCTCGCCTTTCGTTGACATCAGCAGTCCTTGAAATGTTCCCAACAAAGCATAATTTTTTTTATTTTCCACACCTGGGTAATTGAAACAGGTATGCATTGAACACTGGGGCCTATTTTTAAAAGACATAATTTTCTCAACCCATAAATGTAATTTTCTATCAAATTAAGCAATTTCCACACCCCATTTCTCCAGCACTTTAGCATTTTAATTTGAAATACAGTTGATAGAAATTATTATTTTCAAGCAGCAGCCAGGTTTGGATACAATTCTGGACTAAATACTTGCCTTTTTTTTTGCACCTCAGTAGTTTATTGCCTTGGTGTGCAGCAGAGACAGTGAGAAACGGAAGAAAAAGCAATAAGAAGGGGAAAGGTACCTCATAAAATGGAGAGAGGAGGGCAGGAAGATACAATTTGTTTTACAAGAGAGTTACCACTGTAAGCCTTTCTTGGTAGAAATACCTATTGTACGAAACTTGATTTTTCAGTGCAGCATTTTGAAAGAAAGCCTGGTCAATTCAGAAGAAATAAGACATGATCCCTATAGCAAAACCATCACCTTAAAAAAATGTCCTAACTTAGAATTCTGCACAGTTACCTCAACTGCATTCACAGATTCTAGCTGAGCCCCAAAAAGTCAGTAATAGCCCAGTGTCACAGCAGAAACAATTTCCTCACCAAATTCTAAATATACACATATAGCATATCTTTATCAGATTTATTGTCCTGCAGACAATAATTTAGACCAAAATGGCTACAAAGACTGAATTTTAAGAGCTGATTTTCCCTTTTGGAGTGCAGAATGAAGCAGCACCATACTTGGGTGTGGTGTTAGGGCAACTTGTCTCCAATGATCAAATCACAGTGTGCTGTTGAATTCAAGAATTCTGTTTCTCTGCTTTAGTGGATCACAGCCCAAACAGAGGTGTAGCTTTATGCTGTGGTGGTTTGACAGGAAATACGTTTTCTGGGATGCTGTGGTCAGGCCAATTGGTGCTCAGATTTTAATATTGGCACCTAATGTGGCCATTGGGACATTGGGTCCACCTCTGAGAACACAGGGTTAGAAGCAGGGCTCTCCCCTGGGAGGCTCTCTTGGGTTTCCGGCGGGAAAGAGTTCGGGTCTCTCCCCAGCCCAGTGAAAAAAACATTTAACCCCTCTATGGACAATGAAAACTTTACAGAACATTAACCTTTCCTAGAAGAGAGATAGAGTGGAAGATGAAGAAGGAAATGGGCAAGTGTGAGAGAGGTCTGGGCAAGTGAGAGATATTGGAAGAATAAAGAAGAATCTTAGTGGGAAGAGATGATGGAGTGGCTTTTGCTGGACTCTTTATGTATAGCCACAGTCAGAACCGTGTTCCTTGTGATACAGAGACTGCATCTAGGGGGAGGCAGTGCCTCAGAACCAAGAGGGTTCAGTGTTGGTACCCCTTGGCCCCAGGGGGTGAAAAATATGGGGGAGACAGATGTCCCAAAGTTGAGACTGTGTGGTTTTGGAGTTAGATGAATCATCCTTAAAAGTTGACCCTAGAAGGAGCTCTGGTCCGTGTTCAGAGGTGAGAGCGCTGGACATGAAAGGAATAGGTCACCATTGGCACAAGAAGGACTCCTTCTCCTCTTGATGAACTGAGGATTGAGTATTCTGAAGGGTGGTGCTGGACTGAGAGTCGATGATTTGGGGGATGTATTGTATTGGGAATTTGGTGGGGAGGAGGAGGAGATGTATTTGTGAAGTTTTCATTTTCCTTGAGTGTTTCTTTTTTTTCCTTTCCCTTGTAGTTTAGTTAATAAATTTTTTTTTCCTAAGTGGGAGCCTGCTTTGCTTATTCCTGGTCACATCTCACAGCAGAAACCAGAGAGAGTATTCTCATAGTGGCACTGGCATTGTGCCAGTGTCAAACCATGACAGATGCCTTTTTTTTTTTTTTTTTTTTCTTGCAAAACACTAACTTCATTAGATTTATCTATGGTTCTGGTGGAATGGTTACAAGTCACTCTATAATTCAGGGATCACTCGTGTAATAGGATCTGTTAGCTGTCACATCAATGCAGATGAAGCCAGCTTTGACCAGTGAATTACTGTCACAATAAACTCAACTCCTGTACATACCAGTATTATTCTCGGGCGTGTAGTTTATGTTAATTTAAAGTATTCTAGTAAGGAACCTGAAAAACTAAAAAGAGTCTGTCTGCTACCAATCCTTGGTCTTGCTTAGAGAGCTGTACCTCAAATAAACCTATTTGAATATGCAGAAAGTAATGAGTTGCCCAACAAGAATAACTGGGGGCTTAACAGCAAAGGGAAGGACAAATCCTTGCTTGGCAGATGATTTACTGCCAAATGTATATTCATGACAAAGGAGCAGGAATGTGAGCTACATTTTTGACATTGGTAAAGAAAGCCAGAAAACTAAAAAGGACAAAGAAAATGTAAAGAACAATTGAAGATAATGATGGTAATTTGTCTCCGTATTGTGAGATTAATTGATCCACACTGAAGACGTAATTATAGAATGTTAAAGAGATTAAACATAAGCTCTGAGGCACAGAGTGAAGATTGAGTTGAGATACTGAAATGATGACATTTGGGGAGTCATAATATTTTGATGTTAGCCTTTCAAAATTCAGGGACAATGGCAATACAGCGAGCATCATTTCAGTTGTCAGATGCCTGCTATTCCTCTCCCTTCCCTGTTTCTCTGGGCTGCAGGCTCTGACAGAATGCCTGCTGCCAGAAAGCAGCCAGATAAATGATGTGACAGTCCATTTGGTTGGGGACGACAGCTTTACTCCTCGGGTTGTCTTCTTTTGATCACTATCACACTTCAGAAAAGGCAGTTCATTTACTCAAGGGCTTTCTAAACCTTCAAGTCTCTGCCTGTTTATTTCCAGACCTCTTTTTCCCCCCCAGATGGTCTCATTTCTTGCCCCCGATACAGTTTTGAGCTGATAATGTTCCACCTGTCAGGTAGGGCAGTGTGTGGCACACAGGGCTGGGCTGTGGCAGACTTCTGCCTTCATTATCCTCTGTTGTTACCAGCCTTGGAAGAGCTCCTGCAACAGGGAAGCCCCCCATCCTGCCTAGAACAGCTCTGGGTATTCCTTGTTAGTGCAGTGCAGATAAATGCAATGACAACTGCTTGAACTGTTTAAAATACACCTTTCCCTGCTGTCAGACAAGCAGCTCCTCAGGAAGGAAAGGAGGAATGACTCAAATGTAGAAATTCAAATCCTAGGGAGAAAGGAAGAAGACTAATAAAGAAATACTACCTATTTGCTATCAATTCTATTATTCTGTGTTAGGGTAGTTTTTCTGTGGAAGACAACCCCTTTATTGAATAAAGAATACAGAATTGCAATTACAGAACATACCTATGTTTGTTTATTTGAAACCTTTTTTGGGGTGGTATCTACGTGATACCCTGGTCAATTTGCAAATACCTTGTCTCTCATTTCTAAACCAGCCTTTAAATATGTCAAAGTGAAAATTATTCTTTTTCTGAGCCTTAACTTTCCTGGCCAACAAATTTCAAAAGAAGAGGGTGCAGGCTGAAAGTATATAAAACAACTGCTCAAGAAAAGAGAGTAAAATCTGGCAGATCTACAACCAGCACTGACAGACTTGCGTTGCACCAAGCATTTCAGGAGAGATCAAAAGTATGAAAACACAAGTAAACCACAAAGAGATTTAAATGTATTCAACCTACAGCCAACACTGACAAGTGCAAGGGAGAGTGAAAGCTTAGGTTAATAATCCAAATATTGCAGGAACAACTATGAAACAAACCAGCCTTAAATTCCTGGATCTGCAGCTCCCTCCTACCTGCCCTGTAGATAACTTGGTCTATGAACTAAATTATCTGAGTGAGGCTTGAGCAGTTGCTCTGCTGGTCACCTTGAAGGCAACTTTCATTTCATTCCATTAGCTGGCAGGGGCACTAAGTGTGCCCTTGTTCATCTTGGTTCCAATTTCTTCTATTCCTGCCTTGGGGACAGCGATAAGGAAAGTGAAGGGGAGGAACTTTTAAGCTCCTTTGCAGCACTGTGCTTTGGGCATTTGCAGTTCACCTGATCTCCCCAAGCTTTGCTCTCAGTGGACACAACCAGTCTGTGCTGTGCTCAGAAAAACCCTCCTACCACAGAGAAGGAATGGGAACAGACCCAATAATACACAAATATGAACCTCTTTTCTCAAATTTATTGTCAGGAAGCTGTTACCAACCTGCTGAAACCAAAAAACCTTAAAAAAGCTTTTAGGAGAGGAAAGGGCATCGGTACTAATGAGCTAGACAAATAAGTAATAAAATATAGGTGAAAAAGAAGCTGAAATTTTGCTTGAGAAGGCAGGAGAATCAACAAAATTAAACCACAGATCTGCTGTTATATTTCCTACAGAGTCATTACAGTAACAACCCTTTAGGTTTTTGCCTCCAAACAATCAGGATGCAGTTGTTTCTGCAACAGCTCATTCAAATATTTCCTTCCTCCCTTGCCTCACTTAATCTAGGATAACTGAAACTCCCTCAAATTCTCTTCATCTAAGAGTTCCTTAAAACCTATCAAAAAGTCCCAATGTTATAAAATCCAATTTGTTAAAAGCAAAGGTTCAGTCCATTGCTCAAGAAAGTGAAAATGTTACACTTAAGAGAGGAAAAAACAGTACTGAAATAGGTTAATGGAAGAAAGCAATGAGGGCAAGAAATTGTCCAGAACAAAAGGCCAAATGCTTCATATTAGATAGGAGGAGAAAGAAAACTGTAAGGCCATATATAATCTGGTCAGTTGAAAATTGTAAGCAGATGCCTAAGTGAAAGACCAGAGAACAGAATCTTAAAAAGTGGCTACCAAAACCCTTAAAAAACAAGTTTTTTCATGAGCACTGCAATTAATGAAATCCATTTTCCAGGCTTTGTGTTCTGTGAGCCTCCCCTGGATGCTGTGGTCCCCAGATCCCTGCTGTGGCCACTGTGGCCAGCTGGGTTGTCTTTCAGTGCCTCAAACAATGGGTGACAACCTGGCTGTGCTCTGTAAGTGTCACCACATAATGCACATTAAATCATGCTAATAATGGAAGAACACGGAGTTTTGGGCAGTCTTCAACTTTGTTCTCAAAAATGCACATCTACATTTAAGAACCAAAGGGAAAGATGAGTGTGGGAAGAGATGGGATGAGCTGTGGGACACGCCTGCAGAAACACATGGCAGGACAGGGGAGCACATGGCAGCACGAAGGAGCACATGGAGGCACAAAAGAGCACATGGAGGCACAAAGGAGCACATGGCTATAGTTTTGCAGGTGGCCCCAA
Organism: Molothrus aeneus; assembly: GCF_037042795.1. Classification (NCBI taxonomy): domain Eukaryota; kingdom Metazoa; phylum Chordata; class Aves; order Passeriformes; family Icteridae; genus Molothrus; species Molothrus aeneus. The sequence continues at coordinate 5,321,262 of NC_089671.1, forward strand.
CTCTGGGAAATGATTGATGCACATCTGACTCCCTTGCTTTGGAATACTGAATGCTCACTTTATTAAAACTATATTATATTACATTAATACTATATTAAAGAGATACATACTATACTACCTCATACTTACTTCTAACTAATACTCAAAACTCTTGACTCTGCCTGAGTCCTGACCCACAGATATGGATCCAATGGGTCGCCTCAGGTAAACAATCTCCAGAATACATTTCACTTGCACACAAACACAGGAGCAGCAAATGAGATAAGAATTGTTTTGATCATTCTTTTCTCTGCTTCTGCAGGAAAAACCTGAGAAGAGAGGATTTTCTCTGTCTGCACAGAGAATGTGAATCCCACACATGGCAGCACAAAGGAGCACATGGTGGCACAGAGAGGCACATGGAGGCACAGAGAGGTACATGCCAGCACAAAGGAGCGCGTGGTGGCACAGAGAGGCACATGGCAAGCACAGAGAGGTACATGCCAGCACAAAGGAGCACATGGTGGCACAGAGAGGCACATGACAGCACAAAGGAGCACATGACAGCACAAAGGAGCACATGGCAGCACAGAGAGGCACATGGCAGCACAGAGAGGCACATGGCAGCACAAAGGACCACATGGAGGCACAGAGAGGCACATGGTAGCACAGAGAGGCACATGGCAGCACAAAGGACCACATGGTAGCACAGAGAGGCACATGGCAGCACAAAGGACCACATGGAGGCACAGAGAGACTTGTCTCTGCTGGACCCTGGCAGGAGGAGGTGCCATGTGGAAGAGCCCTATGGGAAAGGAGCCTGCTGGAAGCTGACAGACGGGTGAACAGCACATGATCAACCCACAGAAGGACATTTAGAACATGTGTTGCTGACATGGCAACATGAGATAGGTCTCATAGTGAGAATTACCATGTAAGGAAATACTGTGCCTGGAAAAAGTGTATAAAACCAGCTCATTTCTTTGAATAAACAATTCGGATTCCCTGCCAGTCTGAGGCTGTGTCATGGTCACTCACAGATGAGCAGATGGGGATTAGCTCCACCTTGTCTCCCTGCCTTGCTCCTGAAGCTGCACATATTGATGGTGAAGATGCTGGTGAGAGCTCCATGAGTACAATTAACATTGTTTTAGTCCTCAGCAGTGTCAAGAAGCAATTTGACAACAAGGAAGAAAATAATCAACATTTGGACTTTGCTGACATTTATAATCCTGCTCTTAGAGAATTTTTCCCCCCTTTATTAACTAGGGAGAAGAAAGAAAAATTACTCTTTATTGTACTGCATTGATGGATGGGGGCCCAAACTAACTTTTCTCATCAACAAGAAAATATTATACCATTTATTTTGGAGAGATCTCAAAATTCCCTTCAATTTTTATTTTTTAGGGAGAGATGAAATTCTCTGTGCACAGTGTAAGTAGTGAAATGGCTTCTTTTGAAATTCTGGAGAGGATAAAGCCCTTTTGATATCAGGCATGCATTGCCCCTATTTTCACCTGTCTGCCTGCAGAGCTTTTTCTTGTTAACTGACTAGGAACTGTGTAAAGATCTATTAGAATTCTGCCTTTTTTTTTTTTGTCATTGCTGTTCAACCAATCTCAGCAGTATCTGGGTCTCTCAGTTACATGAAGGATGATGCCACACAAGTTCAAGCAGAGATGCACAAAACCTTTCATGGTGTATGGGCGCTATCTCAGGGATGAGGAGAGAAACAGGGAATCACATGCTGGAGATGTCCCTGCTCCCTGTGTTCAAATGTGAGAAGAAAATTATAGCATCACACATGTGCAATAATTCATGAGGAAACAAGAGGGTCCTTTGCCAGGGATCTTCTGGGGCTTCTGGCAGATATGTGGGGTGCTGATCTGTCTCTCCCATATTTAGAATTTCAACAATCTTCACAATATCTTCCTCACATGACACTGCAATGAACTGGAATATTTACAGAATAAACTGAGCCCAGCTGGGGAAGCAGAGATTGAGCACAGGTATGACTCCCAGCCTGCAGTGCTGGAACTTTCCCTGCCCTACAGCATTTAAGGATTTTCTTACTAACAAACTAGGAAACAACAGGTTTGCTTTCCTATGTGCCTTCTTGTCTGAACCTGTCTCCATCTTGTGTGAACTGAGTAGTTTGACCTAAACCATCTAAGGACCCACAAATCAGGCCTTGCCGTGCCTTATAATTGAAATGACTGGCCCTTAGCAGCACTTTCCTTTCTATACATACTGGTTTAAACTAGTCTTAAAGACTTTTGACCATTTACTGAATTTCAGCCTGTGTTTTTCTGAATAAGAGAAAGAAGACATTAGAGGGACACACTTATCTTTGGAGGGTGAACTCTCCAACCCTTGAAAACCAAGAGCCAAAATGTGGGATGCTGGTTATGTGGGATGCTTTCCTACTCTCTCTTCAGTCCCTTTCACCAGCCAGCAAGCACAGATGCTCACTATCATTTCCTAATTAAAGCCCTGAGGCAGGAAAACAGTTACTGTGTACTATAAACGACCCTGAAAAGCATTTAAATACATATTTAAACTTTAGCATGCATTCAAGAACCCTTCTTAACAAGGATGATTCCTTGAACTGGAGTATTGAGCTGCAAAGCCCTCAATGTATCCTCAGCACATTTAAAAGGAGCTAAGAAGAAATGATTATTGCCAGAGGTGACAGGACTCTTGTTAAAACCACACTGCACAGAGAGGGGTCGTTGATGTGCCCCAGCTTGCAAAAACACAAAATAATTCTGCCTACTTCATGAACAACAAGGGCTGTCTCATCGCTGGAAGGAATCTCCTCCACCTGTTTTGTCTGAAGCCTGAGTTGGTGCTGCAGTCCTGCAGAATGCACTGGAATCTGCTGCTGAACTGGTAGACACTTAAAATACTCTTTACAGCAAAATAGAACCTGGCCGACTACTTTGTGTATCTGCAAGTAGGTCACTAATTAATCTAAAAATATTTATTTTCAGGTCAGGGCTGTATTACTCTCTGCTTCACGATAAATGCAAGTTCATATTCAAAGGCAATACTTACATTCATCACATGAGCTAAGCCTGTCTGCAGCAATTAACAGTAATTCAGATGCTGCACATTATTACTCCAAATAGCTTTTTTTTTCCTTTATCATTAGCTAGCTAGGTCAGTGAACACAAGGGCAATGCATATTCCCAGGAAAGCAGGGATTAGTTCCAAAACACTTAAAACACCCTAAATCACTGTCAGCTGCATTACAGATTCCCAGATGTAAGGAAAGAAGGAAAAGTCATAATGGATGAACACACACAAATAAGGTAATTGCATTTTTCCCTTCTCTCCCTCTCTCTCTTGGCACTTCAGAGAGATCACAGAGAATAATTAAAACTATTTTTTAAATTCTGTCAAATGAACCCACTTTTGCTTCCAAGAGTCAGCTCTGTGCTGCTGCTTTCACATTAATCTAAAGGATTACTTGGATGAGTGAGAATTGTCTTGAGGTGTCAGGGCAGCCCTGCTCTGAATGGGAAGTTGGGTTCTGAGTAGAAGAGGTTGTACTCCAGATTTTGTGACTGACTGCCAGATGTTTGGATGGTTTGATTTCCATGGAGATTAAAGACAATCTTATCTTTGGAAAAATAGGGGGAAATATCCCAGGAGTTTGGCATGCCTACCCCAGAGTTCCAAAAGGGGTAGAAGACCTCAGGTACCCTCAGGGCCCTGATTTTCCACTGCCAGCTCTGGGGTTTGAGGTGTGAGCAGTTTAAGAGTTTGAGGGACTTTGTGCCAGCTGCTGGTACAGGCAGTGTGGGAGATACTGCTTGTTCATCTACTCCGGACTGTTCTTTTTTTTTTTGTCTCCCTCAACTGCAGGAAAAAGAACCCAAATAAGCCACAAGTTTATGCAGAGTGAAAGAGCAAGAAATTTGATGACATATCCTCCAGTACGAAGCACTTCATCCTTCAGAATCATATGCAGCCCTGTCACTTCTTCAAGGCGCAGAGGTTTGGGGCTGCTTTTTGGTCAGGACACCCTGTAGGATTAAAATGCAACTTTCAGTCCTCTCTTCACATCTCTTTTGACACTACAGCCCTACTTCCCCCACACACAGCTGCTACATTCTGTTCCACTTCAATTCCTGGAATTTATCCTGTGGATAAATTCCATTGTCTGTGCTTTTACCCTTACTATGGGATTATGGGATTTTCCAGGAATTCCAGGGAACATTCTATCCTAGAACAGCAGAAGACTGTCCTTGTGTTACTTAAAATCAGGCAGTATGGTATTACAAGCACCTTGTAGGAACATGGAAAATAAACTGCCTCAATATAATTTGATCTATTTTTTCAATAACTTTGCTAATGAATATTTTATTTTCTCTAGTGCTGGACGTAATTTGCTTGGGAGACAATTGTCATTACATTAAGGAACAAACAGTTCACTAGACCTGAAGAGTGCAATAATTGATTTTTCAGCTTGGTGGATGAATTAAGAAATCATTATTTTTGTGTTCCAAGCCACATCCAGAAAAAGCTAGTGTGGGCTCTAAAATCCTTCACATAGAAAGATCAGTTTAGATGTTTTCTGATTTTCCAGATAATTTTTCCTGTTGTAAATTTGGATCAATATCTCCCTGCTGTGGTTAATATTGCTTTTCTTATTCAGGTTGATGTGTTTGTCACTCCCAGCATGGGACAATGGGAGGCCTGGGTGGGCAAGTTGCTCTCCCACAGAGCAAGCTACTCCTGGTGTCCATGAAACCATCATATCTGTTATATCATCTCTCTGGGCATCCTACATGGCCACTGAATAAGGCATTGTTTAATTTATCTGGGCCAAGGCAGGTCCAGAGCTCTATGCTTGATCCCGATACATGTAAAACTTACAGATTTTAACACCACTCACTTATTTTGATTTGATGATTGAATAACATCCTGATTTTAAAGAAGATGGGAGTTCTAATCTTACGGAGCCTCCAGTTCCCTGCATATGAAAGCAGAATATTTCATGCAGCTTTGCAAGGATCTTTGATGTCTTCAGATGAAGAGCAATGAGCATTAATATGACTCTATCACCAGCATAAAATTACTGCTGTACCCTCTCTAGCCCTTGAGCTGTGTAAAGGCAATGACACTCGATTCATTTGATGTAACTATGTAAGAATGATCATATAGATGCAATTTAAAACATAGTTTTTATCAATTATGCAGTAGCATGTCATCTGTACTCTACTAATTAGAAAGGGGAAGAAAAAAGTTACTGGCTGAAAATTAATTATGACAACATTTCTACAGTGTTTAGAAAACTAGTTACAAGAATTAAATATTCATGTCATTATGGTTTTCATTATGCATCCTAATGTGATTGCCTGAGTGAAATCACTGCAAGGTACTCCAACACTCCCTAAATTCAGAATTTGGATGCTGCCATGAACTGATAATGCTGACAAGGTTATACCTAAATGTGGTTTCAGATAGGAATCTTCTATCCACATACAAACTTGCACCTCATTTCAAGGTGATGATGTGTCATTGATCTCAGTAAATAAGATTACTCTCTATTCAACCAAAGAGTAGTGTGAAAGGGCAAAGGCACTCAAATTGTTCCAAATCTAAGTTAAGGATCATGGGCCAAACCCAGAGTCTTTCCTCAGAGCTGGGTGGCTGCTACAGCATTTCAACACTGAAGACTTAGCATTTTTAGAAGAATGATGTGGTCACCAATTGTTGCAGTGTTGTGAGGGTCTCCAGGACAAGGTGAGAGATGAGAATTGACTCCAAGTTCTCAGAAGGCCGATTTGTTATATTATGATATTATATTATATGAAAAGAAAATTATATATGAAAACTATACTAAAGAAAGAGAAAGGAGACATCAGAGGCTAGACAAGAATGAATAATAAAAACCCATGACTGACCAGAGTCCCGACACAGCTGGACTGGGATTGGTCTTTAATTAAAAACAATTCACATGTAACCAATCAAAGATGCACCTGTTGGTAAGCAACCTCAAAACCACATTCCACGAAATCAGATAACTATGGTTTACATTTCTTTTCTGAGGTGTCTCAGCTTCTCAGGAGAAAAATCCTGGCAAAGGGATTTTTCATAAAATAGCACAGTGACAGAATGATTTTAGATTTTTTTTTAATTTTTCCTCTCCTCTTGTATTCATATTTTTTCAGACACCTCCCCGCCTAGCTTTTATTTGCCTGGCTCCACTTTTCTTCATTCAGTCTCTCTCAGCAGCCAGAACACAACTTTAAAATCACGTCCCAACAGGGCTGTTCCCCCTCCCCGAGTGTTTATGCAAAGCAGGTTTCAGCTCCGCAGCTCCGGGCTGGTAAACTGGATGATTGTTATTCAAGGCAAGAAAGCTTTGCTCTTTGCAGCTGATTGGTAAAAGGGGAGGCCTGACCCCACTCATTACACTGTGGGTTATTGTCTGGCCTTCACCCCGAGGGGTTCTTTGCCTGCAACTTTTATCACAACCACAAAATGAATCTGTCATCCCGCGGGGTCTTCCTCTGCCATTTGTTCCTTCAGAATCTTGCATTCCTCTCTAACTTACCTTGATTTTTAATGCTCATCTTTTTCCACACCTGAGTTGAAGCTAATGAGACAAGTTTAGGTGTCCCAGCTTGGCTGTAGCAGCTCACTGCTGGACCCCACAGGCCATCACACAGCAGCACTTTGTAATGAACTCGGCAAAAAAGCAAATACACACAGATATAAAAGCTCTCTCGTGAAACAAATTTCACTTAAACACTGAGCAGTTTAGGCTGCCAAAAAGGCACTTGAACATAGAAATTTAAAAGGAAGGATGGTTTAAGAAATTATTTTAGGCTTCAAGAAAACACAGAAACATATGGTTAGTGCTAAATATTTGTATACATGACACAGCAAATAGAGATGTCTCATGGGTTTTGAATTAGCTATTTGGAGAGAGAGAAGAAAAAAATGTTGGGTCCTTTCTTAGTTTAGAAACAGATTTTTTAAAGACATGTTTGTTTTAAAACCTGACTATTGGAATCCCAAGTCTGGCCAATTTCAGATACAGCAAAATCCAAATTTGTCCTCCCTCAGCCCCACACTGTAGTGTTACACCACTAAGTGAGTGGAGGAGTCTTAGCTACAAGGTTAGGAATATAAAGAAAATGGGATATAATTCTCCATTAATAATATCACAAAGGTTCAAATCAACAGACCAGTGAAAGCAACAGTCATAGTTCAGTATCAAACTAAAAATAACAGGTTTGTGTGTGTGAGGATGTACACAAGCACATGTGTGCATGAGAAATCGTAATCCTTTCCTTAATTCTCAATATCCAACAGTTATGAGGTGCTTAGCAATAGGAACAGAGAGAAAAATGTACCACATCAGCATCCAAGTCACCAGCCTGTTCATGCTTTACTCACTGCTGTTTAGCTCCTTCACACAGCTGCACTTACACATAAAATGATGTAAAGGTTGCTGTGGGTTGACAGGTGCCTTATTAGCATAAGTAACTTATAATATTAACAGTCATTTCCTTTCTGACATCAAATGGGATTTTCCTGGTGAAAAGGTCAGGAGAAAAAGGATTGCCTCTTCCCATTAAATTGTGTCAATATATGTTTACTCACCCATTACAAACAATTGGTCCAATAATAGCACAGAATTAATAAAGCACAGAATGGGCAATGTGATAAAGCTAAAGCTGAGACTGGTGAAAAATGGAACATCAAAGAAATGGGAGTGAAATTAGTATCTTGACCATATTTAATCAGTCCTGAGAAGCAGGGTACCAATGAAGACTTCAGGAGGAAGCAGAGGTATATTGTATTTCATGCACATGCTCAGTTTGATTAGAGAGGGTTTTTTTTGGTCATGTAAAGGTGTATAAAACAGTCTGTCTTCACTTCTCTGGAGTTCACTGAGATTCATGTCACTTGTTTTTGGTTTTGGGGTTTTTTGGTGTGAAATGAAGAGAGCCAGGTCTGCCCTGCTGCTGCAGAAGGGCATTGCCCTGCTGGGAGCATTGCACCATGGCAGCTGCCACCAGCCACTTGTCCCCAAATTCTCATTTCACTGAATGGGACAGTGAGGACAGTGTGACATTACTCAAAGTGCCCCTCATTCCCACCTCCTTGCTGAGCCACCCTCCTGTATTTCCAGCTTAAGCAAGTTCTGGTATTACATTGTGGAAAGAGAAGTGAAATTTGAGGGTTAATTATGCTTTTTCTTCCCTCCCCCCTTTAAAAAAAAAGTTATTAAGAGACTAATGCTACAGACAGAAAAGAATTTATAATTAAGCAGATGCCCATCGACATTTTTAAAGCAGAGCTTCTGTTTGAAAAGCACTGAATATTTTCCCTACTATCCCACTTCAGCAGATGTTCCGTCTAATCTACATTCACTTTACTCCCTGTCTTACCTTTGACCTTTCTTTTGAGTTATTCAGAGAAGAGAATGTCAGTATTTATCTACCTGCTGTGCTTCCATCTGCCTGTGCAGTGCACGAATAACCACAAATTATATTTTCTTTGTGAAAGTTTGAATGACAGAAGCGTTTCTAAGGCTTCATCTGCATGGAATGATCAGATGCTATCTCCTTGTCTTGGAGGAATTATGCATCTCATAACTGGACATGCAAACCAGGAACAGCTGCCAAACGTGGATTTGTGTTTCCAGGATTTCCATGGAGACGTCTTTCTTGGATGCTTTTCCAGCACCTTTGTCTTATCCATTTTTCTTGACACGGAAAATGTAGTAGGAAAGTTCATACCCAAGGCTGCCACAAGGTATGGAGAGCAGCATAAAGCTGTTTGTAAAGAGGTGTCCTTTGGGGTGTGTTATCAGACTAATGATCTGCAAACCTGTTAAACTCTACAGTTTAAAGTCTGAGAAACAGGTCCTTCCTGTGGAACCATATTGAATCATGGCATGTTTGGCACAATGGTTTTTGCTAAAATGAGTTTATAATCTAAATTCAGAATCAGTTTTTTCCGAAGCAGCAGTGCACAGCTTTAAGAAGTGAAAAGAACCATCCAGGAAATGACAATTTAATATCCTGGAAATAATTCTGGTGATTGTGGTAGAACTGATCAAACACTGGTTTCATCCTCAAGTGCTCAATTCTTTTTAAATTTAGGGAAATTTAGTGCTTGCGCCACATAACAGCATTGTGCAGTGTTGACATGAGCTGCTCCAGCAGAATACACAACAATGAAGTAGAAACAGAGTGGATAACCTGATTCTGCTGTATTTGCTAAAAGGCAGAAGTAATTTTATGTACTGTACCCCTTAGCTGGTCCATGCTTGTGGGAGAACATGGTCCAGTTTAACCTCTGTCTCTGAGAGGTGTTGGACACTGGTTTTACAGGAGACAATACTTGCTTCTGAAACCAAGTGTGCTCTGCAACATCTGCTGGGGGAAGCCAGGCTGCAGATAAGTGGAGAGGAAGAGCCATTATCACATGTTATCTTTAATGCTCCACAGCACATTCCGTGTAAGCACCGCCATCAATTCCTCACCCTGGCCAGATTCCAGGATTGGCAATTAAATCTTCCTGAATGTCTACATTACAGTCTAAAGCATATTCCTGGACACAGGGGGACTGTGCAAAATTTTACATATCTATTTCTCTCCACTGACTATAAAAAAGATCCTGGTCTAGTCTGGCTCCCTAACATGCAGACATCTCATTTTTACGTGCAAATTTTAGGATAAATGAATCTCATCCCAAGCTTCTGGGAACAGAAAGGAGGAAGATCATTCCCAACCTAATGAAAAGCTTTACCCAGAGCTCAGCCTGAAGACTGGAGGGGGAAAATCAGATAGGGGAAACTGGGAAAAGAGAAGACCCCAATGTAGAAAAAAAACAACTTTGGAACTCAGTTGTAATTATCTGGTGCTGACTCATTATCTGTTTACAAAAACAGAGGAACATGTACAGTGAACTTTGCAATTGATGTTTTACCCAATTAGAACACAAGTACGTCTGCTTTTCATCCAATAGTTGCCTAGTTTTATAGGGGGAAAATGCAATTGGTACTAATAAAAGAGCTTGCAAATTAAGGGGTGGCTTAGCCAGTACTTCTGCACTCGATATCACTAAGAGAATTATAGATATTATGCCGAATTTCTTTTTTTAATCCATTAACCATACAGGTTTTTGAAGAAGCTCATTTGTTAGGCTCAGGCATATCACAAGAACAAAATATTAATGATTCAATTATCTGAAGAATTGCCGAAGGTCAGGATGCCTCTGAAGAATGTGCATGAAGGCAGGGAAGTGAGAACCAACACCTTTCCCATAGTTCTGCATACTTTAGGGGTTTTTTACATCTGTCACAGGATTGAACTGTGCTGCTTAACTGAGCAGGATTTGGACACGTGAAAAAAATCTAGGGTTTTTCCTACTGTCCTTCAGGGTAGAGTTCAGTCTAATTTTCCATTTACTTCTTTAAAAAAAAAAAAAGATTCTCTAACTCCTTGAAGTCTCAGTGCCTCCAGGTTTCACCGTGCTCGAAATCTGACCCTACACAACAGGAATCCCTTATATTTGAAAGCAGTAAATGAAATGCTCCCCATCAAGTTACAATTCAGGAATGCATTATCTGTATCACACCAAGAAACATATCTTTAACAGCTTGGCAGTATTAAAGACTAGGAGGATTTTAAAATACTAGTGTCTAAGGCTGCTTGTGAGAACATTTTGACTTGCAGGATAGGTATCAAGGATAATGCAGTAAGTTTTTCTGCAGATTAAATCATTATACAGGAAACTACATGAAAGACAGTATTTCTAATAAGGGCAGAGTAAAAACTATGTCAGAAATTAGTCATGATTTTTGAAAATTAGACTTCCATTTCATTTGCTATCTAATTCTTGGTGTTAAGTTATCCTCCTAACTGGACCAAACCCTAAAAACCAAGCAGTAATGGTGGTACAAGCCCTCAATTGAAATGCATTAAAAATGGTAATTTTGGTCAGGAATGAGCTCCATAGCTTCTGTTAATTGGGGGCTCCTTCTGTTTTTGAAGTCAGTTGTTCTCTTGACTTTGGGGAAAATGAAACTAAACTGTCATTTCCTGGCAAGCACATGAATTCAGTTCAAGAGGAAATCAAAGACTCTGCCAAAAGCTAATCCGAATTTCTGGAGTTAAACTAACTAGAAGAACATCCTGATATATGCATGTGTTCTTTGTATATTCTGGTTTCAGGCAGCTCCACGACAAAAGAGCATTCATGATTGGGTATTTATGACCTTTTTATCCTTAGTTAGCAATGACATTCCCTGCTAAGGCCTTGGTCTCAGACCCATCTCTAGTGGGCTCTTGGCTTTTCTTTAGCCTCAGGCTAATCCCACTTTCTCTATGTTCATTTCCTACTTTAGAAAAGGGGCAGAAGTTATTTAGAGTGTATGACAGCAGAAGAAGGTGGTGTTGCTCACTGCATTATGCAGCACAACAAATACTAATATTTATCAAGGCTGCTCTTGATGCCTTTGACACAAAAATAAACCCCTCCAGCAAGTGAGGAGAGTTGTTATTAGTCATGTTTGTGCACTGTGGTTTGATGTAACAGAACAAAAGGCATGTGAGGTTTGCTCGGATGAAAGGACAGAGCTGGTCTGAGGGCTGGCTGCAGCCACAGCAGCCAGAGGGAAAACACTGACGGCTCTCACTGGCTCGTTCCTGTTTGACTCCTTATCCTCTCAACTCCTGGCTACACACCCCTGGTAAAACCTGCAGCCGACACCTCTGTACTCCCGGTTTTCTGAGAGGAGGAGAATAAACCTGCTGCAAACCGCGACAACACACTCCAGCCAGGGAGGGGGAGAAGCGCCGCGGTCTGAGCTCACCCCACACTCACCAAGTTTGAACAGCCCGAGCTGGAGGCCTGGGTGTGAGCTCAGTCCTGAAGGCCTGGGTGTGAGCTCAGTCCTGGAGGCCTGGGTGTGAGCTCAGTCCTGAAGGCCTGGGTGTGAGCTGTCCTGGAGGCCTGGGTGTGAGCTCAGTCCTGGAGGCCTGGGTGTGAGCTCAGTCCTGGAGGCCTGGGTGTGAGCTCAGTCCTGAAGGCCTGGGTGTGAGCTCAGTCCTGAAGGCCTGGGTGTGAGCTCAGTCCTGAAGGCCTGGGTGTGAGCTCAGTCCTGGAGGCCTGGGTGTGAGCTCAGTCCTGAAGGTCTGGGTGTGAGCTCAGTCCTGAAGGCCTGGGTGTGAGCTCAGTCCTGGAGGCCTGGGTGTGAGCTCAGTCCTGGAGCCCTGGGTGTGAGCTCAGTCCTGAAGGCCTGGGTGTGAGCTCAGTCCTGAAGGTCTGGGTGTGAGCTCAGTCCTGAAGGCCTGGGTGTGAGCTCAGTCCTGGAGGCCTGGGTGTGAGCTCAGTCCTGGAGCCCTGGGTGTGAGCTCAGTCCTGAAGGCCTGGGTGTGAGCTCAGTCCTGGAGGCCTGGGTGTGAGCTCAGTCCTGGAGGCCTGGGTGTGAGCTCAGTCCTGAAGGCCTGGGTGTGAGCTCAGTCCTGGAGGCCTGGGTGTGAGCTCAGTCCTGGAGGCCTGGGAGGCTCTGCTCTGAATGACTCCAGAGTCTGTGTAGCTACGGGCAAAGCAGCACCTATTTCTGCTGCACACACACTATTCCCAACAGGATCATGGAAGCATTTATTAGGCTTTCAAAAGGACACATTCCAAAGCCAAAATGGGTCAGACCTGGTATACACAGTACTACTCTCCAAGGTAACCAAACCCCTGCAATGTTATTACACCTAGGAATTTTGAAAGAGTGGTAATTTGGGATGAACTGCATTTATTTTGAGAGAGCAGTCAGCTGGAATTATTTTGGATAAAAGACTCCAGTCCTCAGGGTAATTAAGGGAGGGAAAAGTAGAAGAGGGTGGTATTCTCAGGGGTTATGAAATGTCCTCTCTCTGTCTCCACCCTGAAATATACTCTGTGCACGTGCTGACATTCCTGTTGATGTCTAGTGCTAAATGATACGATTCAAGCAAAATTATTCAAGCAAAATCTGAGAAGTTACTTGTAGGACAGCACCTGAACGTCCCATTTTCAACAGAACTCAAAGGTCCTAGAAAGTGTCCAGTGTGGCCCCAAATTAATGTTATTTTGCCTCCTGCAGCTCTGAAATTCACTCTTTGTCAGTTTCTCTCTCCAGCATTAAAAACCAAATCACTGCTAGTGCCCAGAACATCCATCCTTATGTGGATAAGACCTGTAAGACCACACCTGCCCAGGGCAGAAAGGACTCAGGTACAAGTGCCAGTGTCTTACAGGGAAGATGGCATCAGCATAATCCTTTCACTCTGAAGACATTTTTCTGCCCCTGAGATCTCACAGCTGGACTGAGCACCCTGTTTTTGCTGGCACATCCTGGGCGGCACCCCACAGAAGGCAAGCACCCAGCACAGGCACGTCAGGACTGTGCTGATACGGCTTTTCGAAGCCAAGTTTGATGCTAAAATTTTGCTAAATCATGTATCCTGAATGGTGTCAATAATGAAAAGCCATGAGTGAAGAAACAGAACTAACAGACCTGTTATAAATATAAGTAATAAATCTTTAAATACCTGTTATAAATCTCTAAATACAAACTGGGGTTGTTGCTAATGGGTGTTCCTTGAGGAGAGAAACCAGGAGAGGATAAACACAAGAAAGCAGGAAAAGCATCTCAGGGAAATTATTCTATCACAATCAATCTTCACATCAAATTTAACTCAGGCTGATAAAGAGAGTTAATTTTGGGAGTACCTCAGTTTAACTTTCATGTGAGACCTGTTGTAAGGGATTTTCATTATAGGGTATAGTGCTGGAAACACTGCAGGTGTTTTGCAAAGCCCAGATCAGCACCCTCTGCAAGCACATAAGCTGAGAGAAAATTTCACCAGCACTTAAAATGAATATCAACATCAGTTTAACCATGTAGAGCTTCAGTAAAAAGATGTGGAAAAAAGTATTTCTTGGTACTGACAGATTCTCTGCAGCTCTCATCATCTTTTCCCCCTTACTTTTCTCCTTTAGAACTGGATTGCAAATTTCTACACCTTATTTCCTAAAATAAAGTGTTAGGTGTATGCCACAGGATAAAAAAAAAAAAAAAAAGGAGTGATAATAAAAGAGCTTAATTTTTATAGATTCCACAAAAGGTTCTTATTCTGAGTTTAAACAACATGAAAATGGGTCCAACCCAGGAGTAAATCCCCTCAGAGTGCAGCCTTTTGAGTCAATTTTTCATCTTAGCCTTTCTAGCTGGAGACATCCCACATAAATAAACATGTGCAAGTTATTGCCAGCATGCTCTGCTTTATTAATTTTGTGTAGAGCAAGCTGGCTTTTGGGGAGGTTAATTTTCTGAACCGAGAAGAAAATGGCACTTCACCAATTTGAAAATAAATAATTGTGTGGATACCTCAGTTCATTATTTTTAACTCTGCAGAGTCTTTTCAGACTCCGGGAGCATGCTGACAGCTTAGAGAAACTGAGCTATTTTCATTAACCAGTTTCTCTGTGTGGTGTGTGTTATACTAGGCTGCATAAAAATTAATGGCTGATTAAAAACAGCAGCACCTTGTCTAGGTCCTTGTAAATAGAGCTCAGATAATCCTGGGAATATCAATTCCAAAGATGCAGCTACAGCTGGAGTAAAAAATACCACACTGCTTTTGAGAAAATATTCTTAAACTCTGGCAGCAAGAGCCCTTGGACCTCATGGGTATCACATTTTTGCTGCCTCTGTTGTTGTTTAACCTTAAAACCCCTTAGGAATGAGAAGCAGTACTTGAGTGCTGAGTTTTTCTGTTGAGCTACCTGTGAATCTGGAACCAGAACACACAGCCCAAAGTGCTGGTTTTGTTTGAAGTAATGAGAAAATGACACGAGTCCATATGGTATTGGAAGTCCTGGTGCAAACCTGTCTGTTGATTTAAAGGCATATGGAAGCTACAGGGCTTTGACAGTATCACTTGACTGTGGCTATTTCAGAATCCTGGCAAAAACAGATGGCAACATTTCTGGGGTTTTGAAACATATGCTGGGAAACATAATTTTAAAGTATATTTATTAACAGTAGGGTTAATTTCACTGGAATTCCTAATGAAACTGTTGGTACATTTTTTAGAAAACTAGAGGTGTGAACTTAGACTTGTGCAAATCTATGGCTCCAGGATTGTTTTCCCAGACTAAAAGTTTGATAGGAATTCTAAATAACACTCCTTTCAATCTGCATTTCTGTCTGTCTCAGAACAGACAAGATTAGAGAAATAATGTAAATTTGAAACTGTTTTAAATTGATGTGTCATTTTGAGTTTGCAAGAATCTTTTCATCATCTTAACTAATGTCAGGTGATAGTCAAAAGTACATTAATTTATCTGTCTTACCAAAATGTTTAACATAGATAATTGATGAAAGAGAAAATATTATCTGGCTGACATGATGCAAAAATGTCATTCTGTTCTTCTCTGTACAGATGGTTTTTCACTTCCCACGGTGTTTCTCTGTGGAAAATCTGTTGTGTTCTTGGTATTTAATTTGCCTTTTTGATGCAGTTTTCTCAATTAAATCTCATGCAGATGATGCAGTCATTTATATTCAGAGGATCAGGCTTCCTAGTCTTATTGGATAAACTTTAATGTAATCCACAGGGTTCAGATTTAGCTGCATGATATTAATTAACTTTAAATTTAGATAAATGTTTCTTTGGTGGAGATCAAAAGGTAAACGTAGTCCCCAGATCTGAAGCCCACAGGGAGGGCACATATTGAACGACTTGCTTGGATTTTACTGAGCCAGGGAGAATACAGGTGAGAGAAGGTGGGAGAAGTGGCTCAAATAATTAATTGCTCTGTATAACGGGTATTGCCACAGCATTAGCTCCACTTTCTCAGCTGCCACGTGCCAGCCCTGCTCTCTGACCACTCATTAAGGAGAGGCCAAGCATAGTGATGTTTTCATGACAAGGACATTTTCATCCAAAGGCTGACTTGTTGCAAGGGCATAGTAGGGGAATTTCTACCTGCTGATGAAGTACATTTGCTAGGTATGAAAATGGTGTGAAAAAGACAAGTAAATTTGTGATAAAACCTTCATTTTTCACCTTGCAGCTTTTACCTGAATAATTCAGTAACTCCCTCTCCCCCTCCAGGACCTCTCTTCTTTCAGGGAAGAGCAAGGAGTAACCAGCAGGCACAATTTAATGTGCCTATAGAAACTTAAACCTCGTGCCTGACCTTGCAACCTAAACAACTGTTTTTAACTTCTTTCTATTTGAAACAGAATTGTCCATGCAACTGCTGTCAGGAGCTAAAGAGAAGCATGAAAGCTGACAATACATCCTGTATAAAAGCAATCAGCCAGTTTAACCTTTGTATTCCCTTGATCAGGCTTTAGATTCCAGGAATTCAGCCCTATGTCCTTCACAGACCACAGGAAAGGTCTTTGTTAAACTCCTGGTCTGGTCCTCAGGACCAAGTGATTTTCTTCCATTTCTCTATAAGCCAAGGGAATCTCTGCCAGCTGCCATAGTGCCTGTGATTTCCATAGCCACAATGAGGACCAGCAGGGCTGGTTCCATCCTCATTAGGATCATGTATGGAGATGACACAGCAGGTTAAATATCACACTCCTGACTTTCAAGTTGTGCCTTAATCCCCTTCTGTGCCATATGAAACAAAAAATTCAGTGTGAGGATGGAAAAGGGAAAGTGTCTCTCTCCGTTCATTTTGAGAACATTTGCAAAACGCCAAGCTCCCCCTTTGCCCCTCAAGTACAATGAATTCAAAGAAGATCATCCTAAAAGACATCTTGTAATTTGTTTTATCTATTTACAGAAGGATTTGTTTTTCTCTCTGACTTTGAGTTATTCATAAGATATTCATTTACATGGCTATCTGCATATAAATATTACCACTGGAGAGCAGCGCAGTGGAGAGTGAATATGGATTTCTGAGCCTTATCATTGTACGTCTTTCATATCAGGTGCTCATTTAGACAGAATTCATTGTATATTATTCTCCTGTGACAATATTAACCGGCCTCCAACTTTCCAGTGCTTGTTATCATTTCCAGAGTGTAAAAACCTCAAGGACTTAAAAGGACAGACAGGAAAGTTTGCAGAACATTTCATTAATTTGTGGGAAATTCTACTTACTGTAAGTGTCATGTCTTTGCTGTGAGGACTGAGAACATCTGCCAAATATAATACCACTTTCTTCCCTCACAGTCTGGCTCCTCTTCTGTTTGACATTGAGGGACTCACCCTTAACTCACACTGCCTCAGCCTGAAGATGCAACTATGTGTATAGACCTAAAGCTTAAATTTCAATTTGTATTGGAATGTCAGTCATCAGATAAATTCAGACCCTGAGGAAAGTGAATAATAAATAGCTGTGTGGGCCAAGAGAGAATAGAAAGTGCCAGCAATAACTCCTTTCTAATCTATCCCCAGTCCTATAATGCTCTGGCTGTTATTTCTAGTGGACTTTCCTGTTCTTGTAGCCAGAATGACAGCAGATCAGACTGAGGGGTAGTAATGGCTGAATCTTTCATCTGCCCGAGGGGATGAAAGATTTCTTTTCTCTCAGAAAAGCATTCAAATATATGGGTGACTTGTCCAAATGATATAATAAGCTCTGAGGTTTGTCAAACTGATGTGGTGACACCATAGTACCTCTCTTGGGCTGACTCACCATCTCCCCTTTGCATTTCAAGCCTCTGTTTGGGTCCCCAAAGGCAAATGAAATTTGAAAGTACAGTAGATGACTGGAAGTTATAACCATTGCCTTGATAATGATATACACACATCACCCTTTCATTTGGATAAAACCAGCGTAATATATGAAGCAAACCATTTGAAAAGCATATGCAGGTAACCACAAACAGTATTGCACCACGCAAATTCAGAGAAAAAATACCAGAACAGAGCCCTCCAAAGGAGCTACAGGAGGATCCTGAGATATCTGGCCACCTTTGCTGTACTTAATGGCATCATTTTCCACAGGTTGCCCTGGGATACTTGGACCCTACCACAAATAACGTGAACTCAGAAAGGTCTACACTCGGATGGGGACTGAGAAACACAGGATCAGTGTAAAACCATTGCCTGCAACCCATATTTTCCTGTTACAGAACACATTAAAACATCACCATTTTCTGTCCAATTTCCTTAAAATAAGTGAATTGCACCATTCTCAGCAATTCTCTTCATGCCTCAGCACTGCCCTGATCCTCTGTGCTCTGTTAGGTTTGAGCCTAAGAGAGCTGTTATTTCAAGAATAATTTTCTTACAAAAACACCCCTGGACTGATAATGTTCTTTTATCCATTTCATGGCACTCAGAGGTTTTTACCTATGGCTTGTTGATTAAATGTGATCAGGCATGTTGAACTATAACATCTCCTTTAGAATTCATTGCAATAAGAACAATGCAAATATGTGCTTAAGGTGTCCCAGCTAGTGAATTATGGGAGTGATAGGCTGTAATGTCTTCTTTAAAGTGATAAAGAGAGGGAGAGAATTAGCAGAAGTTGTGAACTTTAAGAAAAGAGCAGCTGTATCACTGTCATAGCAGAGTTAATTCAACAACAAGGAAGATGCTCTGGATTCTTTTTAATTTTCTCTGCTCTTTCCAGTGCTCTTTAAAAAAAGGAAAATAATTTCACCACCTCTTTTGGCATTGTCTCCGTCTCTGCTGACATTAGAGAGACCTTATGGATGAAGCTCAGAGTTTCTACCTCATTTTCCAACTCTTAACACTGAAGTGTTCATCTACAGTAAGACCATAAAAATCCCACGGCAAATTGGTGAGCATGCTCGAGACAGACCTCAGACATGTTTTCAGTTCAAAAATATCAATTTAGACTTTGAGCCAGTAACTTCAGAAGAAAAGGAACTGGCTTAGAGAGATAAAACCCATGATCTGACCTGTTATTTCCTACAGCATCTAGGTGCTGCAGAGGAAGACAAAAATAAGCTCATCCAACTAGGACTCCATAATAATTTCCCCACAATACTCCTTCCAAGTTTCTTCTATTAGCAATAGCTATATCACCAGAAATTAAGTTTTAACTGTTTTCCAGCTCTCTGATTCCCCTAATTTTACATAGTGCTACTGAGTTTTCCAAAATCCATGCAATAGGTATAGTTTTTATAAAATAGATCAAGTTTCAAATGTGGGGGAGTTAGACAATAAAAATACACATCTGGGCTTGTTCTCCCCGTAAGATACTCTGGAGCAACTCACCTTTAAGGAACACTTGTATAATAAAGAACTCAGAAGAAGCTAGAAATGCCACAAAGAGGAAGAAATACCAGGGTCAGTCTTCCCTCAAATACTACCACAGGAAGTTTTTAACAAATCTGAGCAGCTGCAAGAGGGAGGGGGAAGCAAATTTGAGCAGGGGACTCAATGCAGAGCAAGTCCCTTTAACAGACTGAGAATGGCAAATGCTCTTTAATTACAGTCTTTCATGAGCAACTGTGAAAAGCAGCGATTACCTGACTTCCTCTGAATAAACTCAGTATAATTAATGAATGTTCAAGCTCTAATTATGGCAAAATCACAGCAAATGAATTCCAAACAATGGAGTATATTTTTGGCATGTTTTCAGAATGATCAGTTCACTTTTATTACAGTTATTCCCTCTGTTCTTTTGGATGGTTTGAATTCACAGCCATCAGTTTTGACTGGGTTCAAATATTTGGCTAAAAGAATGAAAGATCCAAGGTGTGAGGCACGAGGCTGTCACACCAGAGTATCTGTATGCAACTGAGCACTTCCTTCTGCTCACATATGACTTGTCTCAGAAGACATATGGTCGCCCCCGGATGTCTGTCCAGGTCAGCAAATGTAGGTGGGTGCTCAAATTCAACATCCACCAGCCTAACACACTCAATAATAAGAAGTCAAAGATGAGTAATAGACCAAAGCCCTGCTCCTTCCCCACAGATTTTTGCATCTCTGGTCATGCTAAAGAGATTGCCACTTCCCTTGGAGCCCACAGCTACAATTCTGCAACCACTCCTCTAAAAATCTGGGAAGGGACTGGCCTTGTGTTTTAAAATATAGACAGGTCCCTCAAATAGCTTAAAAATTAGGACATTCATCCTGAGAATGGCACTGTCACAATGAACACTGTGCGTATTGACACAAAAGAATATATTACATGATCCTTCTGTCAACAGATTTTGGTTTCAATTTTACAGCAGAGACAAGGAAAGAAGTCCAGCAAGGCTCTTGGCCCAGTCCCTGCCAGTGTGGCTGCTCATGCAACAAGGCAAGGAAAAGGTTTGGAAAGATCCATTAAGATCTTTGCTCTGACATCACCATACCACCTTCCCACAAGCTGACAGCAAATTAACCAAATGACAACGACCTTTAATGTGCCAAAATAACATGAATCCTACTTACCCATCTATGAGCAATCTGAACAGATTTTCTTTAGAAAAACCATAAGCAACCCCCCTGGGCAAGTGTTTTGCTGGCAGATAGCACATTATCATCTCTTGAAAGCATGCTGTGTTAATGCAGGGTCTGACTTTTCCTAGTTACCTACATGAGACTGCTAGGGCCAGCTATGTCCACCCCTGCTTCCTCCTGAAGGAATTTATACATGTGGCACAGCTTCCTGAATTCTTTTTGTTGACAGTTTCACTTCAGGCTGTGAAGAAGCAGGTGATGAAGCCAGCACAAGATTATTTTGCAATTTTCTAGTTTACGTGTTTGTCCAGCTTCTGTATCAGTCTTTTAGCTCACACTTCTCCACATTACAACAGGTGCTGGAAAGCACAAAATGGAGCTTAAGAGAAAAAAACAAAAACACCAAAAACCCAAAAAGAACCAAACAAGAAATCCCCTCCTTTATGCATATATAAAGAGTTAACGTTCCTGGATGTGCAGGAATCCTCCTGCCAGTCTATAGTTTCTCCACAGTGTGCTGCATTACACTTCTTGCATTCATTCAGCTGCCTAATGATCCCTCATATCAGGTGAAAATGAGTTTTCCCACTCTACCCTGGCTTTCCTTAAGGCTTTAATGGGAGCAGGTAATGAATGGGATTACTCTGAGTTTCCTGCTGTGAAGGAAGGGTTCCTCCAACAGGTGACCACAGCTACCTGTGCTGTGGTGAGAGCAGAGCTTAAGGAACAAGACTCTCTCAAGAAAATGAGGGCTGTGGACACCTTAGATCCATTCTGGCATGCCCCTCCACTTGCATGGGCAGAGCTCCATTCATGTCTGGCCAAGGATCTCTGTGGAGCTGAGGGGTTTATGTGAAACAGCCCAGTTAAAACCATCAGCAGAACTGTTAGCCTGTAACAAGCCAACAGATTTATTCAACAGCAGGAGACAGCACAAGGATGCTCAGATTTATCGCTTCAAATACCGTCATTATTTAGTGTGCAGAGAGCCTTCTAGTCTCACAGTTAGCAAAACAAAATTACAAATTAATAGCCATATATTTCTCACCATGTCCTGGATCTATCATCCCATTTCCCTTGTGTTGTAATTTTATTTTGGTACTTAGCATATGGGCCTCAGAAAAAGGGCAAACTTTGAAATTACACATATTTTATCCACATTCTCCCACATAAATTTTCACTGTGTGTTAATTTATTGAAGAAATATATTTCTTTTTTAAAGAATCAGCAACATGGAAGAAAGCAAGAGAACATTTTAGTTGTACCTTTGAATCTGGGTTACTTTCTTCTTTTCCATTTAGATAAGCCTTGGATTTGAAGAGGAAGGAACAGCTCCTGCATGTATTTGTAAGAGGCAGTAAACCCAGCTGGGTAGAAGTGAAAGTTACACAGAAAAGCTCCCATGGGTAGAAATTCGGCTTCTTTCAGGAACCCATGGCTAAAAGATAACTGGGGAAATATGGGTCATCTAATAAATATAAATGTATCACAATATATTTAATTAATGGCAACGCTTTATTTTGGTTAAATTAAGATTCAAAGTTTAAGCTGAGATCCAAATCCCTCTGATGACAGGAATGTAATGGAGAATGAGGTGTAAAATCCCCAGTTCTACCCAGATTCATGTATTAATCTCAAAGCTATTGCCACTGAAAACATTAGAAATCTATCTTAAGAGTATCTTTCAAAGGTTCAGCAAAACCAGAGTTTGTTGAAGATAAAAAGCCTGATCTCAATCTTTTTAAAATAAAGACAAACTAAGTCACCTTTCCAAAGCCAGTGGAATTACACATTAGAAAACTGAGATAAGAAAGGTGATTTACTTTAAAAACTATTCTCTCTAAAGATGCGCAACAGGTGCCAGACATCTTAGTAAGTAGCCTCTGGCAATTAATTCCCTGCAGATGGCTTACAGACTTTCAAAACAAACTGCAACAAAACCCCAAATTCCCTGGACTCACTCACAGGATTTTTGTCTGGAAACTACCCATGAGCAAGGGCTTCTTGTACTAAGAGTAGGCTGACTGTGGTGAAATGACAAGAGTGGAATTGAGGTAACATACAGAAAACCTTGCCTTTAAATACAAGTGTGATGCTTGAGATGACCACGAGGAGACCACCACACCTCTGCCTGTGATAAAGAATCTAAACAAGGATGGCTCTTGGTATTTGATGTGCAAATACCTCTTTTTGATTTGTCAGAAATTAAGAGAACTGTGAGAAAAATCCTGTGTCTTGCTAGAAAAAGCAACAGGGAAATTTCAAAAGATGATTCAAGAAGTGCACAGTACAGAGAACGCAATCCTGTGGTTGGGCACACTGACACTTTCAGCCTCCTCTATAACCACATCAAAAGGCAAAATATCAGCTAGACAGAGCCTGTAGCAGTGTAAATAATGTTCTTTCCTACAGCTCAAACAGTCTGAACACGAGACCAGCTGCACCAGAGTAGAAGGAAGGTCTGCTCTGCCCAGGATCCTGGTTTGGGCAGTGGCCAGCATGCAGCAGAGCTGCAGATGGCTCATTACAGCTGTGATGGCTCCTCAGGTTGCTCCAGCTCGGGGAACCGTGGTATTTCCAGAGCTAACACAGGCTGATAAGCACCAACCTCCAGGGATGGATGCATTAATCATTAGCCAGTGGAAAATGCCTAGGAAAGAGCATATGGACAGCAGAAGCATGAAGCATTCCCTGCTCCACTCCTTCAGCAGTCAGAGGATCTTCTAGTATCTTTTGTTTCTCACAGTTCAGGAAGGATTATTCTTCCAGAAACTTGTGCAGGGCTTAGGTTTAACTGAACACATAAAACACAGGCAATTCAAACCCAACATTAGCCTTTTGCTGTAAATCTCTTCAAAAATGATGAGTCCTGCAGTGGAAAGGCTGTCACAGACTTTTCCCTGCTCCTGCTGCAGCTTTCAGGCTGCCGTGTCCTGCCAGCCAAGGCTGTCAATAGATGTCACACTTGTGCTTTTGTTCCCATCTTCTGGAGCACATTATGCCAAGGGAGTGCAGGGGAGCAGCATGACACAAATTACTTGAATGCACTGCCTTTATGTAATAAAACCAAATCCGGGAAAGATTTGATCTTCTGTAGGTTTTACACTGTGCATTCCCAGAAAATATTGAACAGATCAAGGGGGAGAGGGAGGAGTGACAGCAGGGATCTTTTCTTACAAGGCAAAAGTTCACTTTGCCCTATAGGTTACTAGTTCAAAACTGTACATCTGCTTGCTTTGGGGAGCAAATGAATGTTAAATGAAATTTTGTGTTCTATGGCTAAATGCTTTTTTTTGGTTTTTTTGTTGGTTTTTTTTTAATAAATACAAGACCAGGGGAAGCCGAACTATTTGTGTTGAATGAGCAAATAGCAACAGATGAAGATATTTGCACTGCTTTTTTTCAAGCAGAGAAATACAGAAAAACAACACCATTTAATGCCTTAGAACAGTAAAAACATGGAGTCTGACTACAGGTGTTCTAACTTTAAATCTGCATGCAGATCTGCAAAGGCTTATGGCATGGAAAAAAACCTAGGGAATGCTTTTTCCTGAACTGTACCTTTTGCAAATAGTTCTGTTAAAAAACCAGAAAAACATATTTAGTCTTATTTTCTATTTAGGGGAAAAAAAAAAAAAGTTCCCTTTCTACATACCTGTCTGTCAATGCATATAAATCAACTGGGCATGCCGGTGAAAATCAGCATTAGCAAGAGTTTGCAGGACAGGAAAAAACCACTGGGTTTTAAATTGTCCAGTGAGTATTTGTGGAATTTCAGATGACAGTGTTATTGCTGAATTTTGAAATGTGGCACTGGTTGTTTAATGGCTGTTGTCACTGGAAGTAGATGTAGTGGAGAGCTCTGGGTGCTGTTTGCAGCAGGAACAGACTGCTCTGCTGGCCAGGATCTGTTTGGACTATTATTAATCCTATTGCTGCAGCATTCCTTGCTCTGTCTGGAAATCCAAAGCCCTGTGTCATTGCAGTGGATCACACCACTGGGCACAGACACTGATTCCAGTGGGGTTCTGCACAGTCACAGCAAATCCCAGGACTCAGCTGCAGTGGCTGTAGTGCTCATCACTTTTTAATGAGCCAAATTCAGCTACCGAAACACTTCAGTGCTACTTTATTCCATAGGCTGAGTGAGGAATGCCTGACTTTTATGCCAAGAGAGATCTACCTTATACTGTAAATCCTTTCAGAAACAGAACCAGGCAAAAACATTTCATCTGCTAAAACCAGTTTTGAAATCTGGTTTTGAGAAAACTATGAAGTTCCCTCAACACAACAGTTTTGGCCATTTTTGTTCCTTATCAAACAGTTCCTCTGGGCAGTAAAGCTCCTGCAAAGTTAACTGAACTAATTTCTGATTGCACTCACCAATAGGCTCAGTCATTTAGATTAACAATGAATAATTCATCATCACTAGCAGCAACACAGTGTGCAAACCAGGAAAAATTCAGTTTGACTTTCAGGTCCCAGGATGAATGAAGAGTCAGGAAAACAAGAAACTGGAAACTTACTGTCTTATTTCAGCAAATGTCAGAAATGAACATGGCAGCTGTTTCAAGGACATGTCATGCTTCTTGATGAGCTTGCTTGCTTCTTGCTCTGAACAAATCTTGTTCAGAGCCTCTGTATTCCCCAGGAGCAAAACAGGGTGGATAAAGGGCTGCTTGGAGGAGCTGAGCCAGCTGCAATCCTGGTGGGATCCACTTCCCCCAGCATGGGTTACACAGTGCTGTCCTCTCACACAAATACCGGGTTAAAACTCCAGGTGTGCCCCCCATATCTGCAAACAGGCAGAGGAAAAGCTGTGGAAGACATTTTCCCTGTCTATGACTACATGCAAAATATGAAATGGGAACACTTCATCCATTACAGCTCTGTCTACATCTGTGGAGCAGAGGAAAATCCCACTGTTAGGCTACAAGGTTTTTTTGACCATAATGTGTTTTCTTTGCCAATAGCTCACAAATCCTAACCATGGGCTGGCCTGAAGTATTCCTGAACTGCCTCACAGGCCAGTTTGTATGAAATGGAAAGAAACCAAACTCTGCTGTATCACTGGAGTAGGAAATATAGACATCGCTGTAACATAACATTTCATAACTCAAGGTGAATCTAATTAATATCACCTGAAAAATAATACAAAACTCCTTCAGCCTAGAATGTGACATATTGGAAGGGAGAGAGCTTTGCTTAATTATTAATCTCTGTGATGACACAATTATTCTGGAGGCTATTGTGAGGGAAAACTGCACTTTTCTGGCTAATTTTATTGCCTTTGATCCTTTCAGCACCAAGGCAGGACCCCCACAAAGCCCTCCCAGGCCTCTGTCACCTGCATGAGCTGAACTGCCTCTGGTCACAGGGACATTCCTTCTCTTTCTCACACCACACTAAAGAAAATGTCAGAGCTTGGCAAACAAGGTCCTCAAGCCCCCAAGTTACTGTAATATTTCAGTCCCCTGGAAAATTTCTGGCCCTTTATATGAAATGTTATGGAGAAGGGAGAGCAAACCAGGCTCTGGAGGAGGTTGTGCCTTGCTGCAGGTTGCCCCAGTTTTTTGAGGACCACCAGTGGCATTACACTCTAATTTTTAGCAGTTTAGAAGCCATGTACATCAGCAAAGGCAAAACTTTCAATATAACATCCTAAATTCCCTTCCCTCCAGGTACTGACACAGTGCTTCCCTCCAGCACATGTCACTCTGGGAGAGGAAAAACTCGAGATTACAAGAAAAACAACAGGAGTATGGGCAATTTAATGAGGATTTTGCTGCCTATTGCTCTGGATTCACAGGCTGGCTTATATGATGACTAGGGATGTCAAAGTATGAAAAGAAACTGAATTCTGCAAGTAGGAAATCATTCTTTGCTTTATGGGCAGCTGTCTACAGCTTTCTATTTTTTTTTCTTTGTTATTTACCCATTTAGAATATTTCATTAGTTAACACTTTTTACAACTGTCAGCCAGAGGCAAAATTGCAAAACTGAGTTCTGAGTTGCCCCCAGGCATATTCTTGGGGCTGCCATGTCTCACAGAGCTGCTTTAACACAATGCACACTCAGAAAGGTCAACTGAAGCAAATGCTGAACTGTTTGATCCAAGGCTTGAGTGCTCTAACTTGCTTTTGCCTCTCATTTGAATAACTCTGCAACACCAGAGCAGTTACACCAGCCTCTTGCCTCTTAGAGCTGGACTGCCTCTGCTCGTCAAACAGATTCCATGCAGTTTCCCAGAGCCAGTGGGAAGGAGCTGGGACACTTTGCAAATGCCACATGGGCTTGATAACCTCTCTCCATCACACTAGATGAAACATCCTCTAGATTACAGAATTTTCTGGAATTTGGCAGGTGGTTGAGAACTGAGTAATTTTTTCCTCCAGAAAAGAGGTTTTAAAAAAAAAAGGGCGGGGGGGAGGGTGTGTGTGTGTGTGGAATCAGCAATACTGAAATGCATCCATCGACAAACTAAACCCTGTAGAAATAAAATTTTGTTTGGGAACAAAATTTTCACTCTAGAGAAAATTCTCTCCTATCAAACCACGGGGAGGATGTCAGTGAAGAAATATCCCAAGCAGCAAGAGCAGCAAGCAAAAGCTCTCTTCTAGAAGGAGCACCTCTCTTTCTACTACTTGGGCAGCATCAGGGAACACAAAAGTTATGGGACAGATATAACATGAGAAGAAGGATGAAAGGAAGTTCTCTGCACCTACCAGGTCTCTGCTTCCTCTGCTGCCATTCACGACTGCTACAAAATTAACTGAACTTCTTATTTTTTTGGTGGCACAGGGCCATCTGCACCAGACGCACCAGAATGCTCCTGTGCATGTGGTGCAGATGTGTGCTGGTGGGAATGAATGGGAAATCAGATCTGCCAGTCCTGTGGTCTTAGACCAGGAATAGCTCAAATTACTTTTTTCTATGCAAAATATTTTACTGAGGAAATGGCACTGAAGCTCAGTTTAACAGAAAGAGGGGACAGTAATTTATTCCAGGATCCAGGAAACATCAGGTGCTTTGAATCTTACAGTGAGCTCGGTTTTTTGAAGCTAATGGATTTTTCAGAGAAGAAACAAAGAGCTTCTTTTATGAATCTTCAGAACATGAGTATATCCCTCATACACCTCAAAATGATAAATCTATGTCCCTGAAATAGCATCTTTTTAGGTTTAATTTATTTTCTTTAGCCCCATGAAGGCCCTTCAAATTTATATACTTCAGCCTAAAGGACAAATAAATTACTTTCTTTGGTCTCAAGAAGGTCTTCTTCATTTATTTTTCAGCCTCCTTTGGAGTGAACTTTAAGTGCAGCATGTTGCAGCATTGCCTACATGATAGAGATAAAATAGATAAAGGCAGTGACCAGCAGGAAAAAGAGAGAAAGCCAGTATCTTTATGAATTTACCACTGTCTCATTACCTTATCACACATTTTACACAATCTGCAATCACACAAAACATATTTATTTTTCCAGAAAGAGGGTCCAGTTTCTGGCAAGTTTTTACCGGCAACTGAAAAGGGCAGAAGCTGAAAAATGGAAAGAATGAAGCAGTCATTTCTTTTTCAGGGCTTCCTCTGGTTCTCAGGCTACTGATGGAACAGCTGGTCCTATCTTTTGTTGGGTTCTTTCTCCCTTCTTTTTTTAATTAGAGTAACTTGTCAGTTCCTTATTGCCAAATCCCTGGAAAACTTAGGAGTAGAGATTTATTTGCTTTACTGCTGTGGTTTAGATTGAACTGTTTTGTTTGGAAAAGTAAAATTAAGTGGAACAAAAACCAAGGAGGAACAAAACCCAAAAGGACAAGGAGTAAAAGCAGTCACACTGGACACACTTAAGATACCATTTATAAATTTGGAGGCATTTATGGAATCAAGGTTTTTTACAAAGACCAATAGAAAAGCCCATTAATTTATCAAATCAAAGAACATTCCTTCATTTAATTCCTTCATTTAATGGCAGACATGCCATTAAAATACATTATTGAAAGAACATAAAGCACCAGGGCAGAATATTTCCTAGTCTAATGGGGTAAATCTTAACATCTCTTTCATATTGACAACCCTCAAACTTGATGGGAATTCTGCCTTTATTAAAAGTTGCATAAGGATTACATAATGTGGCTTAAGATCACTGCAAGCTATTAAATATATGCATTTCTAATGGAAGGTACATAATGGAGCATAACAAACTCTTTATTCTCTCTCTTCCAGTCAGACAGCAAAATCATATGAATGTTCCAGGCAACAGAAAAAAAGAAAAAGAAAAAGAAAAAATAATGTATAGAAATGCCAGCAACTCTGCTTTGCATTCTCAACACATCAACGCATCCTAGCCAAACTCTAAAAGCAGAGTGAAGGCTGGATGGGTGAGAAGAAGGCCTGAGGAAGTGCAGTGCTTTGCTCAGGGAACAGCAGAGCTGGGAATGCAGCTGGAGTTTCCAAAAGGAGCTCCAGGAGGAAGCCTGGCACCACTCCCTGGCTTCAGCCCCACTTGTGAATGATGCAGCCTTTTCAAAACAGACTAATAAAAGCATTATTGCTGTTGCTTCATCTCTGCTTATGGATTAGGAAGTCTTTATTTTAAGAGATCTTTTCTTCCTAATCTATACTTTGTTCCAATTATAAATTATTTTACCAGCAGTTTTCTTTCTTTGTTTCCTCTCCTCAAAGCACAATTAGAGAATAATTGTTTTCAAATAATAACCACTACTTTTCCATTTAATTCTTTTTTAACACTAGTGGTGTCTCCCAGCTGACTCACTCTGCAGTAGATGAGGGTTTAGAAGCACTACAAAACAGAGAAACAGCTGTTTCTTTGAGCATTATGAGTTTTATTAATCCCTTCTTGCCAATAAAACATAATCATCCCCTTTATTTCTAGAGGTACTACATACACTTTCCAAATAACCAACAATCAGGAGAAAAAAGGTTTCCAACCCTTCTATAAAAAAGCTTTTTAGAATATAACATATATATGACCCTGCAGAGTGCATGCTCCTTCTTATTTCTCTTTGGTTAGTTAATAAATTAGAATATTTAACAAAAATTACCATGTCTAAAAGCTGGGCTTCAGTAAAATCACTTTTTGATTAACACCTTAGAAAGAGTTATTATCCACAGCAAAGAGGAAGGTGTTAAAGAATTATACTGAAAAACATTATTTAATGGTGGGAAAACTACTTTTTTAAAAATATCACAGGTTTTTGCTCCAGGCTAGAGTACCATCTCACAGAATGGCTTCCCTGCACTTTTGATCCCTGTTTTGAGCCTTCATCCCATCCCTTCCTGCTCCTTTCCCTCCCTCTCACTATTACAGAACCTTTGAAGTAACTGCAGCATCTCTGAAGCAGTCCCTGACAAACACCAAATGAGTTGTCTGTATGCATGAACAGATTCTTTTATTAATTATTCATTTTGTAGGCCTTCAATGCAATGTCCATATTTTTTACTCACCAACTGAATAAATGCTCACAAACTGATGCTAAATGCTCTATGTTCGTGCTGGAAGGAATTCATGGGAGGGAAGTGGGAGAGGGAACTTGCATATGCCTTATGGAACAGAAAGCCTTCATAAGGGAGTATAGGGAAGCTCTTGAGAGAAAGGCAGATTTGGCTTTGCTGGAGGTGAATTTTATTTATTTGGATAATTTTATTTTAGATGTTTTAGTAACCAAAAAAATCCAAAAAACCCCAACAAATCCTTAGTTTGGCCATGCTCAAGTGCTGCTCCCAAAGGTGGAGCACTGTGAGTCTGGCCAGGAGCAAGGACTTCTGGGGGGATATCACCAGCTCCCTGTCACACTTTCTGGCCACTCTCCTCCCAGCAAAAGCACAGAATCCAAGACACTAAAGCTCCCTGCAACAGATCATGAAAATAAATAAACCTTCCTAAGGGCAGCAGCCTTTTCTAGCAGTAAACAACTACAGTCTGTGACTTGCAGCATGTTGGAACAAATTTCATTAAGGGAAAGTTTCATGAATTCAAAAGAGAAATCTATTGTTATTCCATTCAAATTTTCTCTGTTGCTGATGCCCTGAGCTGAAGTAGAGATTTGTGAATAAAGAAACCAAAGATACTTCTGTTTGTTTACAAGACTTCAAGAGTCAAAAGGATCTATTCAGACTAAATTGCTGAGAGGAGAGGAATATATTGGCTGGGGAGTTTGTGTTTGGGGCCCAAGTGCACATGTGGATGAGATGCTGAGAGATGGGGTAACTCAGGTGTGTAACCATGTGGGGTGAACCTGCTGGGATTTTTCCTTTTCCCTGATAGCATAGCAATTTATTAATTTGCCTTTGCTGCTCAAAAGACCTGTTTTATCCCTTGGGAATAGAAATCTAGTCTCTCTTTCTTTGCAGTCAAATTGGCCCAAACAGGAATAAGTTCCTTATGATTTCACTTTACATATTATATTTCTTAAGCTTGTTATTTATTAGAAGTAAGTAGGAAACAATTATTCTTGTACTGTCACCTATTTCTACACTCTGCCAATTTTTAAACAAACTGACTTGAGAAACCAGACGTGGTAAAATGAAACATAATGAATAAACAAATTGAAAGTAAGTAATTTCTATGAACAGGTGTTCCTATCTGTCTCATTTTATATTTATTGATTTTACACACACTATTTATCATCTTACTAGAAAATGCACACATTGCCTTTTAGGGGAAAAAAATCATGTGAAAATACAGATGACTTTACAGAAAGTCAATTAATGAATTAAAAAGTAGTTGCAAGGAAATCTCTATTCCACCATACCATAGTTTCCAAAGCACAAAAAAGCCCTGTTAGGACTGAATTTAATATCTTTATACATATTCATATATGGTATTACTTTTAGTCTTGGTGTCATGCTGCCAACATTGCTAAAGCTCCTGGTCAGAAAGTCAGATAAGGTGTGACTATGAACCATTTAATAACGTGTTCTGACAAAGAGCAGATCCAAGGATTGAAGGACCAAGGAAATTAATGCAGTGTCTGTGTTTCATCCTGATAGCATAAATGTATGGTAAATATATGTATTTAGATGCAAATAGAGTATGAGAAGATTTTCTGGGTTCTGGCAGGAGATAATTCTAATGGCACCATGCAGTGCATCCACCACCCTCGCAGTTATGGCTCTGTCTTGTCTTCACTTTGCCTTCTTCCCACAGTGGCAGCAGCACTTAACCATCAATAAGAAATACCACAGAAATGCAAGAGGGGAAAAAACACCCCACACCTTTATAGCATTTCAGTTGGTCCTGTTGTTCTAGGGTGACTTTGTGATGCTTGTATCCCCAGTTGTCTGTTCTGTTTATGCTGCGTATTAAGTTCTGCACCTTTAAGACTGGTTCTGAAAGCAAAGTGGGGAAGAAGTGCACAGATTGTTTTCAGAACTGCACTCGCTCCTCCGCATTCCTTCTCACGGAAGTGTTGTCTGCAGCACAGACAGAAGAGAGAGCTCTCCTTTGCTTTTTAGTTTGTTTTGGGTTTCTTTGTATTTTTTTTTTTTTAGGTAGCTGAGGCAGAGAAGTTCCCCAAACTGTGGTTTTTCTTTTTCTTGGAACTGATCAGGTCTGCTCTGGACTGAAACCCCAGAAAACACTGGGAGCTCATGCCTGTGGCTGACCAGGGCCTGGGATGTGGCATTTTCCAGTGCAGGAGGGACTGATAAGAGACTGAGTGAGCTGAGCTACCCCCCATGACAAGGACCTCCTGAAATTGCCATCTGTAGTGGTTTTGGTTCACCAATCTGAGTTTCCCAGCCAATGCACCAATTTACGTCGTGAGTTTAATGTTGGCCAAATGCCAGTATACCCACTAGAATATACTTTGTCATTTTCTGCCGTGAGATAGGATTGGGAGAAAAGCAAAGCAGGCTCAAAACATTAAAGGGTATAATGAAAACTTTATTTTTTTTTTACAGAACTAAAAGAAACAATAATAAGGATCAGAATAAGGCCTTCAGAACACCTCCTCCCCCCACACCTTCTTTTCTTTCTTACCGACAATGTAAAGAAACAAACCTTGGGACTTTCAGTCAGTTTATACTCTATATACCTCTAGAACAGTCTTTCCTCAGTCCACTTAGGGAGTCTCTTGCCATGCCATAGAGACTTCTCCACAAGAAACAGTTCTCTCAGGGTTCCAGTGTCACAGCAAATCAGCCGACAGGGAGATGGAAATCTGTTCACTATGAGATCATCCCTCCCTTTGACTTACAGCTTTCCCCACAACTGTTTTTGAGGGCTCAATCTTTGGCTAATGGTGTACACTTTTAAGGATGAGCTGTTCAGACGCAAGAGTTCTTTGCATCTATCTCTGAGATCATCTTCATCTCTGGGAACAGAGGTCTTCTCTCTGGGGGCAAAGGGTCTTCATCACTCTTATCTCTCTCTGTTCAAACCTCTCATGGGATCAGAGCTACTTCAACATCTGCTTTGCTTCAGAATGGGTGCCTTTGCTCATGTTTACAGTCTGAATACTCCATCCCCCCCATGCTTTTTTTCATGAATTACAGGGATATTCTAGTGTATCATAGTCCATCACCATGACCTTACAAAAGATTTTCAGCCCAAGACTAAGGCATGTCCTCATCCTCTTCTCATCTGGGATTTGACTCTTTCTTTACTGACCTTGGTGTTTTTATATTGTCCTCTATGTGTCTTCAGTCTGTCCTTTTCTCTGACTCAGGAGAAGATTAATGTTGTTTGCACGTTTCATCTGTATGAAAGAGTCAATATCTTGCCCAGGCCTGTGGATGCCCAGGCCATGCCAGGTGGACAGAGCTGTTTATGGTGGAGGATTCTTTGGCAGCTGTGCTGGGGGAAGGGGGGAGCAGTTCGGATCTCAGCAGCCCAAGCCACAGCCCAGCCCAGCCCAGGGCTGCTCCCACGGCCTGGCAGACCCTGGCTCGGCCCGGGCTGGTGGCAGGCCAGGGCTCAGTGTCACCAAGATGATGGCAGCCACAGCCTGGCCCTGCCTCAGCCATGGCCCTGCAGCCTCCCCTGCCTCACTCTGGGAGAGGGGGAACTCCTCTGTTCAGTAAGAGAGAGATTCCCAGGGTTTGTTCGTTTTTAACTTGTGTGTTCATAGAGGCGTGTTCAGCTTTCTTAGTGGTTTAACAATGTGCCAATTCTCAGAGCTAGCCAGCTATTTGTTTTGCCAGGCACAGAGGGAGCTCTTAGCAGCTCCTCAGAAAATCACTTCCTTGGCTGGCTCCTTCCCTCCACACCAAAAATCAGTTAATTCAAAACCAACACACCATCTCTTCAAAACAGCAGAGAGGGTTTATTGTTTACTATTACTCATTTTTTATGCTTGTGAATACTTTGCTGGTTAAATAAACAGGTTTTTCCTCTTTTCTCCAAGGAAATATTTTCTGAAACCAGTAGGGGGAGGGGCTGCTTGAATCTGCTTTCCAGAGAGACCGCTTTGGAACTTTCCTCCCAAGTTTGCCCTAAATCAGGACAACTGTTAATTTGGGGGTGAATTTCAAAAGTTTTAGACTTTCAAATAAACCACCCACAAGGTCACAACCCAACAGTGTTTTGAATTTGTATTTAAAATTTTAGTTATTCTAGTGTTGTATTTGATTTTTTAATTTTTAAAGTAATTTGACAAAATCTCACATCTTTACCTCTGTAAAGCAGAGCCTATGTCCAAGAATAGCTGCAAATGGAAGTTTGGTGAAAAAAAAAAGATAATTCATGGAGATCAGCATGACACTTATTCAGAACCATGACTATTTTTAAATAATTTATATTCAAGGTACAATAAAATGACCAGCTTTACAAGAGGTCATTAGATATAACACAAAGAATGAAAAATAGCTATAGAAAAACACAGCAGCTATGTTTCCAGAAAGTAGGCTAAGCAGCTCTTTGAAGAACACAAATGTCTTCTTCACATTTGTGAAGAACAAATGTGTATTATATTACATTAAGGATACATGCCAATCAATTACTTCTGTTCTGAGGGCATGTTACCAGTTTGGAGAGTTTAAAATTAGAAGTCTTTTCTGTCATGGTGGGTTTTAAAGAGAGTACTCCATGGGATACAGAAGTGGCCTTAAACCTCAGCAAACAGGAAGCCCAGATCCTAATGAACAATGTGGTTAAAAGCTGGACATGCTGCTGTTTAAAACATTAGAGACAGCATTAGTTCTACAACACCAGAGCTTTGGAGTAGTTCAATACAAGAGAAAATTCTTGGAAAATCCAAACAAATTAAAGGGAGACAAGACTCATCTCTCAATCTCAATTTAAGAGGAATCTCAAGAGAAATCACCGTGATGATTCTCCTGTGAGAGGTAACAAACTTGTAGGACAATATTTGCTAATGGATTATCTATTTAACAACATAAACGAGGTTTGTCTTATGAGGAGACAAACTCCCATGCAGCCAGATTGATATCCAATGTCTATCACTCAGCAAAATGTTACCAGAATGGTTTGTGTTTATTTTTCTCTACACAGGACAGTTAAACATCATTAGAGCTCTGCCTGAAAGGCAGAGTATGCACACAAAATTAGCCTTAACAGAGCAAATTTCTTGGGCATACACTGATTACAAAACATACAATTAAAGGCACCCACAAACTTAGAGATTTGATTCAGTTACAAATCCAGCTTTTAAAACTGAGCCAAATATTTATGCTGATGTCTGGTGACATCACTAGACAATTGAGAATAAAAATAAATGCTCCCTGGGGTAGTGTTTAGGATGTGTTGCTATTTGTCCTTTTTTTATTCATTGAATGACTGGTGGGACTTTGACAAGAGCTTCAATTTTTCCCCCATGATCACTATGCCGTGAGCATGGGTGTGGTTATTGCTCATTCCTGTCACTGTCCCTTTCTCTCATGTAGTGCTTTTCCTAAAAAATGACCAGTGAATGCTGATGCTTCACTCTCTTGTTCCTGTTCCCATTTCTGAGCCATTCCGAGAATTCCCATCAAACATAATTCTTCCTGCCCTAACAATGTCACTGTAGCACAGAAGAGACAGACACTCTGCTGGCTCTTACCTGGATACTCCAAAAGACAGTTCAGATTTATTTTCTTGGCATCTGCAAAATTATCCCACAAGCTGGCAATAAGGGAGTCCTGATAGGATGAACACATCTGTTTGCCAGTCTGGTTCTTGCCAATGCAAGTGCATAATTACTGCTCTAGAAACATCTCAGACCTGGGAGATTTGGCACCTCTTCCTCTCCTTCACAGCACAGCAGTTTTTCCTCCAGCAGCAAACACGAGCTAACCTGGGCAATGGTGGCTGCACACAAGGGCTTGTGCTCTCTGGATTTTATGAGCACAAGGCAGAGGAGGGCTGGCGTCGATAGATAAAGTGCTTGTCCTGCATAAATTACCACATTTAGATGCCTAATAGTGGCAGAATTTTCTCTAGAATTAATGTCTTAAAGCTAAAAGCCAGCACAGGGGTACAGAGAAACAATATTCTCTGCCAGTGCTGATCTGCAGCATCCAGTTGTAGAGATTAAAGAACAAGACTCGGAAGCCAGAAAAGACTTTGTTCTGCTCTATTAGTACCAAATTCACTATGTTTTCTGTGATTCAATGTGACATAACTGCTAATGACCATCATGAGGGACGTGATATGGCATTTGATGGTACATAATTTTGAAACTGCTGCAGGAATTATGCCATGTAGTACAGTTTAAGATGATCATCTTTTTTTACAATACAGAGCAATTCCTTCAGAGCTTCATTCCCTCAAGCCATAGCTGGAGCTAATTGCAGTAGTTTAATCCTACAGAGCTCAAACCCACAGCAAGACAGATTTCAGAAGGTCAGGGAAAAGGAAAGACATACTAATAGAGATTGGTCAAGAACCCTGTACAAGGGTGAGGTCGGCCATATTTTCTTTGCAATCCTACAGTGACAGGTGACTGTCTATGTCATTGCTTTTCTGAGCAACTTATTCTCCTCACTCAACCTCCTGTGCTGTGCTCGTGAAGGTGCCAGAGCAGTTCCTTTACAGTCCTAACAAATGTTCTACCCATGTTAAGCTGTTAAACAAAGGAAGGAAAAAAGGGGTTTTTTTTAAAATTCCTCAGGGAATTTGTTTATTTGTTTAAATTATGAGAACTGAAGTCAGCAATTTTAAAGATTATATTACTATGATTATTATTTCCATCTGAAGAGATATTTAGATAGCTATTAAATAAAACTAAATGAAGCATAACAGTAGATAAAACCCTCCTCTGTATAAAACACATAATTCAAGTACAATCTCTTCACAAAGATATTCAGCATCTCAAGTTTGTTATAGTGACCCACAAAAATAGTGAGTGAAACTTTACACCCCCTGCTCCATTTATCTGACTGCAAACAAACCACAGGAACATGAAATTCCCACTAAGGATCAAAACCAGGTTAGTATATAGATACTGATTTGTCATGACTATTGCACAGATCCCCTTTTCATTGAGACTGTTCATTTTTTCTTGCTCTTTCACCACATTGTAGCTCTTACCCCTGCCTCAGGACACTCTGATTTGATTTGTAACTCAAGGAAACAGAGGATGACAGGTGTAATTTATATGCTCTCACTCCACACGTGTGTAAAGATCAGCAATCATTTGGAGCTCGTTAGGGCTCATTCGTTTTAAATTACAGGCTCATGACACACACCTCTGCAGCACTTTGAGGACAAAGCTGGTGTCACTCACATGCCTGGGGCTCAGGAGGCCGAATGGCTGCAAATAATGTTGTGAATAAGGTGTGACTGCATCCAAGCTGACTGGGTTTAAAGTTGTAACGCACCTCTAATGTGTCTTTTATTCTGCGTTTTCAGTACACACCTTGGACCCATCTACAGCCCTTCAGAATCCGTCCTACACAAGGAGTGTGAGAGGGTGAGTGGTCTAAGTAGGTCTGTAGTGGGCCAGGGAGGCTCAATTAAGGCAAAATAACTTCTACTACTTCACCTCTCGCCTCTGATGTGGGTACTGAATGCATATAAATCTCCTCTCAGTGGGGTCTGTCATTTGCCTTTTATTTAATCTTACTTGTGAAACTTTCCCCACCCTTTGAAGGTAACTAAGATTCATCTCATTTGCCTGGTCTTTGCACTTCAATTCAGAAATTGATGCTTGAGATAAGATAGCTGGATAATGATCACAAATAGTTTCCAAGAGCTTCTTTGTCCTTAAAATAACTCATTTAAAGGTACTTGCTTTTCTGCTTGCTTGGTTTAGAAACTTCCCATGCCACATACAACACATAGAACTACGAATTCTCGTTGCATACTTTCAAGAATAAGATTTTAAAGCATCAGTGCTATTAAAAATCTTTATCAAGCATGTTATGAATCGTAGAAATGATGCAGGAACAGACATCTCCATCACCAGTGTGAGAAACAACTGCTCACTTTGAAAATTTAAAAAGGCTTATTAAACCTTAATAAAAATATAACAAAGGACTACATAAGGAAAAATTCACAGCACTGGGACCTGCCCTCATGGATACACATGGCCAGTTCATCTTCAAGATGGATGCTCAGTCTTTTATACCCCTGGGGGTTGCCTCAGCCAGCGCTGGCCCCTCCCAAGGTCTGTCAGTCACTCTTCTTTGCCATTTATCAGTGCAAACTGCTTTCTTGTAACGTGATTGGAGCTCAGGTGTTGCTGCACCCCCTAAGCACCCCCTGAGCTTTTCCATTCCCAACTGCCCCATGCAAGGGGAACATGTGCAGCCTTCTTTTTACCTGTGCTAGACAACCCTGGCTGTCTGATGGTCACCATACAGGGAGGAAAAGGGAACTATGGGGAGAACAGAGGACATCTAAACTACAGTAACATAACTATACATCATTAAAGGTTTTCTTAATATTCACACAATAGTTATCTTTTAATTATAAGAACCAATCATCTCATTATCCATCTATAACAACCAGGTACCAACTTCACCTGCACTATCAGTTGAACAGTCACTAGAGGATAGGTTTGGCAGGCACCAAGCAAAGGTCACTTAATTAAAACCATGAAAAATGTTTTGTACTTCTTCAGATTACATCTTCTAGCAACTTGATGCTTGTAGTATATGGTAGAGATAATTCATGCTATTTATGTATAAAATATTGTAAAATCCAAGCTATGTCTTTGACCACCCTGGCTGGGAGCAGAGTCTTATGTTTATTCAGTTGGTTCCCGGACAACGTTAAGATAATATCAAGTCTGTTAACATATGAATGAAACCTTCCCGGGCCATGATCACTGATTTCCCTGGAATGTCTGAGCCAGTCACAGGGATCTGCACCTGGGAGATTGTATCTACCACACTCAAGCACCAGCGCCACTCTGCTACCTGTGAATGCGGACTCTTCCAAAGTGTTCAAACAACCATCCAGACACCTGGACTCACTTTTGTCTATTTCTGCACATGTATGACCCAGTTCTGCATGTGAAGGGACACAAAGGAACATTCGGCCATCCCTGCCTCAGGCAGAATAAACTGGATATAAGCTCTCTTCGAGAAGCAGTCGTGGTGAACCCAGGGGGAAACCCCGACACTTTGTCGGTCGGATCCAGGTTCACCCAGCGCCGACACCCGGGGCTGACGCTGCCAAGGCTGTGGTGGGGTTTTTCTCTTGAAATTCTATTTTGTTTATGATCCAATAAATCATTGCTAAATGTTCTTATAAATTTGGTTTCCGATTTGATCGTTTATAACATGCTCCTTTCCTTTTTGGGGTATAAGCAGTCCTTGAGGGTCCACCCCCTTGAAACAATATATAACCATAAGCTTAATTGTTATGAGAGCTTTTCACTGCACCAGAAATTAATTCATCACATCTAAAAGTTTCCCTGACCCTCACAATGTGGAACAGTTCCCTGACATGAGGGGTGACTGTCTTAGTGGGGTTTTTTATACAAAACAACCCCCTTGCTCCCATATGGCTGACCTAAGGATGTGAGAGTGCTTGGCTAGCACAGCTAAGTCCGAAGCTGTGAGTTTGGCAGACATTTTCAGAGCATGTGGGGATCAGTGGTGCTCTGCAATTGCTCTGTTCAAGTTCAGCAGGAGAGGGCAAGGGAGCCAGTGGAGAGAAAGGAACAGGCAGGAGGGATGCTGAGTCAGGCTTAGGGGAAAAAATTCAAACTCAGTGCATGGAAGGGAGAGTGAAGAACATTAAAGATATCTGGAAAACATTTTGGTTTAGTTTCAAGGACTTGACTTAACTTCATTTTAAGTAAGAGAGAAGGACATTTCAAAATGAGAAGGTGTAAGAAAGACTATCCAAAGATTTTGTGCTGGAGTGTATTAAATTTTGCTGCTACTGCTGTGTTCCCCAATAAGATTTCATCAAAATTGATCCAATTTTGTGAGACATTTTCATGTCCCTGGATCCACAAACAAAAGTGCTTCAGCTGAAAGCTGCTTCTGTCCACTATGCTCTAGTTATCTAGGATGCTGCACTGCCCTAAAGAACTAGGCCTTTTATTCCTTTGCAGTTCTTCCCATTTGGCTCTGAAAGATTTCAATGTCTAATATATATATATAAATAAAATGCATCTCCTGCTCCACGTCAACAAGGATTCATTACAGGGAGGCTCCAGTGCCACTTGCTTTATCTGAACCTACAGTAATTACTACAGCAAGTGTGCTGGCCTGCACTTATCTTGTTTGGGAACATATCTATTGATAGGGGAACAAACAACAGTTACCCTTCCTAATGAACACAATCAATCACAGCACACACACACTGCCACAGCCAAGGCCAAAGTGTTAAGACGTGTTACTTGCAGCCCTCCAGAAAGGAAGCCTCCAACAGTGGCAGAGCAGAAATACTGGAGGAAAATACCATAGCAAAACAAATATCAAACAGAAAGCATCAACTGTGGATTGTTTTGCAAAATTAGAGGGCTGCTGTCCTTGTGACAGGTTTCTGAGGCATGAGCTTTGTTAGAAAGACAGGGCAAAAGGGGGACCAGGGAAATTGAGATCTCTAAGGCTGCCTGCACTGAGTATACCTGTATTTTAATTTCTCCATGTCATTTTCATGTACAATAGCTAAAAATAGGTAATATATTAGTGAAATATCTGAATTAATCTGAACAGAACATTGTGCCATGGAGGAAAGCTGTGAGAGTGTGGTGCTCTCTCCCTGCTTACGTGAATCCCGTATTTCTTTCCAAAGTGTCTGCTGCTCATCTCTGTCAAAGTGACGCACTGGAACCTCTTCTCTGACCCACGAACAGCACTTATGTTCTTACACATTGTCAATCAGGTAAATAGGGATTGAAGTTAAACACATTGGCTGAAACTTCTGAAACTGGAAAGAACAAGGAGTTTGTTTGTGTCCTACTCCATTTCCCAAAGCAGGCATTAACTGGAGGTTAAGCAAGGCAGTGAAACCTCATTGTCCTCTGCTTTTCTTTTCAGGCTAGGAAAGGAATGAATCTCCTTCTCTCACCACTGCAACTTGCAGACCCCTCCAAGGAGGAGAGGGAGCAACTGGCTCATCAGGTGACCAGGACATTTAGAGCAATTACAGTGTGTGTTTGAGAGCCCACATCATCTCTAGCCCTTGCTGATCCAAATTTTCAGCTTCTTTCTACAAACAACCTCGCACTTCAAAGCTCGCAGTAATTCCTCCTCTCCTTAAGTACCCTTAATTACATGTTGTTAATTATGCTCATAAACACAGCCACGTGGCCCAATGCATTTCCCTTCATCTTGATATCAATAACCTAGATAAGGAACTTCTTCCCTCTGCTCTCAGCAGCCACTCCACCACCCAAGCCAGACAAACTTCCACCCCTTCTCTGCAGAAAGTCCCTCTCTGAGACAGCCACATGTCTATGGGCAATACAGAGGTACAAGATCTAACCTGAATCATGTGCAGGCAGGAGGCTTTTGAAGTTTTGGAGATGAAAAATACACCAGGTTCTGGGCTTTATGTCACTGTGACCATAATATTAAATTGTCTGTTGACTCTGTGCTGTTCTGCTCCATAAAATATTAAGTTATTATGGAAGGAGGGGAATGAGGCTGCTGTCTTTGTGGACATGGATATTCAGGGTGAAGTACCAGTATGTAGGCTGAAGCTTAGGGCACTATTCCATCCTTGCATTTATTAAAGCGAGAAAGCACCAATTAATTTTAAAAGCTTACCATACCCATTCAATTTAGTTATTCCTAAAATGTTAAATATAATTAAATGGTGAAAAATATCTTAATGGCTCAAGACTGCTAGGAAGTTCTGGGAAAAGACTAAAATTTTCAGCTCTCACTCCAAATTTTATGTCATTCAGTAACAAATATGAAAAATTGCTGTCATCTACATTTAGGCATAAGTCTAGTATTTTTTTTTTCAAATTAAACTATTTTTACTGGTTTTATCCAGGGAAATTTAAAAAAAAACTTTTAAAATACTAAGATTCACATTGCTGGAATTTTGAAAAAAAATAGAGCATGTGCATGCATGTACTTGTGTATATACTCACTTATTCATACATACACAGAATGAAAACGTAAAATACAAATATATAAATTATATGAGTTTATGTGGGGAGTGGATATGAACGTTTACACATAGGTACATTCTGAATTTTCATTAGACCCTTTACTTTGAAATGGAAAACTGACTGAAGGGTAGATCCAGTTAGGTTTTGTTTACTTTCACAGCATGTATTTTAAAGATTGTAGGCAGTATTAGTAATGTCAGTATTATTGTAAGACCTAGAAATCACAGTCAAGATCAACAATGGGCAAATACAACTACACAGCAGGGATTTTATCCCCCAGGAAAGGTGTTTATTGAACCTAGACCTGTAGTGGTGTGACATGAGTTTGATAATCCCCAAC
Organism: Molothrus aeneus; assembly: GCF_037042795.1. Classification (NCBI taxonomy): domain Eukaryota; kingdom Metazoa; phylum Chordata; class Aves; order Passeriformes; family Icteridae; genus Molothrus; species Molothrus aeneus. The sequence continues at coordinate 5,363,474 of NC_089671.1, forward strand.
CCAGCACAACCATCCTCATCTCTGCAGGTTCCTGGAGGACAGTACAGCCCAGTACATTCACTGGATAACCTGATGGTCTCTTTTGCCTTAAAAATTTCCTATGCCAGCAAAACAGAAGGCTTTTTTGTTGGCCGTCTTGGTTCCTAGAAGTCTGGGACAGGGCTAAGAGTGCCACTGTGTTGCAATCGAGGTATGCAAAGTCATTGTATCCCAACTCTGAGGGTTTATACGCTGTGTCCAATATCCACTGTCCTATCAGGACAAAGCAGCTGGATGGAAACCCAGCCCATTTAATGTCTCAAGCCTGAGGGAATGCATGTGGAGCAGTGGGGAAGCAGAAGCCAAGTTTGCAAGGGGGAGAAAGTTGCAAACTTTCCCTCTGCATCCCAAATTAGCATCAGTTGCAAATATTTCTGACTACATGTTTGTTCTTTTTTACAAGATTTACGGACTTTTAAAATCCGTCCTTTGTCTTACATTCATGAACTCACTACACAGATCTCGCTGCTACCAAACGCCTTAATTCACTTTGGGTCCCATCTACCAAAAAACCCCCACTTATTCCCTCATACGCTGCTCCATAATAAATAGTATTCAGTAATTACTTAGGGAGTCATAAAAGGGAATTGGCATCCTAGCGACAGAATATTTGCGCTCCTCACAGATTTGTGACTTTAATATTGAAGAGACACATTTCTCCCTACAAAATACTCCCCAGGCTGCTTTCTTCCTTCATCTGAGGACTGAGCAAAGGCATCAGGATTTGAAGAGCAATCACAAGACAGCAGCAAGTAGCATCCCATTTACAAACAGCATCACTAGCCTAACAAACAACAGAGGAGGATTTACAGGGACACATTCCTGAGAGCCTGTGTTGAAATGTGTCAGCAAATCATCCCTGTGCTTAAATAGATTTGGGAGGAAAAATGAGATTCAAACTATATTTTGTTATACAGGTTCACACTTTAAACATGATCATGACTGAGATTTAGTAGGAAATCAGCCCACACTTATCAAGGGAATCAATGCAGAGGTTGTCATACCTTGATCAAAAAGGAAAATTCATTATTCCCTTGGTGAGAAACCATTAGAAGAAAATTGCTGCCTACCCAAACCCACTCCCACCCAAGAGGGCTACCTTCTATTAAGAAGTGTCTGTCAACTTCTAAATACTCATATGTGCATGTCCACTTAAATATAGGATGAGCCAAAACATTACACCACTGTTAAGACCAGTTCAGCATGTTCTAGATTCAAACATGATAAACTGGAAGTATCTCCCGACTCAGCAAATCTCCCAATCACTCCACAATAAACACTTCTCAGACAGCATGCTTTCTAAAACCCTGACTAAGTTTAAATTTCTCTTGAACTGTTTCACATATTCAAAAAGATCAGGCTATTTTGGTCCAGCTGGTTTCATGATTTGTGGGCTCTCTACAGAGTTTCACTCCTGAGTGCCTTGCCTGGAAAATGCCACTCATTGTCATGCCTTGGTGCTGATCACAAGTCCAGCAGATTCACTGAGAGGCATCTCACACAGCTCCAGACCTCTAAGAACTTCACAGACCAATAACCAACAACTTAAACTCTCTCTAAAAATTAATAGGCAGCCTGAGGATGCACAACAGTGCAATAGTGAAATGTGTTCAGAGTATGAAGCACCACTCGACCAGCACCTGACTAAATTACCCACCAGAGCCTACTGGCTAGGGAAAAAAGCCCTATTCCTGACTTCCCAGGGCTTTGGGTCACGTCCCTGACTTACTTTGGATTCATAGGAAAGCATTCAGAGTACATGCGTGGGTTCAGCAATAAAGGTGAGGTACAAATGGAAAGATGGCTATGTTATTGCCAAAGAGAGATTAAAGATAGAAGTGAATCTCTAGAAAACTCACATTAAAAAGTAGCAAAGATTTTCCAAAAAGAGCTTGCCAAACCTCACCAAACCTAAGGATAAACTGTACTGAAAAGAGCTTCTCTTAATTTAAAAATTAAACCATCCGCATTTATATTTAATTACATTAACTTTTATTTAAAAGGAAATGCACATCTTTGAGTAAAGGAGATATGGTACCTCTTTTTTCCCACCCAGTTGCTCCTTAAATCAGGAGCATCTCCTTACACTTCTGTTATCAGCTAAACAAAAGCTTTTTCTGTTTGAAATCAGTAGGAGGAAAATGAACTCTATACCAAATATTGCTTGAGCTACAATGCATTTGACAAGAGAATCTGTTTTGTCAGTATCCCTCAGGAAGACACTGGCCATGCCCTTGCACAGGACACCATGCTGTCTAAGACATCTTTAATGTCTCCAATCTCAAGTGATTTAGTGAATTTTTAGTATTTTCCTCTTAGGTATCTCCTGAGGAAATTCAGCACCTCCCAAAATAAGAACAGAGATTGCATTATCACTGACAGGCTTATTTCACCCATTTGCAGTTATAATAAAATTTTAAAATTGTGCTAAACTGATTTGAGTACCATATAGGTGCAGCAGAAAAAACTGCTATAGACTGAAAAGATGAATAAGTCTTGAATTTTGCCTAACCTAGATATAACAGCCTGCTGATATCTAATGAAAAGAACCAGAGGTAATCATGTTGGACTTTGTGAGATACTTGGAGACCACCTGTGTCTGTGCCTGAATTGCAGACTTAATTTGTGTAAATAGGGATCAATAGTAAGATGCACATCCGACTATTTAAAAGTATTATGCAAATTTGGGGATCATCAGCTTCCTCAATGCTTAAATTCATTTCATCCTCTCCTTATTTTACAAGTTTTGACCATAGTTTATAATAAAGCCAATACTATTAGAGAAAAAATAAAATTTAAAACTCATATTGGCTTAGAAAGGATTATAAAAATATGGAGTTTTTCATTTAAAATGCAAATTTTATGTCTGTTATCTGGAGCCAGGATAAAAGACCCCTGTGTGATGATTCAGACTGTAGGATGTATTGAATAAGAGATGACAAGAATACTCTTTCTGCACAGCTGGATGAAGTCCTCACATGCCTGACTACTACATTTCTAACCCAAACTTTATAATTTCTCTTCCTCCTCCCAAGCTTGCAGATCTCCTGGGTCAGGCTGGACCAAACATTTTTGGTGCTAATTGCATCATTGAACCTCTTAGGGGGTGTTGCTGTTTAGTCTTTCTATATGAACATGGGACAGGCACAAGAATTGTGGCTTAACACCAGCCTGTGTTATCCACCACAGCTTTTTTTTCCATTATATTATTATTACGAGTACTATTACTATTGTTATTACTATCATTAGTATTATTTCAACTGGGTTTTCTTGCCCAATAAAGCTTGAGAGCAGAATTACTGGTGTAACATCCATCAGAGCTCCTTGTGCTTGCACAGCTGGCAGGTAGAAGCCAGTCCATTATTTTGGAAATAAATGTATTTTGGTTGAGCTTTTGACTGTTACCAATGCTCTGTTTTCCTGTCTCCCACCAGAGAGAATTAACATTTAATCAACATTTCTCAAAGAATGTGACAAAAACACATGAATGAGCTTGATTAAAATTCTGATGGAGTCTGAACTATGATATCAATATAATAGATTAATAAAATCCAGACAGAAAGGGATTACAGACAAACATATATATATATAGATATGTATATATTAGTCCCTCTTTTTCTTATTTTTGTACTGTACCTTTTACTATCTTTCTCTTACTTTTTTTTTCTGGCAGCACCTATCTCTTTAGAATGACATTTAAAATGATGTGTAAAACTCTATTTGTTATATATATAGATAGTACTATTATTTGTATTGCAGTTCAAAGAAAAGTGCAGGACTAATGGTGGAAAAAATCAAAGCCTTTATGCTGGGAAATGGCATAGCAAGAAGAGTCAAAACAAAAGAAAATGCAGTCTTGAAACAAGTTAATTAACTAAAGAATAAAATGTGAACTGAAGTAGAGTTCATGCTTGATAAGGCACTGGATAAAAAACCTAAAAAAGCCACCCCTGGGACGGGACTATTTCCCTGTTTTCCTAAATGACTTTGGCAAAGTCATACAGGAAAACAAGGCAGAGTCATCATTCATGTTTTGTCCCGGGGAATATTGGTTCAGAGTGGATGGAACCTCCCGGGGTACCCAGGAGCTCAGGGAAGTCCCTCTTTGCAGAATCACCAGCAGAAAGAAGCAGAAAACCACCAAAATCATGACAAAGAGCCAGCATTAGGGCAGTCAGCAGTCCTGGCCAGCTTTGCTGTGGGAAGGAGCACAGTAAGTTGTTTGCTCAGACCTGTCCTGGCTTTTTATGAGCTCAGGGTAACACCATCCAAAGCCCACAGCAGTGACTGTGCAGCACAACTCGCTTTCTTTTATTCCATCCATCATTTCCAACTCCTAGCAATAAGCCCACAAAGCCAGCAGAGGCTTTAAAAAGTTAATGAGAAAGATGTAAGGAGAAATCTATGACTGTTTGTTCCAGAGCCCTGCACTGCTGGTGGTTCATGCTCTGAGCTGCTGCGTCAGTTCCACACCAAGGGGTTTTACTGCTCTGGCAAGGAATCCAGTGTATCATTAGTAACCAAATCTTTGTGTCCTCAGTGCTGCTTTTGACAGTAATGATGCCTGAGACGTTTAGGACTGGCTCTAGTTTCAGTTTTCCAGCACAAGCTAAGATCCATAACAAAAGCTATTAGTACACTTTGAGTTTCAAATAAAGCTTTGCTTATTATTCAGGTCCTGGTCTCACATCGTTTCTGTGCTTCTGAGTTTCTAGAATGAAGGACAAAGCCAGAAACATTAAGTGATTATCATTTCCTTATTAAAGAGCCAATGTCCTTTCAAAAGGAACTGTCACAGAACTGTCACAGAATGTGAAAAACTGGAAAAAATTTTCATTTATCCAAATCACTGTGCTTGTACTCAGAAATTTGCCTCAATCACTGACATAAACCACTCCTAAGGGAAAAAGTCTCCACAGATTCAGCCAACCCTGATAAAAGTTATTGTTGAAATAGGTTTTGGGAGAAATGAGTTTTGGTCAGCACAGATAAGCATTCTCTACCACCCTCACCCTACACTTTCAGTTCCTTTCCTACTCAAACCCATCTGCTCCTTTAGTGTTAAATCCAGAGGATTCAGTTTCAATATATCCTGTGATTTTTAAATATTTCAAAAACATTTATACCCTACCTTATCCACAAAGAAAAAAAAAATTTAGAGCAGCATACAAAATTCAGGATATCTTTAAATATAGAAATGTTGGGATTTCTCACTTAACATATGGAAAATTTGGTTAAGGTAAGCATGCAGCAACCAGACAGCTTATATCAGACATGCCAGATATTTATGTGTTTCATATTTCATATCAAAATATTAAAACATATTTAGTTCCTTGTCTTTCAGACAGTGAAAGTATTTCAGAGTTAAGAATGAATTAGGCTTGTAAATCCACTGTGATTACTCTGTAGTCTATCTGATGACAATATGTAACTAGATGCAGAAATCCCTTATTTCTGATACATTAAATTAATTTAAATTATAGATATACTGATATACTACCAGTTAGTAGCATTTTACATCACCAGGAAAAAAAGCAAGATCCATGAACACTAGAAGAGGAGCCTGCTTTCACAAACCTCCAAGCATATCCCTGTTGTTTGGGGTGCACATTATTAATTTCTACTGCTTTACTTTTTATTGCGATGTGTTTGTTCCTCTTCCATCAAAAATGAATAATGAGCTGTTCCTGCTCCTACTGATTTCAATGAAAGTCTTTGTGCTCTGTGTCACACCTCACTGATGCAGGTTTGATTCATACAAATAACAACAGGCATCTTTTACTGCAGTTTTCCAAAAGCTGAAAAAAATTATTTTTCATTTCTAGAGGAATATATTTAAACATTAATTTTGTAACAGTGTCAAAATGAATTACAAGATGAAGCAGAGCACCTATTTATTTCACTGGAAAGTCCAGTGAATTTAATTCACAGTTTCCTGCTAGTTTAAAGAGGTTTTGGATCCGGACCTGGCTGAGATGAAGATTGTGATTTTATTACTTTCATGGCAGCCAATGACTTTGAATCCCTCTGTTGCTGACATTGAACAGATAAATGAGATGACTCAATTTTTCTTTTAAAATACCTATCATTTAGTTCAATTTTTTACTACTAAAAGAGAGGCCCAAACACTACTTAAATAATTAGGAACAGTATAATTAAAGAAATGCAGATAGATAGATAGATAGATAACACTGTATGATTTGATTTGGTTATTTTAGGTTTTAAATCCTAATTTGAGAGGGCTCAATACATAGCTACTTCTATGTAGGACCCAATTTTTATACAGATCACAAATACACAGTGAAGATGACTGAGGATGATTCATAGTCCATAACAGTGTCCCCATAAAGCTCCCTGTCTGTACAGCAGCAAGATTGTCACCCTAGATAATGACAACTGTAGGCCTGGGAGATTTTCAATCAGCCTTCATATGCCCTGTATCATGATCTGGTGACACTTTTACTTGCAGGGCATGGCCACAGTAAATCATGCACTGTGTCTGCACACATATGTCACTGGGGATGATGCCTTATCAGGCTACCCAAAACCAGAGGCCAGACAATATTATATATATATATATATATATATTTCTATTATATTTTTAATATTTATGTTTATTGAAGGATCTTCAGGTACATTTAGGGCAGACAAAGCACCCCCAGGGACTACACCCAAAAATGGATGATGGGTCACAGGTTTTCACACTTTTATAAGTTTGATCCATTTGCGTATTGGGGGTTAATCTTCCAATTACAGCTACAGGTAATGAAGTCATTTACCCCGAGTTTGCTCTCCCCAACTCACTTTTGTTTGCATTTCTCAGGGCCTGAGACAGTGAGGTGTCCTTGATTCCCAGGCCTAGAGAGGAATTGTTCTGTTTGACCAAAATGGGAAAGCAGCAGCTCACACTGTATATGGAGTTTAGAGTTACACACTAAAGAATTGCAGGATTACAAATACATGAAAAATACAAAAGCTCAAGTCCTAAGGCATCGGGGAAGGCTAACACCAAGCAGTCCTTTCCTCAGGTGACAGACACTTGGTAAACAGACACAGGGATGCCAAGAACCATGTGGAACACCCCCAGTGCTGCCCTAGCCTGAAGTTGTTGTGTGGGAGCTCAGAGACAGGTTGTCTCCTGAAAAGGCTTACCCCTACACCCCCAAATATGTTACTCTAAGAATGCAGCACCCCAAACCTCCCTCTTTGTCCAAGAGGAACTAAAGCCCACGTCCGGTGTGGTATTTTTGGGGTCCCCTGTCTTGAGGAGGAATGAATGAATATGACTCCATGTTCTTAGAAGGCTAATTTATTATTTTATGATATTATATTATATAAAAATGCTATATTAAAACTATACTAAAGAATAGAGAAAGGATACAGACAGGAGGCTAAAAGATAATAATTAAAAACTTGTCACTGACTCCTCAGAGTCTGACACACCCTGACCATGATTGGTCATTAAGTCAAAACAATTCACATGTTGGAGAAACAATCTCCAACCACATTCCAAAACAGCAAAACACAGGAGAAGCAAATGAGATAACATTGTTTTCATTTTTCTCTGAGGCTTCTTGACTTCCCAGGAGAAGAATCCTGGGCAAAGGGATTTTTCAGAAAATATGATGGTGACAGTCCAGGACTCCTCACACACGAGGATTCAGGTGACATGATCTGAATGCACAGAATGATGGTTTTTTGTGCTGTGCAGCAGTCTGACTCTGAGTTTCTTTAGGAAATGTTTTAATTCCATCACCTCCAGCTTCCACCAGGTGTGATGGTTGTTGTGGCAAGTCCTTTTTGTTGAATGACAAAATACTGAGCACATAACACCTTGAACAGACACACCAGCACCTCCCTTTTATCTTTACTGAAGACAAACTTCTTTTCTCTCTGTTTTCTAATTTATGCTTATTTCTTCAAGGTATAATACATGAGATTTGTCTTTTAAATCCAACAGGATTTTACTTCAGCTTTTTCCTCACCACCAATCAAATTTATCCTACAGAACCAATGGGAGATACAGGACTGGGTGATCTTTCATATGTGTAAAGAATTTGTGATCTTGTAACACATGGAGAAATTCAACAAAAAAAATCTATGTCTTCGATTTCACTCATGAAAATGTACTAAAATCTGAATATATTTAGCTTCCTTCTATGCTCTTTCTGCTGGTGTGGATTTACTCGTGCACAAAACCAAGGTTGCAGTTGGGTACAACTGTTTTACAAGACCATAGCCTGTTTTATAATGAGTATTCTTCCTTTTCTGTGCTGTATCTTCCATTTTCATTATGCCTCAATTAATGCACTGAAATATGCCAAGCGATTTCACATGAAATATGTTTCTCATTTTAATCAGTTTAGCATCAAAGGGTTTAGGCTGGCATTTTCTAGGTTAGTGCGTAGGGTGTTTATTAATTTGTCTGTTATGCCTTCTCTCATTAGTGTTTAATGGAATTTCAAGCAATCCCAGCAGCTAGTAGATAATTTATTTTTTAAACACATTTTTATCAGTGTATTAAACAATCAGACTCTCTATTGTTTCTGAATAGTGTGGAGTGCTTGTTTCATCTGCAGATTGGAGAGCTGCTGCACTCAAGAGACCTGATTGCACAGGGCTGAGAAAGAACCATTTTTTATTTGAATTTACTCAGACTGAAAAGCAGCTGCCCAACAAGCCCAGGGATTTGGATCCTCCAATATTCGCTTTACGAAGAATGTGGCCAAAGCAAATGTCAGCCAGTCCTGATCCAGTTAATCATCTTACTGGCAGAAAAGGTTCCTGCCACACCTTTAACAAAGCACAGGAACAAAGCACAGTGTGCTGGAAGCTTGCTCCACAATCAAGCTCAAACCAGCACCAGTTCTCACCTCCTCTCCTGAGTCTGCTGCTCTTCCCTCTCAGCTTATTCTGAGGAGGCCTATTTAACATTATGCCCACTATGCAAATATTCATCAACTAAAAATATATCAATGTATACTAACTATTGACCCACGATATTGAGTTTAGACTGTCAAGAGTTTCAGAAGCCATGAAAAATGCCCAAAATTTAAAAAGAAATCAAGTATTGACATCAAGTAAAGCAATACTGTAAACATGAGCTTGTGTTCAAAAAAGTTTTTTTTAAGGATTCCATAATAGTCTAAATGGACTTTTCATTACTTTCTGAATGTTTAAATTATATATTTGAAAAAAAGTGACATATTTAGCACTATAATGAATGGTGAGAGCATAATTTCAAACAGAAAGATTTAAATCTAGTAATAATCTCTATGGGGAAAACAAAAACAGAGGTTTTCTATTTTTACAGGGGTGAATAAAACCCAAGAAAACAGAATAGATTTCCCATGCACTTGGCCTATCTGCAGTAATCACAAGGTATGATTTGGCATATGAAATATGAACTCCAGTGTTTGATGGAGGTGAAAAATAACTATGCAAACATATCTGAGGTTGTTTTTGTTTTCATTCCTCTGACATCCTCTTCTCTCAAGCCTATATGAATAAATACTGTGTCTTCTTGATCACAGTGCCATGAAATCACATTTACATTCTCATTCCCAGCTCATGTTCCTGTTTCACTTGGTTTCATGTGCCAGATGAGACAAAAACTGTCTGCAGCCACACATGTTAAAACAAGGCTCAACAGGCATTAAACAAGGTTTCATAGGTCTGTCAGTATTCCATGTACTGCTAAAATTCATCTAAAGAAGAGAGCTCAGCATTTCATGGGGCCTCTTGATTCATCCTTCCTGCTCCAGAACGGACAGGCTGCAAAAACAATGGGGTTGTTGTTGTCCAGACTGGGTATTTAACATGTCCCTGACATTTACAATGCTCTCTAGCCTCTGCTTCCTCTTTGTCCCTTCTGCTCCTCTTTCTGGAAAGGGATTCTCTTGCTTTTCCCTACTAGCACATAATTTTGCACAGTCATCACAGATGCTTTTCCCTGGGTTATCAGTTTTCCCTTCTTGGGACTACCAGAAATAGAAAACCTCTGTAAAGACAGTTTCCTCTGCAGTCCCCTGTGGATAACCCAGATGCAGAGCTCCTCAGGTGGATGGTTTTGTATCTCTGGGTGTCAGAGAATTTGAGATCCTTGTCACAGGAAAGCCCTTCTGTCTTTGAAGCTTTGAAATTAAAAACAGAAATCACATCAACCCTCAGAGAGCTCTGTGGCATGGAGGAAAACCAGCTCCTGTCAGTGGGATGCTCTTAAAAGCATAAATGGTGAGGCACAAAGAGACCCAGCACAATAGTCTGGCAAAAAAAAAAAGAAAAAAAAAATCAGAACATTTAATGTAATTTTTACAGGCTCAAACACTCAACAAGGATGAGCAGCAAGGACAGTAAAGAAGAAGAAAATCTATTACTGTACTGCCTGAGTAGCTGTTTCTCAGGAAAGTTGTTATTTTCTGTAACATCAACTCAGGAAGTGCTTAAGATCTCTTTTTGAAAAATAGCTGTAGCTGATTAACTAGCTCTTGCTTACACTACATTTTCCCCCTTATCCTGGTGCTGGGCATCCCTGAAAAGAGCTTGGCCCCATCCTCTTCACACTCAAACACTGCTGTCAAATGCCCAGTGATTTTCATCTGCCTCAGCTCATGTTCTTTTGGGAAAAAAAAAAAAAAAAAAAGGCAGTTTTGCTCTCCCACATTTTGTGATGCTCTTAATCTAAAATAAAAGCAATTCTGTGGGAATGTAACTTGTGTTGTATGGAATAAATGCAGCATTATCAATGCAGAAAATGTGTCCTTCAGCATGGAGTCCTTGAGTTTTCCTTCAAGGAAAACAGCAGCAAGAAAAACAATGAGGCTTGGTACTCAGGGAAGGCTCTTGAAAGGCTAACCAATACCAGCTTGCATAATTAAAATTACCTTTCTGTTAAACACCAAGATAACATGAATATGAAATAATGCCACATTTATATGCTCAATTAGAGAATTCAGTTTTCTTCAGAATACAGGCTGTTAAAAGCAGCAAGGAAAAAATTCAGCATAATGGTAATATATGTTAATTTTTGCTAATTGTATGAACTGTTGGGATCATGCCTTATGTAAAGCCCTTCCACGTCTCCCAGATTTGCTTGCAAGCCACACAGTACTAAAATTGAAAAGGTTTCTGTACATGTTTTCACAGAGAAGTTACTAATTGCTATGCATTTTGTTCTGCTTTCTTCTATCTTACCAATGCAAACAGAGCAGGAGCGTGGGTTTACCTGATTAAACAGAACATTCTCCTGAAGGAGTGTTCTTGGAGCAGAAGCTACAAACGGATTTTGTTGTTATTTCAGAAGGAACAATACAATTTATCCTGTATGAGTCCAATAACACCCCAGACTGATGAGGCTCCCAGCATGCCCAAATCTCAGGTGGCAATTTAGAGAGCCCACGCTCCAGAGCTGCCAAACCCCTGCTCCCCGAGCTGCTCCTGCTCTGCAGCTGTACCCGAATTCACCAGCCCAAGGATTATGTTCAGTGAACAGGAGGATAAGAGATTCTTCCTCTGGCAGCACTTGGAAAAAATCTCTCATTTCCTCTAAGCTCAACTTTGATTTAAGGAGTCCGATATAAGAATTGCTGAAATAGAGGACTTACCTCAAGGAATAGGATCTTTTAAGGCCTATGTGAGGCAAAAAATCCTCATTTCTGCAGAAAATCTTTGCAGCATCTTAGCAGGCTTACATTGGTTGGTGGGTTTCTGGAAGCAGGATAAGGTTTGAGCACACAAAAATGGAGAACAGACTTAGAAATACAGACAACTGGAAATTAGAACTTCCATCCCAGAGGAAATAGAAAGAAACTTTGCTGTGTGTCAGATCTGAACAGAACACTGAGTTTCCCCATTTTCAGGTGAGCAGAAAGTCTCAGTGAAAAATTCCCAGGAGCATGGAACATTTCGTTGAAAGGATAATAACAAGGGACAGTGTATAAGGGTCCAAGTGAAATGAGATGAAATACAATGACAAAGTCGAATCTTACACCAACTTACACATTTTTCCACCTATTATTTTAAGAAGTCCCTGTATCCCTGAGAAACACATTTTGATTAATCTGTATTTTCTGAATGGAGACTGTTGTGTCAAAAATTTTTACCCATGCTAGTCATTACATTTTGAAGATTTTGTGACAGTCATACAAATGTTCCCTACAGTGAGCCAATTCCCTCAGAATGGCAACAAAGAGGCAGAAGACGCTTTCACTAGAATGAGACAAATTGAATGCAATGCAAACATCCTGGGATTTCTGAAGTTAAATATTAACCCAGAGACCCCTTTAAAACCTCTTGAATTTCTAGACATGTAAAGTACCTTACTTTTATGATTAGGGATAAAATTCTATAGACAGAACATGGGGAATCCTCCGTTAATACCCTTCAATGTCTCATTTTTCATCAAAATCTATTTCAAATTACATGTGATCAAGACAGAATTTTCATCTGAGATTTTTTTTTTTTTACAAGACAAGTATATTTAATTGCCTTTTGCCATGATCAAAGTTGAGTCAACTTGATTTTGTCAATAATTCATGAGCTTTCATGAATATACATAACCTTTTCTGTACAGGTTGGCATTAATAAATTCGACTTTTCCCAAGAGCAAGGAAATTAATTGAATGAAACAGGAATTAAGAAGAAGAACAGGTGATAAACAAATGGATACAAAGAGAATCTTGTCACTTAAGCTGGTTTGGCACAAATATCCCCTTCCTGACCCAAGACTGACTCGCTGCCAGGTCCCAGGTTGCTGTTTACTGTGATGTCTTTTGGTTTTGTGAATATCTTGATGAAAGCCTTTCCAGCCAACACTAATGTGAAGCAATTTATGATGGCAATAGCATTCAATTCTACTGTGCCAAAATGCCTTGACCCTCATCATTTTAAAATAATTCCTTTTTGCTTTCATCAGCTGAAGATCACCGTAAGTTTGCAGCTCACTGGAAAGTAAAACACTGACTATGCACTTTGTTTCCTTCAAAGAGAAAGCATATCTGTCATTCATGTCATACATAGTTGTCTACAGAAGTAAAACATTCTGTTCATGTAGGAAAACTGCCTGGAACCACAGAAGACTGATTTTGCTCCCTGAGTAATTCTGACACATTTGATGCTAGCATCTGCCTTGGTTTACATGCAGCATATGCATTAGGGACCTGATTGCCCATGTGTCCAAATTGTGGTGAAGCATTTCTGAAGGAATGGATGGGTTCCTCATCCATTAAAAACTAGGACACCCCCCCAAACAACCTGTGACTCACTTCAAGTGAGGCACCCATCCTCTGCCATGTCTGGGATTTCAGTCTGGACATTTGTCCCCAATGAAATTTCCAGCCTCCACACTCTGGTCCCAAGCAGGGTATCAGGCTGTGAAAGCACCCAGCACCCTCAGCTTGGTTTTCCTGGAAGCATTCAGCTATTCTCAATGTCTGATCTGGGATTCTTAAACAAAGGAATATTTTCAATAGGGAATATCTTTATTGAGGATTCAAATCAAATAGATCAATAAGAAAATTCCCCACCACACATGCACCCAGCCCTGAAATCTATAATAGGTAATTGATATTAGTTGAATTTTTCAGGTTTATGATATTGAAGAGAATTGATGTTCTGTGTTTCAGACATGGAAGGACAGAAATCAGAGGTCTGATAATTCTTCAGAAAAGTGAATTGTACACTAGGCAAGTTAAGTAGGAAACTAATGCTTGAGAAGAGCAACAAAAGAAACAACAAACAAAAAAAAATTAATCTGTCAAGCATTCAGAAAACTAAACCATTCCCTGCACCCCTTCCTCTGGCACCAGACAAAGAAGGTACAAAGAGAAATATTCAACACAAAAGTGCAGTTTTCTCTTCAGGGAAACCAATAACCTTAATAGAAGGAAAGTGAGGACGAAATACTACATCTAAAAAATCTAGTGCCTCACTTGGAAATAACACTCCCTGGTTTTCTTTTGAAATCTTTCCCATACATATGCAGTACAATGAATTATATTGAAATGGATGAGCTCCTGTCATCTATTATTTGAAATGTGAGTTGAGGTTCACTTTAAATCATTCCTCTGACAGAGAACAAATAAAAAAAGAGGATCCAATAGTTTCTACCCTGAAAGTCATTTCACCATAAATATTTGTCTCCTGTTGACAATATATTGGATGAGCTTGTTTACTGTTCCTATGGTCTTAGATAGTCCCCAGCCACTAAGCTTTATTCTCACCACAATATGTATTTTAGGTAGTCATGTATAGTAAAGTAATTATGGTTTTAGAAATACATGTACTTTCCCTCAATGAATTAAGAAAAACTAAGAGAAAAGAGAAGATAGCACATGATACAGAACCCTGCTTCACAAATGGATTTCACAAATAATGTTGCTGGACAGACTCTGCTCTGGACACTGCCTCTGTTTGCAGAAGGACAAAAGTCATGTTTAATGCATTTTTTTTTCCCCAGGAAGCTTGTTATATAAAAATAAATACTTTTATGGAGGTCTAGACATGCTAAGGCACTCAGAATAACAGCAATCTAATTTTAGCTAATTTTCTTTCTCCCTCCCTTTGTACAGGACAGGTTATGCCTCCTAAACATGCAAACAGTGGCAGCAATATCTTATTTCTTTCCCTGCCATTTGAAAAGTCTTGGTCACCTGTGTAACAGCCTTGAGAAACTGGTGCTTTCCTTTCACAAAGATATGAGCAGTGGAAGACTTGATAACTGAACTGTACTCAATAGCCATAAATCCCCATTTTCCTACTAATGATAAATATGTGATGTGTCCAACTGATGGATGGCTCAGGCTTTGGCTGCTTCCTGGCTTTAGCATCCCTGTGACAAATAAATATGGATGTGATGCAGGTGGGCTTGGTACTTGTGCTTTTTGTTCGGGTTTTTTGAAGAGAAATACTCAGTCTTCTTCAGTCTTCCTCACAGATATGATCTGATAAAATTAACTTCCAGTGAGATCCCTGAATAAACAGTCACATAACCTAGCAACAATTTTTTTCTAGCAAAGCTAGAAAATGATCTTCCCTGCCAGAAAACTGTCTACATTTCTTGCAACAATACACGGACATATTGGTGAGAAACAATAGAAATTATTTGCCTGAATTTCCAGACCCCAAGTACTCCATTCAAACTAGAAACTACATACTAAATGTGATAGATATGTGGGGAAAGAAATGGTTGTATATGAAATTATGTTAGAATGAAGGTTATTATTTTGCAGGGTAGAACATGAACATTTAATAGACTGTGTTTTCATCAGTATTTGAAGGATTATTATATACACACATGTACAGAAATGCACACAGACATGCTAATTTCTAAATTAAACAGGTTTTGTCTACCATACTATGGGCTAAATGATCGTTTTCCCTCTGAAATCACAACACCTTATTGAAAGTCCATTAAGTTTTGGAAGAACTTGGCCACTGGGAATTTTGAGGCACACTTTCTGTGCAGCAATTTCAGTTGTGAGGTTTGAGTAAAGGTTTAAAAGGAGCCCTACATTCGGGAAAGAATTTATTAGTGAAACAATTTGAATCAAGTCACAACCCTAAATATCATATTTATATGACAATAGCTCCACAGAGTGCTTGCCAGAGAGTAGGACCCTGCTGTCCAAGGCTGTCAAACACACAGACTGCAGCCACACCCAAAAGTTTAGAAGGAAAAATAAATCTCAAGCCATTTACTGCACATCTTTCCAGAGCCACTGCTTGAATCTGCAGTTCTTCTGCTGAATTCCGAGTTCCTTGTAATTAGATTAGACATATTTCTGCCACACATTTGCTTTAAAACACTGAATGCCTGTTGGATTGAAAATTACTTATTCCAACATATGTTAAACATTCCATAGCTCTTTGAGCATAAAACAAACAGCTACAGATCTAAAACCACTTATTTTCAGTGACAGGTTTTAATGACATAGAACTGGAACTCAGAGCAGTGTTCAGTCCAGTAAAGACTATTAAATAGCCATGGATCATGGATATAATTCCTACAAATGCAATTTGAAATACTGGTATGTACAATTTTAATATTATTATTATTCAGTGTGGAATGTTAAACAGATCTCTCTGTATACTGTTTTACTGATTCAAATCAACTCTAATTAAAATCTCTAAAGCACTTAATCATGCAAGACATTATGTGAATGCCAAGGATTTCTGCTTGCAAATGCAGTTTTAACAATTACTCCTAGTATTGATTATTTATGAATTGTGAAAAGGTGTTCGACACTTCACAGACATACCAAACAACAGATTTTCTGTCCTTGTATGCTTTATAAAATAGAGGAATATAAAAAATAAGTGTATCGGTTTGTTTTTTTCAGTTTTTCTTGACAGAACATCAGCCTAAAGATTTGCTTCATCAGAACAACTAAGGGGATCTAAACAGAATCTTAAATCTCTTTTGATTTGAAGCAAGCTGCATTTTGATGCCAAGTACAGAGTCAGACACTTAATACTTTAAAAGATGTTTAAAGGCTTAGGATAAACAATTTAAAACACCCCAGCTAATTGCAGCAGAAAATATGAGATTTGCTTTAGAGAATAATCTTTTATTTTTCCAAAGCCAGTAATTCTAGCATTTCTCGGAGGGAGTTTTTCTTCCTTTAGGTATGCAAATCAATTTTATACGTATCACTAATTAGATTTATAATGTGCATTTGGAGGAGATGTTGGCCTATTTGCTCATTAACTGAAGGGTGAGAAGGCTGCCTCGTGCTTTGCTCTCAGGGTTCAGTGTGTTGCGCTCTCAACCACGTGCTGCCCACTCTGGTATTTTCTGTAGGGTATGAGCCTGAGGGGCAAATGTTATTTTAATGCTGGAGAGGGGGTGAACTCCCCTCTGCTGTGATGGAGGTTACAGACAGCCACTGTGAGGGGTTCAGTCTCCAAAATACTTAAAAAATCTCTACACAAAGCTCAAGTCACCATTTGGGGTCTGAGATACAGTTGCTTCTATAATTTATCTTCTACTGTTTTTCATAATTAGAGATTGTAAGTCTACCAATCTTGTTTTGCACACTTGTCAGAGTCCTCCTTGTCTAGTATATTTTATTAGAAGATACTCCCACATCAGCCAGATTCTTTATAGGCACTTCATGTGAATGCTAAGTAGTCTGCTATATAATAAAAACACTAGGAGACTGAAAAAAATATTAAGGGAAAAGAACATGCATGGAAGCAATTGGACAAAATGAAGAACAGAGGCTACAGCTTCAAGAAAATTCAGGAGTTTCTTATGAGAAGCTGTTAATTTAAAGCACTTGAGCATAACCCCACATGTGCCTCACCAAACCAGGCTGGAAATGGACCTTGTAGGTTAATAAATGACAGGTTAGTATAACTGACAAGTGCAATCACCAAATAGCCTCATGACAGTTGCACACAGGCTAAGACTGTATACTGCATGATTCCAACTTAAAGAATGGAAATCAGCATTCCTTGCATGAGGATGTAACTTGTTCTTGGGGCTGCCTTCAACTCCATCTTCTCCAGAATGCCCAGCTCATCCCAGCCCTAATTCTTTCCCAAAACCCACTGCTACACAAGATCTTTCCCATACAGCACACCTTTATCTCTGAATAACTGAGAACCTGGTTTGCATTGTAAATACCTGCACCTGCAGTTTAAAGACAGTTCCCCTATGCACTGCATAGTGAGAAAAAAAAAAAAAAACCCTCACTCAAAACTATACAGAAAGAGAAGAAATCCTGAACTCCATTACATCAGCTTTTACAGTTACTTAATGGGAAAGAAGGTATGTCTTATCACCTCATGAAAATATAGGCACATGATTATTATAGTTTTATAAAAGAAACCCATGTTTGATGTTGCCAGGTAGGGGCATTAATGCTCTACTATTTTACACAGCTTCTCAAGTCTCTCTGGCAAGGCAGGTGTTGTTTCATTCATACTCCCCATGCAGAGCATAAGGTCGTTTGTCCATGGCACAGCTTGGAGCAGAGTCAGATGCTCATTTCTTCTTCATTTGTGTACTGCACTCGACTGCCAATGCAAAGCACTCCTGTAATGCACACTGCGGCATTGGGAATACAGATATAAAGCTCTTATTGCAGCTCTATCCCTTAGCATTTATAATATGGATGAAGTTGATGGTGAACAGGTCAGACCTTTCTCTGTCAATATTCTTTTACAAAACAGCCTTTGCTGGTTGGCAACAGCACATCATCAAACCACTTCCCAGAGGGAAACACAGAACACAGCTCCCTCACTGACATCCCATACTGAGCCATTTGCTGCCTTCAGGTGTTTGTGGAAGGGCTGTTTAGCATAATGAGAGCCAGCTATGCTTGCCATGAATTTCACAGCAGCCTCTAAGAAAATCTGTGGGGGAACTATTGGCTGGAGTGGTGTGCCAAGCACAGTTTTGGCTGGAGTGCATCATGACTCACAGAGCATATTTGGGACCCAACTGGTCTCAGCAACAGAAAGAGGCAGGGATAAACAGTTTGGTTGATTCAGTATTGGATAAATAGTACTGGTCACTTAGCAACCTTCACTTCTTGGAGAGATACAGATGGTTAAACACCTGCAGCAGTTTTCAAATCACAGACTAGATTTTTCTTTCATGCCTGTTTGACACTCCAAAAGCTTCTTCCATTTTACACAGCTTCTTATGTTCCATCCCTGCAAAAGGGAGGAGAGTCACCAATCAGTTGCTGTGAGCAAGGCTGGAGTAACCCATTCAGTCACAAGAGAAAGAGATAAAATGAATGTGAACACAGTCTTGGGCACTGAGAATTTTCCTGGCAAAAGTTTTTGTTTTAACTTCCTTTTATGGAAATATATTGCCAGGGATATCGATCTGCAATTCAGTATAACAATCACGTTTAGGCAGCTAGAAAGAACATGAATAAAAAAAGATACTCCCTTGACTCTCCCTAGTTACATTTGTTTGGTGTGATACACGTTGACTATTAGCAATCTATCAGCATCATATTCACTGCTTTTCCTCCTCCTAATAATTTCATATACAGTATAAAAGAGATTAAAGAACAACAAAGCAGTCCCTTATTACTGCACACAACTGGACAAGTTGTGGTTTTTGTCATGTTCATCACTTGGCAGAGACCTGGGTCTAATGGGCAGATTATTGGCCTGTGTGAGCAAGGCAGCATCCCTTGTGCTGCTGCTGACCCAGGTGTAAATTCAGGAGTGACACTTTGCTTCCCTCTGCCTCTGGGTGGATCCACAGCCTTGGAATCAATGTGGGAGATGCATGGAGGATGTGGATATTCTGAGGAACACTGTTGCAGTGATTGAGCTGCTGATCCCCTTTTGCAGAGCAGGAGCAAAGCTGATGAGCTCACATTCTTCTTTCCAGCAGCACCAAGTCATTCTTAAACTGATGGCCAAAAATGAACGGTCAAACCAGAGAATTTCTTGACTCAGTGCATCTGTGAGTCCATAAGTGAATAAGGAGTTACAGAGATTAGGCATTTACAAGAATATCAGTAATATCTAGTGTTGTGATAATAAATTCAAACAAAAAACCTTAGCCCTTAAATGCTTTAGAGGGCATATAAACTCCTGGGCTGCAGGGAAAGTTTATAGATCTTTTCCTGTCTTTGAAGATGGGAAAAACTTTCCCCCTAGAATTCCTCAGACTATAATTGCCTTTTGTTTGTGTTTGCCTGTGAAGCCTGTGATACAAACTCTTTCTGTGACAGATATGGGCTACATAGACACTGCACTGATCCCATGCAGAAACTCCCATGTTTTTCTGTTCTGGAAATACTATCAATTTTATATAAAACTTTCTGCTTTCCTTCTTCATCATATTTACCACATGAATGAGGCAGCAGAGAGGTTTAAGCTCTCTCTTTTGAAAGACTGAAGACAGCATTCCAGCCTGATACTGATCTACTCTGGCTCTTTTATCTCTCTAATGGTCAATGCTGACATGTACTTAAGGAGGCTGAGAAAATAATGACAAAATAAACACTGGCTAAAGAAAAATCATTTCTGCCACTGATTAGATAGCTCAGGATTTCTTCACGTTACTGAGTCCTCTGTGGCTCAGTCTGCTGTGATTCACCCAGACACAGTGGCTGTGGTTGGCTGTGTACAACAATTTTAAATGTTGATTCAAACACACATTTTGGACAGATACAATTTTAAGCACTTCTTTTGCTGTTACAGCAAGTGTAATTGTGGGTGAGTTAATCACCAAATTACTGTGTGCTTGATTTTCAACCATTAAGACACAGAATCATAGAATCACTTAGACCAAAAAAGAAATTTAGGATCATCAAGTCCAACTGTGTGATGTCAAAAATCCACTCTGGTTAGGCTTTATTCTTCCTATACAGTCAGATTCAGGTAGAAAATTGTGGGATCGTCTCATACAAGTTATCACTCTCCTGTTGTATATTGTTTGTGCTCTGTTTTTAAGAAGGAGTTGTGGGTTTTTCCCATGGTAATGTTGTGATCAAAACCTTAGCAACCAAGCACTTCACACTTTGGTCACCTAAACTAGATGCACGTTTACATTACTACATGAAAAAATACATAATGGAAAAAAAAAGAGTAGGAGCTAATTAAAGATGCTGCTGGGCTTAACTTGACCAGCTGCTGAAAAAGATGTTTCTTTTTAAAGCACTTATAAAAATCTTAAAACTTTCATAAAGAAGGTCTGGTGAACCATTAGTGGTGACACACTAAAATGTGATTTATCATCCTGTATAGCTCTCCATACAGCCAGCTCATAAAGGTTTGCTCTTAGGACAGAAATAGACTTCATGGTTTAGATGCCAAATTATATTTCACATTTCATTTACCATCTATGAAGCTGTAATATTTCACGTAAGCAGAAGAGGAAGAAAACAGTAGGAAATTCCATTTGCCAACAAGAAATGCCAACTCTCCTTGCTCTTAATAATCAGGTGTCTGAAGTACTAGATTATTGATCATAACAAAGTACATCTACACATGAAGAATGTGATGGAATAGGGAGGATATTTTGTAGATAGAAGTGAAGGAATAAAGCATATAACAGGAATGAGTGTCGTGGTTCTGCTTTTCCTGGTTAGGTCTGTAGTAACAGCACTACCAGACAAATGCTGGTCCCAAGCAACACAAAGTTAGAACAAGACACATTTCCAGTATCAGCAGAGTTGGAACCAGTCACATTTCCAGTATCAGCAGACTTGGAACAAGTCCTGGACCAGGAGCAGGGATGGGGTTTCTCATGCAGTGGGACAAGGAGCAAGCCCAGTCACAGACTCTTTGTGCATCAACATTTTTCACAGTCACTGCGCCTGAATCTTTTGTGAAACTTTGAAAGGCAAAGCTGGAGATATTTCCAATAAATCCATGTACTGCAAAGAAACCAAACCAAACCAAAACAAATTATTGAGAGGATTCCTCAGCAAAGGAGACCTGCAGACTTCTCCCAAGAAGACTCAAGAAATAAACATGACTACTATTATACCTTGTTCCATATTTGTAGCTGCCAAAGTGATTTGAATATTCTGAGCTATCCAAGTGAAGATTTCATTAATGGAGGACATAAAACTACTCTTACAGAGCATATTCAAATTAATTAGTCTTCAGGAGAAAAAAACCCAACTATGAGCAAGAAAATTCAAAGGCAAGTAAATCACCAATTACAAAGAATCTGTGTTTAGACTAGATGCCATGGGACTCTATGGTAAATCAGGTTTCAAAATAACCATTTTCTTTCCCTGCAAAAAGAAAACTTGGAATTTTGCTGTTGCACAAGGGTTAGATTCTGGTGTCACTGCAAGTGGTGCTGCAATGGGCACTGAATGGATTCAGAAACACTTTCTTAAAACAGTGAAATACTGGTTACTTTCCTTTCATGCAAACTATTATCCTTGATACTATTCTTATTATTATGAAATCAAATAAATGTGGCCCATGTCTGAGGCAGTAATATAAATGACTTATTGTACCCTTAATCAGTTTCGCTTTGTCTGTCAGTGGCTACCAACTAAACCGATTTGTTTTGACATTTGCTGGTGCTGTCATGTACAGAAGGGAAATTGGTTGGGATAGTTTAATTTCAGCATGTCTAAGCTGAGGGCAATCACTACAGACATTCAAGCAACTCCATGTCTATGGCTTTTCCTCAGAAGTTACTGATGTCCCTAGGCCTCAGTCAAACAAGCTTGACAGGAAACACACTATTATTAACAGCCACAAATATATATTATAAAGCAGCTTTCTTGCTTATATCAAGCCAGTTCACGAAGAAAGCAACTTGACAAATAAAGATGCTGAGATGCAATTGATTTTGAAAATGATAATCTACAATGCAGTAGCAGCATCAGGAACAAAACTCAATTTCCTGATTCCCAGTCCAATTCTTTATCCACAACACATCATCTATATATTACTTGCCACGTCAGGTGTTCCCATCTCAGAGCTGGATGGTCTGATACAGCTGCACCTCACCCACCAGTACCATGAAATCACTTTTTAAATGGTGCCTGTTTGATTGGACTGTACTGGATAAATCAATCTGTGAATAACATAAAGAAAACAGGTTTTGGTATTTATAGTTATCATGAAGAATTTAGTGATGGCAGTACTGTATATCACTGACATTAATTTCAGCAGATAGAAATTGTACCAGCATGACATTGATATATTATAATTAAAACTAATGATCCATTGATACCCATCCAGAAATCCAGTTAGGATGAAATATTCTTCTAGAACAGACCAATGAATAAATATTAAAAGCGTACTAAAGTCCAGGAGGTAAATTCTGTGTTCAGCTATGCCAACATTCATATGCCAGTAATATTATTTAAGTTAGGACTAGAGCATGAATAAAAGGAGAGTTTGTGATGATTTGGAAGCTCACTGTGTCAGAAGCAGCACTCCATCAATTCCCATGAGAAATCTGCTGGAGGATGAGCACTGTCAGAGAAATTACAAGTTGTAAAGGGGAACCTCTGCTGTCCCTCACCCAAATTCACATATATCTACGTAGAATCAGAAGTCATTACAGATTAGAATCATTCAGATGTAAGGAGGAAGATATTTTATTTGAGTTCTTCAAATGCAATTTCAATGTCAGCCATATCTACATTCCTCCATGATCACATCAGCTCTTTCTGAGAAAAAAAAATCTGCTTGCAGCTACCCAAGACCCAGTAATAATGATCCCTAAGTGCTTAGTCCCAAATTATGAGAAGAAAATGAAAGGAAACAGCAGGAATTCCTCTGAAGAAATGGACTGAATCAACCTAAAATGCATTTTCTTTCATTGTTTACCTTAAGTATCTTTCAGGACAAAGAACAATACAGATTCTTCTTTCCTCCCAGATTAAAAAATCACTAGTCTCATGTATGCTGTAGACACAATTACTTATATCTCTTGCTGTCCTTCGCTTCTGTTACAGGATTTTTCTACAATTAGACCTTAAAAGAATTGACCCTCCTTTCACCATAAACTGGAGAGACAACTTCTGAATGTTTAATAAATGTAGTAAAAGCAGATTAGACACAGTCCTTTAACCCAGCAGTAGGAGCATCATGTAGATTTCAGAAGCTGTTCTTGGTTCTGTTGTTGACTTGCCAACTGATAGAGTAAAATTTGCCAAATTTTAAAAAGTTTAAAAAAACTTCTATTGATTTGCATCAATATATGCATATTTGTTGTAGGCATAACACATCCTTAACAACTCTGTTTGAAACATTCATTTGATTGAGGTGGCCAGAAAGTCAGGAAAACATATCTATTTGCAGATGTGAAAGACTTTCCACCTTTGTTTGGTCACCACCTTGCTGAACAAGCCCTTTAAACTTTCTGTTCCAGTCCAGGATAAAAAACTGACAAATCCCAAACCATCACAGAGAGATCCAGCTGGTTTAGGACCTCCCTCTCCCATTAGTTATAGGAGGTATCTGTATCTTTATACAGCAAACACACATCTTTCCTCACCTGCTTGAACTCAGACATGTTGTTTTTCTCCTCTTCCCAACTCAAGAAAAGAACATTTTCCCATTCCCCTTTCTTGGCCTGGAGACAACCACCCCCCTCATTTCACCATCTCTTTGGAAATGCAAATATTGAGTAGGAGAGAAGATGGGCAGGAACCCACAAAGCTTCTGTGTGACCTGAGACAAATGCAGACTGAGATGTGCAGAGCATCTCCCAAGGGGCAGGATATATATGAACCTTAATTAAGCCTTTTTCTGCAGGCTGATCTGACTCATTGGGCCAATAGATACTGGTTTTAGGAGAGCCCATGTTTAATTTATAAATTACAGGATTACAGTAATATGTGTAACAACATATTAAATGAAGCATTAAGGTAATACAGCCCAAATGACACATGATAAACTATATAAGCATATATACAAATTTGATTTAATATGTTATCTTCCTTTGCCCTCTGCCAGTCTGATTGCCTTTGCATAATCCATGTTTCTAATTATCCCCTGGTATGCCTTGCATATAAATAGCTAATTAGATAGTGTCCCTGTCAGCTATGAAATATTCAATATCTGAAAAAAATACTCCTTTGGAAATTTAATTTAGGATAACAGATTGTGCTATCCAACTGAAGAATTAAAGCTTTCAGTTTACTAATATGTTTGTGCATTTAATATCAACCTCATACTATTATACTAGTGCCCCCAAATGCATCCAGTAATTCTATTATTTTTTTAATCCCTCTGTCAGAAGCTTGTACAGTAATTACAGTAAGATGCTTAAGATCTAAAAATCAAATCACATT
This sequence comes from Molothrus aeneus, assembly GCF_037042795.1. Lineage (NCBI taxonomy): Eukaryota > Metazoa > Chordata > Aves > Passeriformes > Icteridae > Molothrus > Molothrus aeneus. Next base: position 5,388,262 of record NC_089671.1, read on the forward strand.
TCAGAAGATGATTTTACATGTATGTCAACTGTCTGCTTAATATGTGCAAAAAAAGTGTAAAATTCTCACCTGCAGCTCTAGAAACTGTTAGAGCAAATCAGACCAAAGGGCTGGGTAGTGCTCTGGGCTCTTCCTAGCCACAGCCAGGTGTTCCAGGGAAAGGAGATGTTCTGAGCCTGCCAGATGTGGGATAACCATGAGCATTGTGTTACCTTGCATCAAACACCTTTTTTCCTCTCTTGCCTTGTCAGTTACTGCCCAGTTCAATGCACACAGAACACTTCCAAGACTGTCCTACATATATAATAATAGCAATAATAATAATTTTTAAAAATCAAATCTACTTGTCCAACATTCCAAACTTGACCTTCATTCTTCTACAACTTCTTAATTTATTTTTCCTCCCAAACCTTTATTGGGCTTCAACCCTTTTCATTTAATCAGTGGAAATCAATGGAAATTTTCTGCTGTAAAAATGCAAATATGGAGTTAAAGGTGGAATGTGGCTGCAACAATCACTTTGTCCTTCTTGGCTCCAAGGAGCAGATATTAGGAAGGTCAGGGCTGGGAGGAGCGCAGGAGGTGGCCCTGAGACTGGAGCAGTTTGTGTGGCAGAGCTGATGCCATGGATACACAAACACCTTGCTGTGATGGTGCTCACAGGGGTCTTAGGATGAGGGAAGAGATGAGGATCTGACTCCATGTTTCAGAAGGCTTGATTTATTATTTTATGATATATATTACATTAAAACTATACTAAAAGAATAGAAGAAAGCACTTCATCAGAAGGCTGGCTAAGAATAGAATAGGAAAGAATGATAACAAAGGCTTGTGGCTCAGACTCTCTGTCCAAGCCAGCTGACTGTGATTGGCCATTAGTTAGAAACAACCAACATGGGGCAATCCCAGATCCACCTGTTGCATTCCACAGCAGCAGATAACCATTGGCTACATTTTGTTCCTGAGGCCTCTCAGCTTCTCAGGATAAAAAATCCTAAGGAAAGGATTTTCCATAAAAGATGTCTGTGACACCTTGCTCTCCTCTCAATGTACTGCTAAGACTTCCAAAGCCATATGTGAAATTTAAATAATATTCCTTATTCATTTTATGGGCAAGAAAT